>NC_052052.2:3252500-3552500 GCF_903992535.2 Arvicola amphibius
CTCCCAATAAAGCCATGAAAAAGTTCGAAAACTCCCCACTTCCTTTCCTATCTCACAGTTGAGCACATCCTGGGTCCTGCTCCTCTTGCTCTGCCCAGTTCTTTCTTGGGCATGAACAACACTTGGTTCCTCTGCTTCTCACTGGCACAGAGCCCTGCTGTAAGGTCAGTGTCAACCCCTTAAAAGACTGCCTTTCTGGGTATGAGATTTATAGAAACGCTATTACCACCACAGACAAGAGAGATAGCAGTATGGTCAGATGCTGAGGAGAGTCTAGGTACATGCAGCAGAATAGGGGTCCCTACTTACAGGTTTCAGAGAAACAGGAATTTTTTTTCCTGTGGTTGAGGAGCAGTTGATAGTACAGGCAGGGTGATTCTGATTCCTAGGCATCATGGGGGGAGGGGAAAGACGCAGATGGAGCTCTACCCATTATACTGATGTCCTAGGGTCTAACAGGACAATGGATTCTGGGGGAAGGATGTCACAGCATCTGTCTGTCCTTTTTTCCAGTGTGGGCACATTAATGCATCTTTTTTTTTTTTGCTTTTCTCTATTAATATAGCTCTTTTAATAGGCTTATAAGGACTAGTGGCTCTGTGTGGCTTGTTAGGACTACCACAGCTCAGGCTCCAACTCCAATAGCTTCAGTAACATGCCTGCTTGCATCGCTCTGCCCAGTCCAAGGGGATATTTCATCATGACTCCGAGTCCTTGATCCTCTATCCAGTGGTAATGCTACACCATACTTCACATGACATAGACTGATCCCCAGGACCTGCAAGGCTGTCCTCCATGGGCTCACTCTTCACCCACACCCCCAGACACTTGTGAAGTTCGCCAAGGCCTCTTTCTACCTGGCTGCAGGCTTTCTCTTCGGTTCTTCTGGAATGGGTTTCTTGCCCGCCTCTCTCAGGCTCTCAGCTCCTCTCACATGGCTTCCATGGCTCTGTTTCTGGTGATTTCAACCCCACATGATGCTCAGATTTTCTTCAGAGCGCCTTCATTGTCGCTGTGCATTCAGTGCGGTGCTGATGTGATTACTGTCTGTGCGTTAACCATAAGGGCGAAGAGTAGGTGACCACACACTGAGGTCACGTCCACCGCTGGGACAGATCATGACCACTCTCTGGGAGAGATCGTGTCTTCTCACTGGGAAGATCACATTCATCTGGAGAGATCACATTCCACCTAGTATGGAGATCACGAGTGTTAACTAGGGAGATCATCACTCATGGGTAGATCATGTCTACTCATGGAGAGAACATATATACTCACTGGGAAGATCACATCCACTCATGGGCAGATCATGTCTACTCATGGAGAGAACATATATACTCACTGGGAGGATCACATCCACTCATGGGCAGATCATGTCTACTCATGGAGAGAACATATATACTCACTGGTGGGAGGAGATAATGTTTATGAAGTGGGAAAGACCATAGTCTCTCATTGGATTAGACAGCATTCCTTGGGTAAAGATTATTTCTACTATTGGGGGAATCATGTCTACACACTGTGAGACCATATCCAATAATTTGGTGGTTGGTGAGAGACCACGTCCACTCATTGTATGGAAAGAGACTATGTCTGCTCACTGACAGCATGACATCTACTCACGGGGAAGGGAGCACTTCCCTTGCTGTTTGTATTTACCCCCTGTGGTGGCACCAACACTGTGTCTGGCCCAGGAATAACAGATGAGATAACTAAACGTGCTGCCCCCTCTCCTCTCAGTGTCCCTGGGCATCGCTTTAACTGCCATCTTCATTGCCTTGGCTCTCAACTCTACCAGGAACTCCCTCAACTCACCTGGATGCCATATACCACCAACCACACAGAAGGCTCGGTCCAGAGACACCTCCTCCAGGCTGTGAGCATTTACCTGCACATATGTGTGTGTGTGTGTGTGTGTGCCACATGCATGCAGTACCCATGCAGGTTAGAAGGCGGCATCGGGTCCTTTGGAATTAGAGTGTTGAGTGGTTGTGAGCCGCTGTGAAGCTCCTGAGAACAAAAACCAAATCTTCTATGAGCACAGTAAGTGCTCTTAGCTGTTGAGCCATCTCTCCATCCCCAGATCATGTTGTTGATCTCAGCAAGTCACTAAGCCTCCGAGCATCACTGACTGAGTTCTCTTTGAGCCTCTCTTGGGTCATTCTGCTAGCCCTGAGCTCTGTCACATTCTGTGACGAGATTGTGCACCCCTCCAGCACCCCAGAACCCCTTGCCCTGTCTCTGGCCCTATTAATTACTCTAAGGTCTGTGGAGAGAGATTATTCTCTATCTCCTTCTCTCCTAGTAGAACACAACAGAACAGAATACTCTGAACACGATAACCTCTGTGGTCTCTCAGATGCAGGCCCTGTCTTATCTCCCTCAACTTAAATTAATATCAGGCTTTGGCAGGTCCGGGGATTATCTTGCATCTTTTCCACTGTCCCACATCTCAGAGTGCACTGAGTGGGTACAGAATGAGCTTCGGCCAGGAGTTCATTACTGAATAGCAGACTAGAATATTCCTTCGGCAGAAGCCTGACCCTGAGCTGGATGCTGGAAATGAAAGATGATCAGAATATGGTCCATATCCCTGAAGGACAGAAAACACCAGAGAGGCCAAAGTGCGCAAGCTAGTGATTCCCCATAGACAAGAGACACACCTGCACCCACCAGCTATGTTCTCTCTCTCTCTCTCTCTCTCTCTCTCTCTCTCTCTCTCTCTCTCTCTCTCTCTCTCTCCCCTCTCTCCTCTCTATCACTCTCCACACCGTGTTTTGAGACAGAGTCTCTCGCTGAGCCTGAAGTTCATTAATTCGGCTAGACTGCTGATCCACGAATCTCAGGGTCTGCCTCTCTTTTCCTCCCAGCACTGAGATTACAGACACACGCTACCAGGCCAGGCTCATTGCGTAGGCACTGCGGATCCAATTCCAACCCTCATGCTTACATGGTGCCTGTAAGCACCATGCCTCCAGTGCTGCTCCTGTCTGCTAGAGGATGCAGCAGATTTGATGCTAGAATGCACATGCTTACATTGGCTGAGCAAGTTTGTCCCGTGGGTAATGATGCGTGGAGCTGAGTGGAAAACCAGATCCTCCCATATCTGTAGTCTCATCACCCCGTGTCAGCCTTGTGGGACGGCACATGCTGCCATGGCCCAGTTCTGAAGGGCACACACAGAAGGAAATGGGGAAATGATGTCTGGGGACAGGTCAAGGCAAGAAGGATGGAGACTTCATACCTGATAATGATTAATAGCTTCCACTTGCATTTGTTAAAATAATGTGTTTTCTCATTCTTCATTCTTAATGTCATTTCTGCAAAGCCTGGGGAAACATGTACCCATGTATGTGTCCATATATGTGCAAGCATCTAAACCCATGCAGTCTGTTCCAGCATCTAGCCCCAGCCCTTGCAAGTACTATTTCCTGGAACAATGGAATCCAAAAGTGTGTAAACCTGTAATGTCCTCCGACTGCTCATGAAGAACTGCTTCTGGGACCGTGTCCTGCTGGTCCACAGCTCCCTGTCACCGTTGTCAATCTGCGCAACGCATGGTGTAGCACACATTGTTAGCTTGACCTTGAACATGGTCTCTCCGGGGACGAGAGCAATGTGAGCCAGCGTTGCCATAGTGTCAGAGACACATCTGCTTCCAGCTGAGTTGCTTTGGTTTCAGCTTCAAGCTTTCCCTTTTCCCAGCTCAAAAACAGTTTACCAGGAGACACAATGATTCAAAGTGACATCCGGGTGCCCCATTGGCATGCGTGTGGTAATTCCCTTTCTTCCATCCTGTAATTAAATCAATTAGATTTCTAAGGCTTTCATGAGGGGATTTCCAGGAATCCTTTCTCAGCAGCTCACGAGCCACTCACCGCGTACCACCCGCTCCCTACCTTCCGGTCTCTGGGCATCTCTCAGCAGAAGGGAGTGCAGGATACAGCTGACAGCTATTGAATGGCTGAGGAAAGAAGATCAGCAGGGACAGTCTAAGTCTCCGCTCTGGACAGAGAGTCTGGGCAAATGAAGGCCAACGTACCTTCCGGTTCTGGCCCAGTCAAGACAAATAGTTTCCTACGTGCCATTTATTTAATACTTTAATAAAGGCCACGTTTGGGGGTTAGCATCCCCTCAAAATATCAGGGGATGGGTGCCTTCCGTTGACACCCATCCTTGGCACATAGGTATAATCAAAAGCAAACAACAGCCTGGCTTTTTTATGCTTGTAGGAACACTGGAAAGTAAAGACATGAAGATGACCACAGGTACTGGGCTACATGATAAGCCTGTGCCTTAAATGCTAATGTGGAGCTGGGAAGGGTCATGGAGTCCCTCCTCTTGCTGAGGCACTGTTATTTCCAATTGAGGGCTGCTGCGGTCAGGGGTGTCGGTTTTCTTAGAGGATGCAGCCCCCCCCCCCCCCCGTGAGACTGCCCTTGCTCCAGTGAATGGTCCTATACCCATGCAGCATGAGGCAGACTCAGATGCAATTTAAGGAGAAGGGGGGGGGGCATGTGAGGTTGAGGGAAGAAAGTAGTGAGAGAGATAAGGAAGGAATTGGAGGGGAATGGGATTGGTCAAAATGAATTATATGCAAGTATAAATTCCCAAGACATAAAACATAATTGAAAACAGATGAGGGCTGTTCATCTCATTTCCATTTTGTGGGTAACAATCAGAGCTGGGTCCTCAGTCCTGAAAAAGCCAACATCTTCAATAAGCTTCTTATAGGATACTACGTGAGAAATCTCCAGTTACAACAAAAAAGGGTGCTTTGGGGGCTGAGACGATGGCTCAGTGTGCAAGTGTGAGGACCTGAGTTCAAATCCCTAGTACTCATATAAAATCAGACATGGCAGCTCACATCTGTAGCCCCAGTGCTGCTGAGGGAGATGGGAGGTGTAGACAAGAATGCCCAATGCTTGCAGACCAGCCAGTCTGGCTTACACAGCAGGGAAACAATAGACCTTTCTCATACATGCTGGGAGGTGGGGACTTACACAGAAAGTTGTCCCGTGACCTCTGCATGCCTGTTATAACACGCCTATACCAGTACAACACACACACACACACATCTTTCTCCACAGACCCTGCTTACCTCACAAGCATAAAGATATAAGTTGCAGTCCCCAGGAAAAAAAATGCATAGTGACATACACCTGTCACCCAGATTTGGCAGGAGAAGACATGTGGATATCTGGGGTTCTCCGACCAGCCAGTCTAACCAATCGATGAACTTCAGTTCAGTTGGAGACCCTGTCTCAAAACAACGGTGGAGAGCAACCAAGAACGACCCTCAAAGTCAACCTGTGGCCTGCACACGTGTGCACACACATGAACGGGTGCCCACGTCACACAGACACAAGGAAGAGGCTCAATTCTGAGACTTTTGAAACAAACTACAGCAGACTCTGTGACTCGTAACTGCAGAGGAATCAATCCCCGAGCTCTTGGAAGACAGAGGCCCCAGGTAAGACCTTCACAGCGTTCACATCGACAGCTTGACAATGTAAGGTCCCTTCCAGCGGCTCTGGTTTTGTACCTTTTTTAGCTGCTAGGAGCCAGGAGCATTCCTTGGCTCTGGGGCTCCTCCTCTCGGTCTTCTACCCTAGCACCTCTCAATACATTCTGCGGTCACATCTCCCTCCACTTCCTCTCACGAGGGCCTAGTGAACACACGGGACCACCGGGTCACCTGTGATTATCGCCCCTTTCTCAACCTGTAGCCATCAGTTCCGGTCATCATTGAGTGACATCATTCAAGCCCACTGTGAGAGTTACCAATCCCTAGGCAAAGGGTCTTGAACTATATAAAAAATGTAGAAAGCTAAATGCAAGCAAATTAGCTATCAAACAAGGTTGTGCATGTTCTCCTTGCTTTTGGCTGTGGCTATAGTGACTGACTACCTGCTTGAGCTCCCGCCTTGGCTTCTTCTCAGTGATGTACTGTGATCCAGAAGCCCAGCTCACCTTTCTCTCCCCTAAGTTGTTTTGGTTAGGATGTTTTTACAGCAGAACAGAGATGACCCTAAGACACAGGGCAAAGCAGAAACAGTGTGTAACAAGTCTGGGCAGGAGTTTGAGCAGTCTCCAGTTTGCCCCAGCCCTGACAGCCCTGATGGTGCTTGGGAGACCACAAAGCTTCCTGGGATTCATGCAAAGAATCGAATTGTCTAGAGAGACATGGAGATCTGCCTTTCCCTCTGATACTTCCTCAGAAATGAGGCTGACAAACACATGTGGAAGCCACATCCCAAGAAAACCACTGTTTTCTTAGACACTTAGACTGTCCAGGGACTACCTGCCAACAGAGGCCATCAACAGTAGACGTAATCCAGTACAACCATTCCACCGCCACAAAAAGCTCACCACCGGGCTGCACAACCGTGCTACCTGGGGACAGCAATCCCCCACATCATGACTCCATTCCTGTCTCCTTTCTCTTGGACCCATAAACCAAGGATGTTTTAACCGGTGGAGTTTTACTCCACCCAGAAAGGAATGGAAGGACAGAGGTGCCTCCATGTACCCCCAACTCAGTCACACGCTTGCACCTCCAAGTTCCTCCGGTGAGGGTCTGGCCCACACATAGTCTAGAGTTTCAAAAGATTTGCATAATTAGAAAAGTCTTAAACAAAATTGGAACAATTTTAATAACCGGCAGTGACCAGAAAGCAATTAAGGCTGCCGGGACATCGTTAAGTAACGGGAAAGGAGGGTTAATAGCACGGTTAATGAAAGAGATGGTGAGGAAATATTCCCAGGACCTGAGACAGCTCAATAAACCAGGTTCAGGGTCACAACAGATATCTTTTATTTTTGCTTGCCCAGCGTTCTCTTCCTCTTAATTGTCCATGGAGAAATGCATTCTTCTGTTTCCTGGCGGTGGGAAAGAGGTTGTGTACTTTCCAAGTCCGTTTCTACGGAAAACCTCTCCCCCCAAACCAGAAGTAGGCAGACCTCTGACTCAGGCCTTGTCAGTCAAAGCAAATCAGATCCTATTCAGAGGCAGAGTGGGGCAGGGGGGTAGAGTGGAGGTCACCAAGAAACCTCAGAACTGCAGAGAAGCTCAGCTGTATAGTATTTTATTCTACAACTCCTTCAGACTGTATCAAAGCCATCAGACTTGTGCCTCTGCCCTGTTGCTGTTAAGGGGTTAATCGGTCTTGCAGCATAGGCGATGGGAATTCTCAGGTTTGCCACTAACCACAGGAAACGTCCTGTCTTTCTGCTATTGGTGTCTCTCTTTCTCCCCACCTCGCCATAGATGTGGATTGGATTTGTGTCCCCAGAATTCTGTGATGGCCTCAAGTTCCTCCCAGAGAAACTCTGGTTCCCACAGGAGCCCACACGGGGCTGGGGGCTGGGTTAAATTCTCCATGAGCTCTGGGCTCTATACGTTGAGTGCAAAGTTGCTCTCTAGGGGATTGCAAACCCTGGCTCCCTGGGGCCACTGATCTGTTAACTGAACGGTTAAATAAAAGTTGTGATAAGGTTGCCTCAGACTAGACCCAGCAGGGTGCGGGCTGGTTGCTCTGTCTATAAGTCTAACACAGTATCTTCAGATGCCACCTACTTCCGTAAGCCATGTCGAGACCAGTGCCATCGGTGCTTCTTGTTTCCACGGCATAAACAAGCAAGAAGACTTATTTCTTTTTTAACTTTTAAAATGAACAATTGACAGAATTAGAAAAATGTTAAGAAAAAAAATGAATCTGAATTCAAAATAGTATCTCTGGGAGATGGAAACTTAGAACAAGAACATCTCCTGATAAAAACTGGCCCTTCTTGACCAGAGGGCTCCAAGGTGGGTCACCTTAGACAGATTTTGATGATGAAGTTGCTGTCTCACAGACTAACTTCAGTGTGCTTGCAGAGGGGAGGTCTCCTCAGACATCCCCAGGGCCCATGCTGTGCCATGCAATCCAGGGAGTCACACACGCTGAGCTCCCAAGCCCAGTGAGCCTCTGATGACTGCCCTCTGTGTCTGCCTATCTGGACCCAGAGAGGAAGCGTTGCTGGTTTCCAGATCTCTTACTTTCTGTTGCTGAGATAAAAGCAACTTTGGGAGGAAAGCGTTCATTTGGCTTACACATCCAGGTCACACTTCATCGCTGAGGGAAGTCAGGACCGGGACTCAAGCAGGAACTTGGATCAGAAACCACGGAGGAGAAAGCGGCTGGCTGGCTGGCTCCCCCACTGGCTCAAGCTCAGCTAGCTTTCTCATATAGCCCACACCCCTCCGCCTAGGGTTGGTGCCTCCCTGGGTGGGCAGGCTCCTCCTACATCAAGTAGCTATCATAAAGGGCACACCCACTGGCCTGTCCAATAAGAGATTCTTCAGCTGAGATTTTCTCTACCCAGATGACTCCAGGCTTTATCGAACTGGCAATAAGGACACATCAGGACACAGGGCCAAATTGAAACTCTGAGAAAGGGATGAGCCATTTTCCCAGTCGGCACCAGGCAGGGGGCCTGTGGGCCATGTGGCTCTGAGCTCTACTGAGTGCACACAGTGCTGGGAAGAAGCGCTTCTGCACCGGGCTTATTTCCTGCTCTCCATGGGCCTAACCCATCTGCTGCCTGCTTTCCTGGTTTGATCTCATTTTGCCTTTCTCTCCAAAGAGCTCATCCTCCGTGTCTACCTCCAAACCAGGTACTGACTGGCCTTGATGATGGGTGGCCGGTAGGAGTGCCCCTTTGTTTCAAGAAAGAATCAAGTCAGCACATGTGCCCTGAGGCCATTCCATATCCACCAGACTGTGAGCATGGCAGGCAAACACCACCAACAAAACTACCACCCGGCGCTGCAGGCCTGCAGATCCTCAGTGCCCTCCAGTCTAGTGCAGTCTAGTCCCAGAGGCTCCGAGCCGTGGCAGTGAGATGTGGGCTGAGATGTGAGCCCGTTAGAAGATTCTACCAGCCAGCTTGAGCCCATAAGATCACCAGACATGAAAACTGCCCCCTCTCTATCCCAGATGGGGAGCTGAGAACGCAAGTGCCCATGCTGCGTGGGACCCCATCTAACCCCAATTACACACCGCAACTGGAGCTCGGCCGAACATGAGCTGGTGGAAAACCTCAGCACGAGGCAACTTCTGTTTCCACCAGAGTTTCCAGCCCGTCAGCCCTCTGTAATTGAGCTCCACTGTGCGTGGCTCTAGGTGGCACTTAGTCCTCAAGGAGCAGACAGCAGGAAGGAGGAAGTCAGCCCTAAGCAGCCACACTGCTGGTCAAGGCAGGCAATAGAAAAGTAAGTTTGTGTTCTGCTTTCTCCAGCTTGCCTTAGAGAGTGGACTGCCTGCAGGTAGTTGGAGGGGAAGAGAGGAAGGTTCATGCAGAGATCTATGTGGTCTGCTTCCTGATGCTATGACAAAATGCCCGAGCCAGGGCACTATAGAGAGCAGAGGTTTGTGGGCTTGCAGGCTGGAGGCCTGGGCTTATAGGCGCATGGCTCTAGAATCCTGTCATCTTTCTTGAGGGCCTTCTGTCTGCTTCACTAACAAGGTAGGGGTTGTCACATGATGAGAAAGAGGAAACGTGACAGAGACTAAGCAGTACAAGTTCTAATTGGTCTTAATAATCAAAAGCTGGAGTAAAATATTAGGAGCTGAAAGCTGAGCCATCAGAGAAGCAGAGCAGCCGGCCACTAGAGAGACCTTTCACCTCTGCTGAATCCTCAGACCACTGGGGCAATCCTGTCTCTATGAATCCTCAGACTGAATGCTGTCTCTACAAAACCTCGGACAGAATCTGAGCGCCTGTCTCCTTCCACCTTATGTTTTTCTCTCCTCCAGCCATATCACTCCTGTCTCCACCTCCCTAGTGCTGGGATTAAAGGTGGGTTTCACCACTGCCTGGCCTCTATGGCTAACTAGTGGCTTAACTCTGCACTCTGATCTTCAGGCAAGTTTCATTTGCTAGATCAAGAACAAAATATTACTAAAAGACTGGCCTGTTTATATGACCCATCTGTGAGGGCATTGTGTGATACTATTCTTGGAGAGACATGACGCAACATTTATTCGCACTAGACAGAGAACTGACAACAGACACACAAATAAGGATACCACCATAGTTCAACTTGGTGAACCAATGAATTTGCTGGAGCTAATTACGGGCATGTGGCTGAACCAATGACTTTGCTGGAGTTAATTACAGGCATATGGCTGAACCAATGGCTTTGCTGGAGTTAATTGCAAACATATGGCTGAACCAATGGCTTTGCTGGAGTTAATTACAGGCATGTGGCTGAGAGATTGTTATTTACAGAAGTGTGGATAACTCAAACATGGCCACATCCCTGAAAGTCCAGCCCAGTGTGGGTGACAGCCCACAAAAGCTGAAGCCCTGAAGCTCACCACGCATTTTGTGGGCAGCTCAACAGATTGGAGAATTTCTTCCTTGCATCATGGCTGGTCTAATCTCCTCATGTGTTCTTATAGTTTATATAAACTTGGGAAGAGAGGAGCCTTGAGTAGCTTGTCAGTTTCAGAGACTTCCTGAGACTTTGGGGTTTTTTACTTCTTGAGTCTTGGAGGAAGTCACCAAACAGACGGGTGAGCCTTTCCAACCCAGCGGCCCCGGAGATCCCATCTGCAAATACCATTAACGTACAGTTCTAGGGATTGGGATCGTGACACAAGGGCACAGGTCAATCTGTACTTTATATGAGTGACATCACATGACTTGAGTCTGTCCCACATGGGTCTTGATAGTCAGGACCTCAGGTGCATAAGGATGCATTGAGCTTCAAATGGGTACAAGCCATGCAGTGTTCAGTGCCTGCCCCACCTAAGCGAGTTTTCTGTTGTCTGGCGAACTATCCCTCTCCAGATTTTTAGAGATCAGGCCTGCGTGCTACCTCCTTGTTCCTGTGTGTCAATAGTTTCAGAGTGACTTGGCTCTCTCCTCAGGCTGCAAGGCCAAGATGACTGAACCAGCTGGCTGCCATGTTCATTCTTATCCAAGGCTCAGCTGGAGAAGGATCCTTGCTGTGTTTTGAGTATGCAATCTCCCCCTAGGCTCATGATTTGAGTGCTGGTCCCCAGACAATAGCATTACTTTGAGAAGTAGTCAAAATTTAAGGCAGTTTGGCCTCCCTGGAGGAAGCCATCAGGGGTGAGACGTCGGGGATATAGTAGTCCCGGCCACTGCCTATCGTTTCTGCTTCTGGATCTGCTGTGATTGGAGCAGTCCTCACCCAACCCCCCCCCCCCCCCCATCTCCTCCATGCTTCCCCACTGTGACACACTGATGCCAAAAGAAATCTAAGCCTTTCCTCCACTAAGCTGTTTCTGTCAAAGTTGCACAAAGGTGGCAAACATGGTCTACGTGCAAGTCCCCTCAGTTAGGCCGCAGGATCGATTTCCTTGAACCCATGGACACCTTATTTACCAAAGTTCACAACATAAAGGCACAGTTGTCTCCTGCTTGGAGCCTCTGGATTCCAGAAAGCCAAGACCTTCATTAAAGACACACATTCACCCTTTTTAGCCAAAACGCCAACTGCCTAGGGACTTTAATTGAATCTGTTTTCCCTCATCATCTGGCATCCCTTGGATATAAGATCCAGCATGCCAACCCACACTCTCGGGAGGAGGTAAGCAGGGTGGAGAGAGCAGAGGTTAGGACTGGGAGTATCCGAGGACTGTGCTTCCTACCATGTGCCTGTGGTTCCCCAGGGCACCCTGCCTGCAGTTCCAGGGGCACCCCGCAGAAGGTCACTATCTCCATGGAAGGCCCTAAAACTGGGGCAGGAGAGCTTAAGTAATGTACACGAGACCTTTCAACTATGAGATGGAGCATTAGTTCAGTTGAAGTGTTTGCTTTCACTTCCTCAGAACCCACCTTTTCAAAAAAAAGCTAAACAGTATAGTGTGCCTGTAATCCCATCGTTAGGGAAGCAATGACAGGCAGACGGCTGAGGCTCACTGGAAATCCCTCTTGGTGGGTTCCAGACCAAAGAGAGACCCTGGCTCAACAGAAAGGGCATGTCTCCTGATGAAAGACAGCCAAGGTTGTCCCCAACACTCAGCATGTACCTGCACACACACATACATACACACACACACACACACACACACACACACACACACACACACACAGAGTTTTAAACTGACTAGGCATGGTAGCTCATGCCTACAATCCTAGAACTCAGGAGAATGAGGCAGAAGTGTTGGAGGAAGGCTGCTTGTTGGTTCCTGGCTGCTCAGTCCTGAAATAATCACACAGAAACCATATTATTTAAAACATTGCTTAGCCCATTAGCTCTAGCTTCTTATTGGCTAGGTCTTACATATTAATTTAACACATCTGTGTATTTCCACGTGGCAGTGTCTTACTTGGTAAATTTCCAGCATCTGTCTGAGGCAGGGCTTACATGGCTTCTCCCTTACTCTGCCTTCTTTCTCCCAGCACTCAGTTTAGTTTTCCCCACCAAGTTCTGTTCTTCCCTGCTCTGCTATAGGCTCAACTCAGTTCTTTATTAACCAATGGTATTCACAGCATACAGAAGGGAATCCCATATTACAGAAGGATATTGAATACAAGTCTAACCTGGACTACATGTGGAGACTGCTTTGAAAAATAAATCTTACAACTAACTAACCAAGATGAAAGCCAAGAGAGGCCATTGTGTGAAGCTGTGAAGGTGAACCCTGGATTGCCTTGGAGACCCCAAGATGTTGGAGATGCCAGAATCATGGGATACCTGCTGGGGAAGCTGCTAGCAGGGAGTAGAATCAGCCCAAGAGAGGGAAGTGTATTGCAGACAACAAAGCTGAGAGGGGTTGGAGATCTGAAGAGCACAATGACAACAGACATGGAGATGCAGAATTTGGAGATTGTCCAGCTGGTTTTCTGAATTGCTTTAGTCCAGTATTTCCTCACTATGCTCCCTTCCCTATGTTTTGGAATGGTAATGTATGTATATCCTATGTCATTATATGTTAGAAGTATGTGGTCTGCTTTTTGAATTTGATTTTATAGGACATTGCAGTTAAGAGACTACGTGAATCTCAAAAGAGACTTTTTAGGACTTTTAAACATTGTTGAGACTGTGATAGACTGTGAGGACTTTTGAAGTTGGACTAAATGCATTTCGCATTATGATATCGTTACAAGTGTATGGGGCAGAAAGTGGAATGTGGTGGTTTGAATGTAATTGGCAGCATGAGCTCATAGGGAGAGGCACTGTTAGGAGGTGTGGCTTTGTTGGAGGAAGTGTGTCACTGTGGAGGTGGGCTTTCAGAGCTCAAATATGCTAAAGCCACGCCCAGTGAGATAGGTCACTTCCTGCTGCCTACAGGTCAAGATGTAAGAACCCTCAGCTCCTTCTCCAGCACTGTGTCACACTTCCTGCCATGATGACAGTGGACTGAACCTCGGAACTGTGAGCCACCACAATGAAATCCTTCCCTTTATAAGAGTTGCCATAGTCATGGTGTCTCTTCACAGCAGGCAGCTGTAGCTTTATGAAAAGCCAGGAGATCCTCTCTGAAGACCCAGGGCTGCCATATGCCCACTCCAACCCTGCCAGGGGATCGCAGTTCCTCTCTGTCATCTGTGTCCAAGGAAGTCACAGGAGGTCTTGGGGGGGGGCACCAGGACGGCTCCTCATTTTGTCCCTCTCTCTTGTCCCTGCCTCCCTGTTCGTGATTTCACTGTATGTGAGGTTGTTGAGACAGAAAACAGAATGAACTCTTGAAACCATAGGAAAAGCCAGACTTTTCTATAAAATATTGGTCCAGATCTCTGACCCTGCCAGGGGCTGGCCCAGTTCTGACCCTGCAGAGGGGAACTGTGGGAACTGTCTCCTGTCTCCAGGGAGGTTCTTGCCCCACCTCCTCTAAGAACAATGGACAGAGCAGGCAATGGAGACTCTAGATAAGCAGGACTTTATTATCAATGTGGGACTAACAACCTTAAACAGAATTTAAAAAAAAAAATAAAAACTTAAAAGTTACCTCCTAAGATTCAAAGGAAACGAACTTAAACTCTTGGTAGTAGCAGGGAGCTAGCAGACTGCACTAACATTCAGGAAAGAGGTTGAGCTTGTAAGTACTCAGAGGGTATCAGCCAAGAGTGACCCCCTGCTGAGCAAATCTGAGGGTCACTCCCAGGAGGCTTGGAGGGCTCAAGAAGCTGCAGCATTAACTCCCATCTGCAGCGGAGGAGTGGACTCTTGAAGGCTGGGTAGGAGTGAGTCCCCCCAGTACATGGATTGCTGTCTTCGGTGAGTCCTGGGGACTGGCTTGAGCAGGATCCCTGCCAGGGCCTAAACCTTTGGGTGAACTACAGAGTAGGCTCAGTGAGTTCCTGGTCTGATGCAGATGCCTCAAACACAGGAAGCCTCCAGTGAGCCCTGAGGGCAATGCTCCTTCTCTGGAGACTGAGCCAGCTGGGAGTCAGACCCTGGAGTCCTAGGCCTGAAGAGATGAGGAGAATCTGGGGCAGGGCCCAGAAGTCTTCTTCCTCCTCTTGCTCCTGCCACAAGCACGCAAGATTAGTGCTCTAGAACACAGGTTTATAGGGCGCTAGCTGGGCTCCAATTGACTGCATGCGGAACGCAAACAAGGTGAGAAAATAAAGACCAATCAGGGACAGGAGGTCAGAACCAGAGCCCACAGAAAGTGTTGGTTTACAATCACGCCCAGAAGCACGTGGGGCCACCTACCCTTAACACCGGAGATGACTTCTGTGCCATTGTCGGGTACCAATGATGTTGCAGCAAAACATACTCCAGCCTCCCATCTCTCTCTGTCTCCTCACTCATCTCTCCCTTGATTTTCCGGACCTTGCCCGCCTCGTTCTCTCTCAGTTGGACTGAAATCCAGGTCCTGTTGGAAAACAATGAGATCAAGCCCTTCCTTGCAACCAGAAGGGCCCATGTACCCTCCATTCACAGTGTGGGGTTTGAAGCTGGAGGGGCCACACAAGGCTAGCTGGGGGCAGCTCTTATCTTTTGATAACTACTTTTCTGATTGTATATCATGTTTATATTTTAAAGAACTGTTTCTTAGGTAGGCAAACAAAGCTTTCGGGAGTTTGGGGAAACTGAGGGTTTAACTCCCAGTTAGCCCTAGTGGTCTTAGGCCAGCTCTGGAGGATGCTCAGCTTAAAATAAAGGTCAGCAATCGAGCCAGACTTCCCCATCAGCTGCTGACACTGCCAGCTCCCCTGAGATGCCTCACCTCAGCCCAGAGCTTTGAAGAGATGGACTCCACTCTTCTCCTCTCTTCATCTCTCAATGTCTTCTCCCTTAAACCAGGCATCGCTGATGCAATCTCTGGAAGGAAGAAGTTGATGATCTACTTGAACTCCCAGCTCAATAATTCAAAGGAGAGATGGCGAGAAGGGACCAGTAGTCATTCAGACAGCCTGCAGTGTTCTTCAGTGCCTCGAGATTAAAACAGTTCCTTAGCTCCTGCATGCAAGCCTTGGGAGCACAAGCCTCGGGAGCAGGGCAGGGAAGAGCCTGTGCATTGGTGCAGAGGAGCAGGGCATCTGGGACAAAACACGGACTAGGCTTCATAAAAATGTGTGCATCTGCGTCTGGAGAGATGTCTGGCCAGCTGGCGTAACCTACACCGAGAGGTTCAGGGTCAGTAAAAACTCAGTCTTGAACCAAAACTGGAAGGTATCTGAGGAATATCACCCAAACACACACACACACACACACACACACACACACACACGATGTGTGCACAAACACACGCAGTGTACATGTGTGTATCCACATACACAAGACAATCAAAAGCCGGTATATTCATGTTTGATTTGACTCATCCGTAGTTGCAAATGGTTCCAGACTGAGCTGGCAGTCTCGCAGCAAGCAACTGGCCATGAGGAATGACCACAGCACAACTGTTCCCTGTCCTGCACCACACTGTACTGGGTGGGAAACAGCCCTGCCAAGAGGAAGCTGAGCGTGCTTGCGGGGCAGCAGGACAAGACCATGAAGCACCATATACTAAGTGATCCAGACGCCATTGGTAGGCAGTGAAGAAGGAGATAACCTAAGGCCAGGCATGATTAATTGCTGACTGAATTAGTTGGACAGTAGTGACAGAAGGCCAGGGTGGAGAATGATGGCTTCCGTCCAAGGTCATCAAGGAAGATGGCATCACCACAAGATTAGAATGGAGCAGACAAGGCAAGGACAGAGACTGAAGGAGTTGATGTGCTCTTCCTATGAGGTGGACACTGAAGCCCGGCTGGGGAGGAAGGTGGCACCCAGAACGTGAGTGGTAGTATGCTTCCCTCAATCGACAGAATTGTTCCGCAGGATTTCCCACACTGACTTCAGGGCCTGTCGTGGGGAAGGGATGGGACTCAGAGTGGTTCTTATAGATAGAATCTAGTCTTGAATGGTCTCAGTTCCATGGCATGGTTTGTCTTGATTGCCAACACAAAAAGATCTAGACTCACAGAAGTGACAAAGCTCTGGGCATGTCAGGAAGACTCACCCCTCCCGTAGGCAGAAGACCTGGATGGAATAAAAAAGAGAAAGCGGCTGAGCACCAGCGTCCCTCTCCCTCTGCCTCCTGACTGCGGATGCAATGTGACCAGGCGCCTCATGCTCCTGCTGCCAGGCCTTCCCCGCCGTGATGGACTGTGCCCTCAAATTGCTACCCCAAACAAGCCCTTCCTCGGTAAGTTGCTCTGGTCGGGTCTTTTGCCACAACAGAAAAAGCAACGGACATGGACACAATGTGTGAGGGATTCTGGGAAAGAGTTTCTCAAGAGTCGCAGTGGCCTCCAAAGCCCTCAGTTCTCTAAGTGTTCCCAGGATGGTGAGCAGGGCTCTGCAGATGGCTGACATTCTTGAGTGCTCTACAAACTATCAGCAGGGGATATGGCTGACTCCACACATGTCAGACATCTTCAGAGCTCCACGCCCCCCACTCCCCAAGTAATCTGGGATTACCAGCCTACCCCAAGATGCCCCATCTCCCTTATAACTCTCAGGAGAGAGACCCCATGTTGCTGCTTGTGTCCCTGTCCCCTTGCACGGCTTGTATCAGGTGGCGGTGAGGATGAGTGACAGGTGCACTCTTGCCCCACGCCTTTCAATGGCTCCCCCCACATTTGGATGACTCTGGGCTCCTTGCCATTGACTAAAAGCCTTTACAGATCTGGCCCCCGCTGCCTTTTGTTCCTGGTCGCTGGCCTTCCCCTCACAGGCTCTGCTCCAATGACACTGGGCTCTTCCCTCTGCCAAGTCCCCACACATGCTAAGAGCCTTCTGGCATCAGAGACTCCATGGTCAGCTACTGGGAACAATGAGCCATGACCCCTCTTTCTTTCCCCTGTTTTATTTTTCCATCTTCATTTATCTGGGTTCAACAAGTAGACTCGAGGCCGGATTAAGCAGCCAGTGTTTTAGGAAGGGAATGCCAGTAAGAGAAACTGGGAGGGAACCACAAAAGTCAGGCAAGGGTCAGACCTGAGGCAAGTCCGACCCAGTGAAGGGGAGCGGGGAGGTCCTACTTGATGGTCAAGGCTGCTTAGAAGCCTTTGCTTACATCAGCATAGCTCTTGAGGAGCTCCTGAGCCTAGATCCTTCAGTTCTCCACTCAGGAAGCAGGCCCAGGGCCTCCTGTGGAGCTCCAACACTCCCTAGAGGCAGATGAGGGTGGAGATTGCAGCCCCTCAACAGATCCTGCTCCTCCACACTTCCTGGGGCAGGAGGAAGGTTCTCAGGGGCCACAAGACCAGGGAGTCCTCTGTCCACTCCATTTCTCTGCTTCTGTTACTACCTCCCCACCAAGAATTGAGCAGCACAGGTAACAATTTTGTTCATGCTGATCCCAGAATATGGCCAGGCCTCCCCACCCCCCAGATGTTCAGCTCAATTTCTTGCATGAGGTGAGTGGGTAGATTTACAGATGGACCAATGGGCAAATAGAAAGACAGATGAATAAACCCAGCAAGGCTTCCCTTCTCACCATCTTTGGGTACACAGATTCTTTTTATACTCACTACCGCCCAGTGTGGATTCTTACCATAATTTTTCTTTCCTACAATCAGTTCAGCTAAGGGAATGTAGAGTAGAGTCCTAGTCCCTGCTGTTTGTCTTCAGCATGCTGTTTTAGCCCACGCAGGATAAATCTCTGTGTGTCCCTATCTGATCTTTGACGTACCTGTGTAAGCGAGGCAGACGAGGTTGCTGCTCCTCCTGCAAGTGGGAAGTGGGGATTTATGGCGTAGCCTTCTACAAACTGTCTCTTATGCCCCTTATCTTAAGTGACTCTCAGGGGTCTTAATCTCCCATCGTCCCTCACCCCCACTCAACTGTGGAGCCAGCAGATGTGTGGGCTCCCAGCCAGAACCTCTGGCTCTGTCCCCACCATGGGCAACCTGTACAGAGTCCCCCTCAGACCCGAGCCCGGCATTGGTTAGGGCGGCAAGCTGGAGAGCTACAGAATCCACCCTAGTGCATTCTGGTCCCTGGCGGGCTCATGACTCACTTCACTTGAACTTTGGAATTACCAAGGTTCACTCGTGAAGAGGTTAATATTGTGACAGGACCTTGAGATGTGGAACTCAGGGCTGCGTGGGAAGCCTGGCTGTTATTAGTCACTCTTATTAATAATGAAGTAGAAAGAAGTAGAGTCGAAGTGCCCAGCCACCAGCACGATTGATGGATCACTATGTCCCTTTGCCATACGTGAACACCATTACCTTTACAGCTTAATCTTCCTGAAACCATTTTTCAATAATCATGGAGGCGAAATTAAATTAAATGTACCTCCCCACAACCAAGCACCGCGCCCTGCTGCCCTGCCCTCTCTGAAGGACCCCGGCTCAGCCAAGCGCATTCTCAGCAGCCTTCGGCGCCCAGGCTTCAGCTTCTGTCGTCTCCACCCCCGCGTTCCTCCTCCCAGTACACAAATTTGGACCAAATTGGATAAAGCTCGTAGGTTCTGAAATTTACAGTTCGTGCCACAAATCCTGTGCGTCTCAACGGAATCCTTACTTTAAGTTAATGCTGACAAAGTACGAAATGGCAGAGGCCTCATAAATCACAGCCCAAGTCATATCAAAAATTTCCAAACAGCGCGGAAAACTGCGCGGAGTTTCTGCCAGACCGGAACAAACACGGGCTTTCTCACCGGCACGCAGCAGCTCATGGAACCTGGGGCGACCAAGCACAGAAGCAGCCCTTTGAGTTTTGTTGTGATGGCTTTAGGGTTGTTTCTATTTATTTGTTTGTTTTTTTGTTTGTTTGAAGTGAAAGCTAACCCATAGTGGGATTGTTTGGAATTAGCTTTCTTCTGTACAGTCCTTCATCGGCGGGGGTGGGGTTGGGAAGAAAAGATGGCCAGAGCCTTACACATCTGTGCTTGCCATAAGGGGTTTCTGTAAAGACAGCCTCACACAAAGAGTGTAAAAATAAATTACTGAGGCTCACGAGCCGAGCAGAGGCCGGAGCACCATCTGCTTTACGTAACATTTATTTTTCTGGGGGGACAATGTTCTAAAACTGAATAATGTTCGTGTCGTCTAAATATTTGCTTTCTATAGCATCCTGGGGATGGTAAGCAAACGTCCCAAAGATTCAGCCTGCGTCGCCGCATCCCGGGGAGGAGAGACACGCAGTCATTCCGCCGTGCAGTGTTCAATTGCTATGCAAATGTGAGAGCCTTATTATTTATTGCTCTTTCAGCTCCGACAGTGGGAAATATTGCAGACTCCAAAGGCATCTGTTGAGTGTAGAGCTAGTCCTGCAAAGCTGTGATCGGGTTGGAATCATGTTATTTCTGGACCCCTGGGTGCCCATGTGAAGTCGCCGTGAGAAACAAATTGCTCTGAGCTCTTTGCAGCCTTTTTCTTGGCGCCAGTTAAACACTCCCGGATGGGGGCGGGGAGTGGGAGGGGAGTGCACCTTGTACATGCAGTATGTCTGGCTCTGGGGTTCATCCTGAGGCCTGACTCGCCATATGAGAGAAAGCCAAGTGAAGGAGGAAACGAGACACACCCAAGGAGGGCAGAGTGAGGGCCCCATCAGTTTAGCAGGAGGCAGTCTGCTTCATGGTGGACGTTTTGATAAATACCACTGAGCTCAGATGTGTGGTGCAGCAAAGACACCCGTCAGCAGCAGAGCTGGCCTTCCTCATTGTCCAGTGGGTCACGGCGTGTGGACCTGTGTTGATCATTGTCCAGTGGGTCTCATAGAGTGTGGACCTGTGTTGATGTGGGGCAGGGCAGTGGGGACCCAGGCATATCATCACAAGCAGGGAAGGATGGACTGCCTGTGACATTGTCAAGATAGCCATGTCATCAAGCAATAGAACTCTTAAAGTGTGTGTGTGTGTGTGTGTGTGTGTGTGTGTGTGTGTGTGTGTATACACTTAGCCAGTAGGGATGAAGGTTCCAGATTAGTACAAGCCTGATTTTTCCATGTTCTGTGACTCAAGTCCATATATTTTCAGTGATAGGGCCTTACTGTCAGGTTCCAGAGAGTAGCCGAGAGCATTGGCAACAGCCTGTGATGTTTAGGGGGTCTATAAAAAACCCAGACAACACAAAGTTGGGGGGGTGGGTAGGGAAGATGGCGGATCTAGGAGGAGTTGTGGGGGATGGAGACTGTGACCAACATGGGCAAAATCCTCAAGGAATGAACAAAAGATGAGGGGCAAGGTTGTAAAATACGCTTAAGATGAAATTGGCCATTTATTAGTTATTTATCTATTTATTTTAGAGTAATTAATACAGTATTTTCCATGTTTGGTCTGTAAAAACATCACCACCGCTGCCTCATTGAAGAGATTCTAGACAGTCTTTGGACCCCCTGGGTAGGGAATCCTGGTGTCATGGCAGTCAAAGACTCCAGCGCTATGGACCTATCTCCTCTGATGACATTTGAAAGAAGCACTGACCTATGGGTACACTTTCTCTCATTCCCACGCTGCTCCTGGCTCCCCTTTCATCTCCTTAAAAGTTCTGTGGAAACACCATTACTTCCTAATTTATTCTTCCAGAAGTTGGCATATTCATATCCTAATTGTAATAAACTAGTAACTGGCTTTGAATTGGGGCAAACAGGAGTTTATCGTCCTAACTTCCCACCACCAGCCAGCTTCTTCGGCCACCTGACTCTAAGCATGACCTCAGCAACACCCCATTTCTCTTTCCTACCCTGGGGACCAGGCTGGAGAATCTTTTAATTTTATCTCCTTCGTACTACCTAGATTGTCCCCACGCTGCAGCTCTTTGTAACCATGTGATACCATTCACGTTAAAGACAGTAACAACCGCAGTGGTGGGCGAGTTTTCACGAAAAGTCCCTGGACTTTATTTCATGCTTCAGCCTCACTGGGATCTCAGTCTTGGGGTACACATGCTACAGGAATAGGGGGAATCTTTCAGGAACATTTTTCAGGTCTATACATTTTTTAAATATAATATCTTAACTTCAAACCCTCACCCTTTACTACTTTGAAGATGTCTTTCCTGTGACCTTTTTCCCCCTTTTTTTGAGATTATAATTAGTACATTTCTTCCTTTTCTTCCCTCTAAACCCTTCTACAAACCCCTCATTACTGTCTTTCAAATTCACGGTCTCTTTTTCACACATATGTTTATGTATACACATATATATTCTTAAACATAATCTGCTCAGTTTGTAGAGTGTTACATGCACGTGTTTCCAGGTCTGATCACTTGGTATCAAATTAAGATTTTATGTTAAAAATTACAAATTTGCTTTGGTTTAACTTTTGCTACTTTTAATATCTTCTGGTTTGCCTCAGTATAGTTTCGGGGTTGACTTTTATTTTCAAATTTGAACTTCTGTATCTGGGCTCTATTTGGGGCTGAAGTTTAAACAGCCACGGGTCTCTAGGGCCCCTGCAGACAGGCCTGCCCACAGACAGCCACGGGTCTCTAGGGCCCCTGCAGACAGGCCTGCCCACAGACAGCCACGGGTCTCTAGGGCCCCTGCAGACAGGCCTGCCCACAGACAGCCACGGGTCTCTAGGGCCCCTGCAGACAGGCCTGCCCACAGACAGCCACGGGTCTCTAGGGCCCCTGCAGACAGGCCTGCCCACAGACAGCCACGGGTCTCTAGGGCCCCTGGGCCACAGACAGCCACGGGTCTCTAGGGCCCCTGCAGACAGGCCTGCCCACAGACAGCCACGGGTCTCTAGGGCCCCTGCAGACAGGCCTGCCCACAGACAGCCACGGGTCTCTAGGGCCCCTGCAGACAGCCCTGCCCACAGACAGCCACGGGTCTCTAGGGCCCCTGCAGACAGCCCTGCCCACAGACAGCCACGGGTCTCTAGGGCCCCTGCAGACAGCCCTGCCCACAGACAGCCACGGGTCTCTAGGGCCCCTGCAGACAGGCCTGCCCACAGACAGCCACGGGTCTCTAGGGCCCCTGCAGACAGCCCTGCCCACAGACAGCCACGGGTCTCTAGGGCCCCTGCAGACAGGCCTGCCCACAGACAGCCACGGGTCTCTAGGGCCCCTGCAGACAGCCCTGCCCACAGACAGCCACGGGTCTCTAGGGCCCCTGCAGACAGCCCTGCCTACAGATGCAGCAGCATCTGTCATCAGACATCATCACGTCTGTCTGTGACCTACCCAGTTCCCCATGCTCCTCCCACTATCGCTGGATTTCCTGCAAGGCACCACGCAGAAGGCCGTACGTAGTGCAGAATGCATTGTGCTGCCCTGCTTCAGGAGTGTCCAGACTTCACACGCGGCGGCGACTCGCTGCTGCTGTCTACAGAACTCGTTTGGGAACACCGCTACTGAATTGGCCAAAAATAAAAAGTAAGCTAATGATTTGGACTGTGTTACCTGCTTGTAGCCCTCAAACTGTGCTCATAGCTGTTCATGGCCACACGTGACTGTGGGCTGCAGGTTGACACATCTAGTAAAGAATAAATGGCTATTTTAAAAAAGAATGTTTGTGCTTGGCACAGACAGAGAGTATTTCAAATATTTTCCTAAGGACATTTGCATCCAAGGATGTGAAATTTATGGGTATGGGCTCTGTGTGTTAAAATGTAGTGGGGAGCTAAAGAGAGGGCTCAGCTGTTAAGAACACTGGCTGTTCTTCCAGAGGACCCGGATTTGATGGCAGCTCACAATTGTCTGCAACCCCAGTTCTAGGGGATCTGATGCCTTCTTCTAGCATTTGCATGCATTTGGTGGCCTTCTTTAGCACTTGAAGGTCTCCTGGAGCCTGGTGTTTCCCATGGTTGGCTGCTTCCTCCCATGCTGTTCCAGTCAGTGTCCCCCTCCCCCGGGTGACTCTTCCCGAGGGAGCTGTCTTACTGCGGGGCCCGTCGTCCATCTCTAGCTTTTTTTCTTGTCAGTTGTCATGTGTGAGAGGAGTGTGAGGTTTGTACTCCTCTTGCTTAACTTTAACCACCAACTTGACTTGGTGGAGAGTCCTCTGAGAGAAACGGCAATTAAGAATTGCCTAGACTGGGCTGTGGGCAAGCCTGTGGGAGATTACCTTGACCGTTAATTGCCTAGGAAGATGGAGCCCACTGTGGGTAGCACCCGCCATTCCCTAGGCAGGTGATCCTGATCTACATAAGGAAGCAGGCTGAGCGCGGGTGGGTGGATGAGTGAGCAAGCCAGCAAGAATATTCCTCTATTGCTCGTTCCTCAAGTTCCTGCCCCAACACTGCTCAGTGTTCAACTATTGCCTGGAAATAGGAAACAACCCTTCTCCCCACTAAATTTGTTGTGGTGTCTATCACAGCTACAGAATTCTGACTAAAATGGTGTTCAGAGTCAACTTGGCCGAACTCAGAACCAACTAAAAAACACATCTCTGAGCATTCCCATAAAGGCCTTTCTAGAGCGGTTTAACTGAGGAGCAGTGATCACCGTCAATGTGGGAGGCACCAGCCCACAGGCTCTGGCTGAATTAAAACGAAAACTAAAAAAAGTCAGTTGAAGCCCCACACTCACCCTCTCCGGCTTCCAGACTGCTGAAGGTGGGGCTAGTGATCAGCATTCACCAATCTCTGGCTTCCTGACTGCGGAAGGCGGGGCCATCTACGTCACTCTGCCCTGCTTTCCTCTTCTTGGCGGACTATACTCTCAAGCCAAGATCCTAAACAAACCCTTCCATCCCTGATTACCTTGTCAGATATTTGACACACAGTGAGACAAGTATCTAATTCAAGGAGATTTCCTCATTTCCCTGTCAGATCAGGAGCTCCAGCTAAAGCCACTTCCGTTTCGCTACCCTGCCTGGCTGCAGAACAGTCCTATTAAAAGTCTTCCTCAGAAGCGCTGTTATTTTTTTAACTCTTATTTTGTAATAGATTCTTATTTTTGGATGCCACATGTCTATGCTCATAGCAGGAAAACCCAGCTTCTAAAAGCTGTCAGTCTTCTCAAAATTGGTCTACAGATGCAACGACTTCTAATCCAAATTCTAATAAGAATTCTGTGGATCCTGACAAATTGGTTCTAAAATTTCTGTGGAAGTGTGAAAGAACAAGAATAACAGAGAATATGAAGGGCGGAAAGAAAGGCACACACTGCCGGTTCCCGAGGTTGTCCACGAGAGAGCTGTGAGGAAGACAGCCCAGCCTTGCCACAGACGGTGATGGATTTGCCAGACGTAAAGATGTGCAGACATCCCCATGACAACCACTCCTGAGGAGAAAGGGGACAGGCCAAAGGATGGGTCATGTGACAGCTGATCTTGGTAGTCAACTTGACTCACTTGGGAAGAAGGAACCTCATTGGAAGGACTGACTCCATCAGATTAGCCTTTGGGCTTACCAG
This sequence comes from Arvicola amphibius, assembly GCF_903992535.2. NCBI lineage: Eukaryota > Metazoa > Chordata > Mammalia > Rodentia > Cricetidae > Arvicola > Arvicola amphibius. Next base: position 3,277,269 of record NC_052052.2, read on the forward strand.
GGGAGTGGGTTTTTGTTGTTGTTTGGTTGATTGATTGATTGATTGATTGGTTGGTTGAATGCTAATTGATGTGGGTGGGTTTGGGTCTTATAAGAAAGGTAGCTGACCATAAGCCTGGGAGCAAGCCAGCGAACAGTGTTCCTTCACGGTTTCTGTTTCAGCTCCTGCATCCAGGTTCCTGCCTTGATTTCTCATCTTGGGTTCCCTCCATGTACTGTAACCTCTCAGCCAAAATAACCCTTTCTTCGCCAAGTTGGTTTTGTTTGTTTGTTTGTTGTTTGTTTTGCTTTTTGTTTGTTTTATCACAACAGCAGAAATAGAGCAAGAATAGCAAGGAGGGATTCTCAATGATGGGACTCACACAAGTGGTTGGTTTGGTATAATATGAAACACAGACCCCAGCTCAAGTAAGTTTTGGAACCCCTGGACCCTAGCTGTTAGAGCTCTAGTGAGAAGCACCAGAAAGTTTGGGAAATGGGATCCAGATGGAGTATGTAGGTCGCTGAAGTCACATATGCCTTTGCAGCTTGTCTCTCTCAGTCCCTCCTCCACCCAGACTTTGCTCCCTGTTCACCATGAAGCCATGAGCCTCTTCTCCAGGCATCACCACCATGGTATTCTGCCCAAGCTCCTGGAGCCAACCAACACGGACTGCATCCCCAGACCATGGGCAAAAGAGATCCTTCTGCCTTTAACTTGTTTCCTTGGTTATTTTGGTCACCGTGACTTCTGGGTAACCCAGTTACCCACATTTTAAAAGGTAAAATGAGTTGCTTACCCGCCCGTTAAAACTCAGACTGATTCCAAATGCGTTGCAAATATGAAAAAAAAGCAAATCTTAAAATTACTAAAAACTAAACACTGAAGATATATATGTTCTGAGATAAGGGAGGAGATCCTAAAATAGATTTCTTCCATTCAATATTTTTTTTTTAAAAAAATTGATCATTTTAGTGGCTTTGCAATCAAAACTTCTGCTTCTGAAAACACATCATAAAGGAAGCTGAAAATGGAAAGGAATTATTTTCGGCTTAAGTAGGTGAAACCGTAAGCTTTGCATGTTTAGAAGCACATATCTATGCAATAGATAAAATCAGAACTGAGTGAGTCACAAAAGAAGAGTGGACATGGACCATCCTCTCCCCAAAGCGGACAGAGACATCTGTGCAATAAATAAGGATGCTAATTGGCTATTTCAGAATTCAGAGAAATGCCAATCAGGACAGAGGGCGGTCCATCTCGTCCCACGGCATCAGCACTGGCTGCTTAACGAGCTGATGATACCGCGGGCCTGGAAATCTGCACAGCCAGGGTGCATATTTTAATCTTTTTTAGGATTTATTTTGGTGTATATGGTTGTGTGTATGTGCACGAGCACAGATACCCACAGAAGTCAAAAGAAGGCAACCGATTCCATGCAGCTGAAGTTATAGATAGCTGGGAACCTTGTGGGTGCTGGGAACTGAATCTGCATCCTTTGTAATGGCAACAAGTGCTCTTAGCCCCTGAACCACCTCTCCAGTTCCAGGCAGAGCCATTTCAGAAGCCATCGTCCTTCAAAGCGGAATACGTTCACAGCAGGAATTTTTCAAAGTACACACATTTCAATACCTAGATGCTCATCCCAGGCTCACCAGTGAGGGGAGCTCAGGTTATTTTTGTTTTGTTTTGTTTTTAAGTGTCCCCGAAGCTAATGGATGAAAACTGTGTAATATAGTCACACAATGGAATACTACACACCCTTAAACACAAATGAACTACAGCCACACAGCAACATATATGAATCTGAGAAGCCTCAGAGATTTGTCAGAAAGATGAAGGAGTCACATGTACTCACAACACTAGAACCTTAGGAGGCGGCAAGTCCCAGCGGCATGTGCAGGAAGCTGGGATTGAGATTTTCACTGGCTTCACCGTGTGTGGAATGAGCTCGCTTTCCCGCTAGGCATGAAGCAGTCTGTGAACCAGGTGCCATAGCCAAGCAGCCCCGGCATGCTCTTCTGCACATCTGTTGTTACCTAGGGTTACGGTTTGCTTCCTCCTCCCGTGGTAAACACTGACCACAAACCACGTGGGAGGAGTTACTTATCTGGCTGACAGGTTACAGCCCAGCACTATAGGCAGGAGCCTGGAGACAGAAACCGAGTCATGATGGAACTCTGTCTACCGACTTTCTGCCGCCACCTTCCTTACATACTCTGGGACCACCTGCCCGGGGTGGCATCACTCACAGTGGGCTGGGCCCTCCCACACCAACTATAAATCAAGGAAATGCCCCACAGACTTGCCCACAGGCCTATCCGATGGAGGCCATTCCTCAGCCAAGGTTCTGTCTTGCCAGGCATGTCAGGTTGGCAAGCAAGATTCTCCACCATACCTAGTAAGAATAAATATTTTGGAGGACACAGGGGTCAAAGGAAGCAACTAAAAGTTTTCATTTCTTTATACAAACTTGTGTGTGCAAGGACATGCAAGCATATGTGTGGGCACATGTAACCTGTATGGATGCCTGTGGAGGCCGGAACTGACACTGGGTGACTTCCTCAGTCACTCTCTACCTTATTTTAGTATTTATTTTCATTTTTAGTTATGTGTGTGAAGGGGTAGTGTGTGTGTGTGTGTGCATGAATGTGGTGCCCCAAGAGCCTAGAGGCGTGTGCCAGATCTCCTGGGGCTGGAGTTACAGGCAGTTAGGATCTATCTGATGAGTACTGGGAACTGAACTTGGGTCCTAGAAGAGGAGCCTATGCTTTAACCCCTGAGTCATCTCTCCAGCCCTTCTACATTGTTTTTGAGACAGGACCTCTCTCTGAACATGCAGCTGGCCTGGCTAGTTAGAGAGCCTGAGGGATTTTTCCTGCCTCCACCTCCACGTCGCTGGGATGTCAAGCATATGTCACCACTTGCGACAGTTTGCATGACTGCTGAGAATCCAAGTTCAGTCCTTATGTGTGCATGGTGACTCCTTCACTCACTGAATCCCTTCTCAGATTCCACATGCTGCCCCTGACTGTGGCCGAGCTTTGGAGCCCCTGGCCTTGTAGAGACAGGGCTCTGTGCCTGGCCCCACACCTGCTCAGCTGGCCTCAGAACACCCTCTTGTGCCCAGTTGACAGATATCATCCAGTTGGTGTCCTACAGAATGGGAGCTGCTCAGATTCCACTTGTATCAAACTACCACCGTCCGGGGTGTGATCTCTAGAACACTGAAATTCTGGAGGACAGATTTCCACATGAAATAAATTTAACAAGCTCTCTAGAGAAATCATCTGGGGTCAGATAGCAAATCTTACCAAATAAACATATTGTCACAGTCTAAAATGGACAGCCCCCCTCCTCCTGTTTAAACATTAAGGAATTGAATAATCTTATTTTTCTTCCAGCTTCAGACAGCACAAGTATTCATAAATATTCATTTTTTCCAACTGGAAGCATTAGGCCTTGTTACTTCAAGTGGAACTAACTGAAAATTAATGATGGTTTTCAGGGGGAAAAAAGCAAGATTATATACACAGAAGCAATTAAACACAAACCTATTAATTATTTAACAACGTATTAATGAGCAGAATGCCAGCATTCGGGCTTCAGCCACTCCAGCCTGCCCTGCCAAGTCACTTACAAATCATCTTGCCAAAGTTTGGCCTTGAGGAGTGGAGGACTCGGGGGCTTTTGCAGATTTGTAACTTGAAAAAAAGAGTCTCAGATGCCAATTACAGAGAGATGGCCAAGAACCAACTGGGAACGAAGAAGAGGCAGCATCTCAGATTCTCTCCCCAAACCCTGGACAGCCTGAAATTCAGGTTCAGATCCAAAGTCTTTGTTTTGAGAAATGGCCACACAATTCCAGGTCTGTGCATATTTATGTGTGTGTAACCAAGACGTTTAGAATGCCTTGGAATCATTTTAATAATCTCTGTACACAGAATCCAAAATCTACAGAATGACAAGAGCTAAATGTTGATGTATAGTCTAGGACCTCAAAGTTTTGCATTTAAAGCTGTGTGTGTGTGTGTGTGTGTGTGTGTGTGTGTGTATGCATGTGTGTGTATGTGTTGTGTATGTTGTGTGTGTATGTAGTGCCTACAGAGGCCAGAAGGAGGCACCATATCTTCTGTAGCTAGAGTTACATTCAGTTTTAGTTACGAGTAGCTGGGAGCTGCCTGCAGTGGGTCCTGGGAACTGAACTCAATTCCTCTGAAGGAGCAGCGAGCTTTCTTTCCTGCTGAGCCATCCCTACAGTCCTTCAAGGCATTGGGCTCAGCTGTGCCTTGGTTCCCAGCTGGCTCAGTCAGTTGAGTGGGAGGCTGTTATAATACATGATTATTAAGTAGCTCCAACTGGTTAGATTGTATCGCGTTAGTTTGGGTAGTGAATGTTCCCAAAGGTCCTCATGTGTTCTAGTTTCATTCTGCTTCTGTGATAAAAACCAAAGAACAAACTGGGGAAGGAAAGAGCTCTTGGCCTGCACTTCTAGGCCACAGTCCATCAGCAAGGGAAGTCAGGGCAGGAACCTGAAGCCGAGACCCTGCGGGAACTCTGCTTGCTGGCTCTTGCTTAGCCTGCTTTTTCCAGGACTACCTGCCTAGGGATGGTGCCACCCCCAGTGGTCTGGGCCTTCCTGAATTAACAATCATGACAGTCCCCACACAGGCATGCCCATGACCCAATCTAGTCTAGGTTTTTCTCTCAGGAGATGCTAGGCTGTGCCAAGCTGACAGTTAAAGCTAAATAGGACACCACGTTAAGATTGGCCCTCCAGCGTGGTGCCGATTGGGGTAGTGGTACCACATTAAGACTGGCCTTTCAGGGTGGTGCTGATGAGGGGGTAGTGGTACCCTTTGGGGTCTTATTCTTCTCTCTCTTTACTTCCTGGTGGTAAGGAAGGCAGCTTTTCTCTGCTTCATGATATTTTCGTGACACTGTCTCACCAGAGGCAACAGTAAACCATTGGGGAATGGCACCTCCAAATGGCTCACTTCCAGTGAGCCAAAGCCCAACATTTCTCACAATAAAGAGACAATCTTAGACATTTTGTTACATTGATGGACAGGTGGTTAATGCACACCACCTGTAGGCAGAGCCAGGGGCTATCAGCACCCAGCACAGAGCTCACAAAAGGAATGTCAAGTTACCCAAAGATGTCTCTCTATGACTGTTCCTTTCCTCCACCCTGTCTGGATAGTCCATGGACATCACAGTGCTCCAGCCTCTTTTTAAAACCTTGCTGGAGTTCAGAATACGAAGTCTTCCCCAAAAGAAAACCTTGACGCACTGAGTCCTTTAAATTGAAGATCAGAGGGCCTTCAAAACCAAGTGTTTCTGACCTCTCCCATAGTCTCATCTCCTCTCCACCTTTCTCCCCCAAAGTGAGTCCTAGATGCAAGGAATGCTAAAGCAGGATGGAGGGGACACTCGGGAGGATGGAGGGAACATTCGGGAGGATGGAGGGGACACTCGGGAGGATGGAGGGGACACTCGGGAGGATGGAGGAGGAACACACTGGAGGATGGAGGAGGGACACTCCCCAGGAGGATGGAGGAAGAAATGTTCTTTCAAGAGAATTACCTGGGGTATTTAGTTGTATCAAGAGAACATAGACTGACTCTCCACGCCCCCCCACCACCTCCGCTCCTGCTCCACCACCTGTCTGTCACTTGGCTCCAAGCACATGTGTGTCCACAGTGCCCAGAGCACATTCAGCACTCTGGCCATGTGCTCCCTGCTCTCCCACCCCTGTGTCCGAGCCTCTGTTCCAATAAGCGCTTCACTGAGAAGTCTCCCCTAGTCCCTCTCCTTGTGATCCCAGAGCCTCCTAACACAAGCTCTTGCTTTTAACCCACTTGCTCTCTGTGTGTTTTTGTACAGACATGCCATCGATACGCATGCATCTATGCGTTACACAGGGATCCCTGTGTTGTCATAGCAAGGATACCTTTTGTTCCTCTGCATGAACTGCAACCAGGGAGCAGGCACTTCATAAATGTGCCTCAGACTGAATGAATGAAAATGGAGGATGTTACTAAGTTATTAATGAATGCGTTATTTATTAATGAATGTGTTATCAATAAATGAATAAAGATTGATTGCGTGGTGATGTGGATGGGAGAAAGTCTGGCATCAGAGAGAACAGTTACAGACAGGCCCAATTTCCAATTTCCAGTCAGGAGTGTGGGGAAGTGTCCACTGAGCGAGCCAGGGCTGAACAACACCAGCCACTACTGCTTCCCACCCTGCCAGACATCTCCGCGTGTACCTGGTGCGCCTACACGGCACCCTTCCTGCCTCTCATCCTCCTACACACAGATTCTAGAATCCCTGCTCACCCACGGCAACCAGCGTGGGACCCCACCAAGGCATGCTGGGAAGTGTAGACTGGACTACAGGGGAAGTGTGGTAGATGAGGTTGTAGCAAGGTTCCAAACAGTGGCTGCAGTTCCTCAGAGCTCACAAGCTGAGACCTGCCTGACACCCTCTGGTACAAATGTGGCAGCTTCTCTCTCAACTTCAGTGCCACCCACCCTGTTCTTGCAATGCCCATCTGACCGGGTGCTGACCCACAGAGTCAGAGAAGAGGCTACCACTACTATCAGGTCACCTTTGGTGGTCTTAGCCACTCACGGCTTCAGCACCCTCTTGGGGAGGCCCTGGCCCTCAGTCCCCACTGTAAAACACGCTGGAGAGGCAGCAGGACCTCCTTCACCCCAGTCTACCCACCACAGACAGGTGTTCCCTGAGCAATGCCAGCCACCACACTTGGTCTCCTCAGAGTTCCCTTTGCTGTCCCCACCTCTTACCACCCTTTTAGCTGACCATTCGCTAATCCAGAGCCACTTCTGAGGTAGCCGTACACCAGGACATTTGCTGGTAATCTTCTTGGAGAAGACAGTGGTGAGCCTGGATCACAGCCCTGGGGAATCTCTACTTAGAACTCACATCCCTCGGGCTGTAAAGATGGCTCAGTGGTTGAGAGCATGGACTGCTCTTTCAGAAGACTTGGGTTTGGCTCTCAGCACCCACATGGCAGTTCAGAGCTGCCTGTGACTCCAGTTCCAGGAGACCTGGTATCCTCACACAGACATAAACACAGGCAAAACACCAATGCACATAAAAATAATTACATTTAAAAAAAAAGAACTGCCACCCTAGAAGCCCCTGCTGGAGAAATAACCCTCAGCTCCCCAGGAAGAACCCCAGATGGAGACTGGGTTAGATGGGGCTGGAGCTTTTGCCCCATCTGGCAGATGTGCTTATCAGCCCACACAGCAAACTCCCGATGGCAGGGGGTGGGGCGTCTGAGATGCACACATGCTATTTCATAACAGCCAGCCTGTGCCAGACAAAACGAAATTCATGGATCAGACAGCAAGAATTTCAAGTGAAAATTATTAAAAGAAAAATATATCTTCAGGTTGATAACTGTAGATATTAAAACCACACAGCAGGCTCAAGCAAGTATGGAAAAGATTCAGGGAGGTGGATCAAAAGCGGTGATCCCAGGAGATGGATGGAACATAAGGACACAGGAGAGACACGGAGTAGCTGGCAGGCCACATGGGAAGCTCACGCAGAGGGCGAGAGAAAGACTGAACATAGAAGGATGGGCACAGGCACAGAGAAAGGCAGAAACTGACCCCCATGAGATCCGTGAAGGCTGAGGAACATGTCAGCAGCCATGTGGCAGAATGGACACACACGCCAGAGGATACCTACCCAGAAAGGGGAAGGTGGGTGTTTGAGAAGCAAGAAAAACCCCAGAATGTCACAGTCTGAGAATAAAAGACATTCTCTGCTGGAAAAGCTCACGGGGGACCTCCAGAATGAGTTAAAAATATAAATTAAAATGCATATCCAACTTAGACACATCAGAGGGCAATTTAAGTTGATCAAAGGAATGAGAACAGCTTAAAAATGTTCAGAAGAAAAGCAGGGGTTGGGAGTGAAGCTCAGTTGGTGTAGGGCTGGCCTGGTTTGCAGAAGGCCCTGGGCTAAGTCCCAGCACTGCATGGACCAGGCGTGGTTTGGGCAGCTGTCATTCCAGCACTCAGGAGATGAAGGCAGGAGAGTCAGAAGTGAAAGGCTAAGCTCAGCCACATGAATCTTGTTTGAACAATAACCGAAAAAGAGAGGGAAATGGAGCTAGCAGGATGTCTCAGTGGGTACATATACCCATTTACAAGTCTGTTGACCCAAGTTTGATTCAGAGTCATACATGGTAGAAAGAGAGATCCACTCCAGTGAGCCTTCATACCTCCACATGTTTGCCTTGGCACACATGTTGTGTGCACCATACACATATAAACATGTGCTCAATAAATAAAAGCTTTATTCAAATTATAAACTATTGGAGTGAGAGAAGTTGACATACAAAGATTCAGCATAAGTAGGAAAGAGAATGACCTAAGGGCCTCAAACCATCTGCTAAGAAATGAGTTGTTCACAGATGAGAGAGAAAGGGTCTTACTCCCAGAATGGGGTACACCCACAAAGATGCAGACAGTGTAAGGGAACACTCAGGCACACTCAGACACCAGAACTCACTCACTGGGCCATGCCAACGATACAGGTTGCTGGCCATTTTATGTCAACCTGACACAACCTAAAGTCATCCGAATGGAGGAAACCTCAACTGAGAAAACACCTCCATCAGGTCAGGCAGCAGGCAAGCCTGTGGGGATTGCGGGGGGTGGGGGGGTGGGGCAGTCCACTGCGGGTGGTGCCATCCCTAGGCTTCTGGTCCTGAGTTCTTTAAGAACTCAGACTGAGCAAACATGCAGCACCCCTTCCATGGTCTCTGCAGCATCTCCTGCCTCCAGCTTCCTGCCCTGTTTGAGTCCCTGTCCTGACTCTCTCCAGTGTTTTATCAAAACCCCAAGAGTAACTACTACATCCCGCAGACAGTGATACCCTTCAGGGTCTTCAGAAAGGCTGGAGGAGCATACAGTCAACTCCAGCCCACAACTCCCCTGTTCCCCAAAGCTGTACACAGGCCACTCCTGAGCACTTACACCATCAAGAGTCTCCTCAGACACACTTCCTGCCTGATAATGACCCTCCACTTCCTGGGGGGGGGGCAGAGCCCTGGAACCAAGACTTGCCAGAGAGTCTACCATCCTTCCTGTTAGGATCCATTTCCATGGACCGTCAGCTCCAGGTGTTACTATTTTTTTTGAAGACAGGCCCCACCAGTGGTTCCCCGCCCTCCCCACCAGAAACTTCCATGATAGTGGGAACAATTAGGGATTTCCTCCATTATCTATTTAGAAAGGTCTTTACAAGTGAGTCTTTTATTTTTTAAAAGAGATTTGTTTTATTTTTACTAATGAATATCTGTCTATATGTGAGTGTGTATGTGCATGTGAGTGTAGATGCCCTCAGTGGCCAAAAGGGGGCAGCAGATCCCTTAAAGATGAAGATATGGGTGTTGTGAACTCCCATCATGGGTACTGGGAACAAAACTCAGGTCTTCTGCAAAAGCAATATGTGTGTTTAAGCAGAGCCAACTCTCCAGCCTCCCCCACCCCAGACATGACTTTAGGGACACTGTGCATCTAAGCCATGACAGTCTCTACACCTTACCATCTGTGGCAGAGTGGGGACTCAGACCCTGTAGCCTCTGCACCATTGTCCACAGTGCTACTTGCTCTGCCATGATACAAGTGGTCTTTGTGGCATGTATAGATTCCAACAATAACCTGCAGATTGTCAGGCAAGGCCAAGGAAACTCATTTCCTTTGTACCCTGTCTTGGTTAAGGTTATTACGGTAATGAAAGACCTTGACCAAAGTAGCATGGGAGAAGCAGATTTATTTGGCTTCTGGTTCCATAACACTGGAGAGGCATCATGGCAGGAACAGGAAGATGGCTGATCACATTTTCCTCTACACACAGAAAGCTGAGAGACAAAGAAAGGGAAGTAGGGTAAAGCTATAAAACTCAAAGCCTGCCCCCAATGGCATACTTCCTCCAGCAAGACTCCACCTCTTAAGAACATTCCACAACCTTGACAAACAGCGCCACCAACTGGGGACCAAGTGTTCAAACAGTTGAGCCTGTGGGGGACATTCCTCATCCACCCCTCTGCAGGCAGTTAAGGCCAGCATAGGTCTTGCGTTGTCCTCCACTGAGCTTTTGGAGGGCGGGGATGCTAGTGGTGACTGACGTGATCAAAGTCTAAAGCAGATTCCATTAAAACAAGAACAGTAGTGTTGTCAAGACGACCCAGAGGGTACCACGGCTTGCTGCCAAGCCTGATGACCTGAGTTCATCCCCAGGTACCACAAAATGAAAGGAGAGAAGCAGTGCCTACAGGTTGTCCTTCTGACTGCCACACCGGCCAATTGTATCATGTTACACCCTTCCCCCAGCTAAATAAGCAAGAAGAAAAGAGAGTGGTCCCTCCCAGCACACCACAATGCCATGAGCTGCAGCATATGCATGCCTGCTGTGTGCACCTGAGGTCCAAACCAGCAGAAAGGGAATCAATAGCACAGCCACTTCTTTGTCTTCTGAATAGCATGGGAATGATCTGAGCAGGGACACCGCATTCCCCTGTGCTTCTGTGCATAGGAATGTGGAGAGAACAGCCTTCGCACCCCCATGAAGATCAAGAAAATGCACTTGAAGGTCCACAGGTGCTGTAAGCCTCACTGGGCCTACACTCCAGGCCCACCCTGAAGGGGTCCACCTGTGATACTGTCCTGACGCACCATCTTGGTGTTAGATTCCTTCCTGTGCCGGGGTAAGCGCTGATTACGTCTCCATCAGCTGGATCAACCGCAGAGCTATCTATGCAAACTAGCAGTTAAAATGCCATAAATAACTCAATTGGCCACTTCACAGGAAGGTTATTTCTATCCCACACAAAAGGGCTTATGTAACTCCCATGCAGAGCAGCGGGGAGGAAGCTTCACACTCTCCTCTCTGGGTGGACTCCCTGTATGGAGTCAGCTCTGAGCTCTGGACACAGCTCAGAGGAACCCGAACTCCTCGTCACACCCCTCCCTCCACAGGGACTCCACCAGCTACTGCTGGGAGGAGCAAGCCAGCATGGAACACCCAGGCATAAAACAGCCACCTCCTGTCACCTCCCATGGTCCAGTTGGAGCCTCTGTCTTCAGTGGTATCAGAGAGGGAGACTCACTGCATGTCTGATGTAAGCCATCTTTAGCAGGACTGTGCCAGCCCTGATTCCTGCACATCCAGCAGATGGTGCTGACTGACAGCCGGGGCCCAGCCATCTCCTTGTCTTCGTGGGTGCAAGTGACTTCGTGGCATGCTCCCAGCTTCCAAGAGGGCTGACGTTGGGGCTGTGAGTCCTGCTCATCCCTGAAAGGCCATTTTCACCGCCGTCAGCTTACTTCTTTCTTCACCCTCCCACCTGCCTCAGCTCTCTCCAAGGAGTGGAGACCATACTGCTGCTTCTCTCAGAACTGAAGAGGCCATTTGCTCTCAGGCTCCCTACTCACCTGCCATGTGGTATGAATCCTAGTAGCTCTTGAACTTTCCAGCTTCATTCATGAGCCCATGGTAACCCTGACCAAAGGAGCCAGGAGAGAGTCCAACTGGTACCTCAGCAAAGTCCACCCTCATCCTCAGAGTGCTTTGTGTGGGTCTCAGACACCCAGGGCTTCGCGGGTGACGGGACTGACTCCCGTAAGTGACAACGCTTTAGAAATGGCTCATAGCCAGCGGAACACAGGCTCAGATGATAAGTCTGCAGGAACCAGAGGACACGTGGGACCTGGGGACCCAGGACCAGTAACTCTACGAGAGAGACCAAGGAGGTGCTGGGGCATAGTGTGGACCCCTTCTCTGGGTGAGGAAGATGCTGGTACAGGCACCACAGAGAGGGGCAGGGGTTCTGACCCCCTAAGGCTGTGGGTGTCCTGCTCGGTGGGTCTAGAAAAAGCATCTGCCTAGCAGGATTCTGGAGAGAACTAAATTACTTAAGACAGCTGGGTTCTTACTCCAGAACACATTAAGAATCCTGAATCACCTCTGTGGCAGTCAGCCCCCGGTCCCTTCTCCGAGCTGAAAACTTGGTTGCTGCACCTTGAAAGTACCTAAAGGAGCCTGCTATGGCTTGTGTGGGAGACGTCCCCAAAGGTTCACGTCCTAGAAGTTTGAGCACCCAGGAAGCAGAATGAAAAGGTGGCAGAGGTGGGGCCAAGGTATTAGTTCACAGGAGTCATTAAGACGAGCATCCTGTGAGCCCTCAAAAGAGAATGGTTCTTAAGAGAAAGGTTGACCCCTCCCTTCTGTAGTCTCACGCTTCTCCTTTCCAAGCTTCTCCAAGTGTGACGCGATTCACCACCAGGTCCTCACCAGAAGCAGAAGTGAGGGTCATCAGCCTCTCAGCTGCCATGGATTCCAGGCCCGGTCCAGCAGCCCTGGACCATACCCTCCCTCTCTGAGCATTGTTTTTGGCAGCCGTACTGTGGTTCAGCCTTCTTTCTCTGGCACTCCCTGACTACAGTGACTTCGTTTCTTCCCCCCCTCCTGGATGTCCTTCTCAGGCTTCTGCCTTCCGATGACAATTCATCACTCTGGATTTAAGAACTGTTTGCTTACGGATTGCCCGTGTCATTCTCCCTGCATTATTTGCCTTTCGGCCTGAAGTTATCAGCCAGGTTCCAGAGACTGCCTCAGCCTTGCCTCCTTCAGGGCCTCCCAGGCCTATGCTGTCAGTCTTCATTAGGTTTACCCAGTCTGGGAAGTGCCTGGGTGGAGGAAATTCCCAGGCTGACTCTCATTCAGACATGGGCAAAACCTAAGAGCCCCTCTTTCTATGGAGGCCAAAGTATGGAAATGCAGCAAAGGATGGCTTTTGACATTGGAACTGCTGCCATGATGAGTGGCTGGAGCCAGGGCAATACTGGACTGCTTCCTCAGCCCTTAGAGGGAAGCCTCCCTCATGGAGGCTCTGCTCCTGTGAGCTTTTTCCTTCACACACACACACACACACACACACACACACACACACACACACACGGCCCTTCCCATGGGGTACTGCCCTGAACTCCAGGAAGGAGGCCAGTACTGGGGCACAGTAGAATGAGGGCTAGGCTGAGTCCTGGATGTTTCTGAGTGACGGATGAAGGAATGACCGACCGCATTCACACGCATCCAGACCACCTCCCCCTCCTCTTTCTCTTTCATCCTTAAACATTTCCTCATCCTTCCACGTCACTCAATGTGAAGTCCAGCTTCAGAACGCCACTGTCGGTTTTCCCGACCACTGACATTGGTTGGCATCTAATACCAGCACTGTCATGAGCCCAGTTCACAAAGTCTTTCACTCAAGGGAACTCTCGTATGAGTACCAATGTCTTCACTGCAGCCACAATGTACAGTTGGAGCCTCTGAGACCTGGATCGCTTCCATGACTCCAGAGATCTCTGGAGCTCCTGAGCTAGCTCCTTAAGGCTCAGCACAGAGCCCCAAGACACCTGCCTGTGGATCATTTCCCTGACCCCAGAGAGCTCTTGAGCTTCTGAACTGGCTCCTTAAGGTACTGTGTTGCTGAGATACTGACTTCCTTGGCAGGACTTAGGAGCTGAGACCTTGCCTTCAAGGAGCTCTTTGGATCGATGGCAGTCCTGCTTCATCAGGACCATCTGAGACCCGAGGCTGTAAGACCATCCTCCTGCTTCTGCTATCCCTTCCTGAGCTCTCCCATCCAAATTCAGTCAAAGCTGCCTCTGCTATTGTCAAACTTGTCAACTTGATGGATCCAGGACCACCTAGGAGACATACTTCTGAACATGCATGTGGTGAGCTTCTTTATCACATTAAACGGGGTACAAAGAAACAGTGAAATTGTAGGTGGCACTGTTCCATGGGCTGGGGTCCCAAATAAATTGGAGAAAATGAGCTGAGCTCCAGTGTTCATCTGTCTCCACTTCCTGTCAGCAGATGCACTGTCACCAGCTGCCTCGTGCTCCTACGGCCACCACTCCTCCCACCATGACGTCCTGTACCGCACAGCTGTGAGCCAAAGCAGATTCTTCCTCCACAGACTAGCTCCTGCCCCTTCTGCCACGCATTTTGTCACAGCAGTGAGAGAAGCAGCCAATACAATCACCCTGAGCTGCATCACAGCCTCCACCTCTGCTCTCCAACTGGAACAAGACGTTCTAGATACCTGGTCCTGAATTCCAGAAACTTTCCTTTTACCTGCCAGTCTTGGAGGCCCTCCAGAGGTGCCACAAGGGTCTTCACCTCCAAAAAACCCTCAAAGATTGATACATATGTTCGGCCTCTGCCTCTTCTTACCCTCAGAAAAAGGCATGGAGGTCAGAAGACAAGGGGTCCTAGCTGCTCTTCCCCCACCATCTGATAAATGGGGACAGGAGCCTTGAGGCAGCCAGAAACCTGTAGCATCTTGGAAACTCCACCCTCCTCCTTCCCAGGGCCTTAAGAACACTTGTGCCTCCAGCACACACCCACGTGGTCCACCTGAGGTCCCCACCAGTGACCTTTGCACATCTGTTTTTGTTTCTCTTGCACCCAAGCTCCTTCTTCTTGGGGCCTCCAGCCTTGTACCAACCATGTCTTTGGAGGAGGTTCCCAGGTGGGATTGGGATGCAGAACTTGGCAGGGAATATCTCTTCCACTGGGAGCAATGGTTTGGCTTTCAGTTGATCTGAGAGCACGATCTTTGCAGAGGCAGGAGCCAGACTCTAACTTTGTTGGCCGAGGAGTCCAGAAGCTGTGCAAGATTATCAGAATTAGATAATGGTCTAACAGCAAGTAAACTTAGTGGCAGTGGTCCAGGTGAGAGATCGGAGGTTCCCATGAGCCTTTGCAACTGGAGTGAGGAGTTCATAGACCTCACCTGACAGTTGTTGGGGGAATGTCAGGAGGTGGGTAGGGTGGGATCTGAGCTCTTCTCTGTACCCACAGCTACTTGGTTGCCTACAGGATACAGCTGCTTCTGCAGATCATCACGGCCCGTCAGATGACTCAATGCTGGCAGGAAGGTGAGCATGAGATCTTCCAGCCTTACCCTCTGTGACTGAGCAGCAGGAGGGTGAGGAGTTGAAACTCACAGGTAGTTCTGGAGTACTCCCTAACCCCAGGGATACCCCAATTCCTGTCTTCTTTCCTATCCTGCTCACGGGGGTGGAGGGGAGACGTGGGATGGGCCAATGAGGGATTAAAACTTGCCAGCATCTAGTCACTCCCAGGAAGGGCCCTGCACTGCCTTCCTCTGCCCAATGCTGTCAGGGAGGATGCTGCTTGGTGTGGCCTCCCTGGCTGGGGAAGGTGCCAGGCGAAGAAAGGTTTCTTATTAAAGTCAGCATTTTCCTTTGGAGGCTCTGATGTTCTCAACAGAAGCTCATTCCCCTGCAGAAGCATAAAAGCAACTAATCAAAAGTATCTGGGAAGCTAGGGGAATCCCCCAAGGGCAAGAAATAATGGCCACTGGAGAGATGCACAGATATAGATCATGAGTAGCCACACCTCTTTCATAAAATGGCTTGAGCACATGTATGTGTGGTGTGATAGTCTGTGCTTGCTCCAGCATGTGCATGGAGGTCACATGACCCTTGCTGAGTGTAGACTGGACTACATGCTTCAGGGTGGCAGCTGCACAAGCTTCCAGGCTATCCTCTGCCTCTGCCTCCCACATCACTGTGTGCCTGTTTTTCCCGCTGGGTCCACCCTACCCAGTTTGTATACATTCCTGGATTGACCCACTGAGCCATCCCCCTGGGCCTGGTCATGCTTTTATGTGAGAAACACTAGCAAGATGGTGCAGATGGGAAGTGGGGACTCAGGAGGACCAGCTGGGGGAGCTGGGCGGCACGGTGCCACTACTCCAAAGCTATGGCAACCCTTCCAAGGACATAGAGATGCAGGAAGGGGGGTTCCAGCACACTGGACCCTCTGGGGTGCAGAAGAATATTTGATTACCTGAAAGCCTGCTGGGTCCATCCCCAGAACTACAGCAGAAAACCAGGAAGTGGGGAAGGGTCAGGAAAGGGATGCTGAGGAGGAGGAAGGTAAAGCAGAGGGAGAGGACGAAGGTGAGGAGGGAAGGAAGGTGAGGTGGAGGTGGAGGAAAAGGAGGAGAGAGACCTAATGTCAGGTATTTTATAACAGCCAAAGAGGATGGGCTAGGACACTCGGTCACTTCTAATATTTAAAACATCTTCCAAGCAGTGGAATGTGTCTGACCCTATTGTGTATCTGAGTCCTGGTCTCTTAATTTCACCCCATTTCGAGACACACAGGCACCCAGCGAGTCTGTCTGCTCTCTGTCATGCTTTAAATGACAAACAAGTCTTGTGGCAAGCCCCATAGAGTACTCCTGGCTTGTCGTCTCCCTTCCTCCTCATGTACCTCCAGCCATTAACATTTTGCACACAATAGCAAAAAACACGATCCCTCTGGAATTTATAGAGATGGCTATTTTAATCATCTTTTATGGTGTGTCTTAATTATATATCATTTTTAATGACAGTTGAAGAAATAAGTTATTTCAGCTGACACTTTTATGACCTATTTAATATCGCAGATCAGGGGTTTTATTGTATTGCATTCTGGGTGCTATACACAAACTCAGAGAGTGGAGGGAGAGTTGCCTGGTGGAGCTGCACGTGGTGGGGAGGGAGAAGGCTGCTCTTACTGCAGAATTCTTCCAGATTACATGGTGTACCCGGAGCTCTCATTTCTGGGTCTGTATAATAATTGTAATTTTACCACAAAAGCTGAGTGTTGGATAAAAACTTCACTTCAGGGGTAATTTAATTTAATATAAAAGCTCTGCCCGGGGTCAATGTTACAGAAAAACAGATCAGAGAGACAGTCTTCCACTTCTGACAAAGCCACCCTAGCTCTCACAGATGACCTGCTATGTTCTGTGGAGCCAGGCAATATGATTTCTTAATATCACTTATGAACACAAGGGAAAAAATAAAGGAAAAGACTCACATGCGTGCATGTTTGGTGTGCATGTGTGTGTGCGTGTGTGTGCATGTGTGTGTGCGTGCATGTATGTGTGGTGTGCATGTGTGTGTGTGCATGCATGTGTGTCTGTATGCACACATGTGTGCATGCACATGTGTTGTGTGCGTGCGTGTGTGTGCATGTGTGTGTGGTGTGCAGGCGTTTGTGTCTGTGTGTGTGTGTGTGCATGCATGCATGCACCCCCTCACATGCACAGGCACAAGCATGCATAGGGGCAGGTGATCCCAAATTTATGTGTATGTGTGGAGGGCAGAGGACAACGACAAGTGTCATGCTTTAAGCACTGTCCACTTCTGTCCAGGACAGGGTCTCTCACTGGCCTGGAATTTGCCTACTAATTCATGCCAGTCAACCAGTGAGCCCAGGAGACCTGCTGGTCTCTGCCTCCCCAGTGCTGCAATTAAAAATGTTTGCTGCCTCACCTGGCTTTTCCTTGTTTGAGTATTGGAAACCAAACTCAGACCATTGCCCAGTTGAGCTGTGTTCCATCCCAGGGCTCATGAGTCATTAAACCAATGATGTCCTGACCTCTTCTCAAAAGCTTTGAACATGGGACAGTTCTAAACAGGACCACCCCTTCCCGGGCCCCCTGCACAGAGCACGTTAGGGCTGAGCAGGTCACACCAGAGCTGGCCATGTGGTTCCCTCCCACAGTCCCGAATCCCAGGGCTCCACCCCGCTCACCCTGCTGGATTTCTAATGAAGGGGGCACCACATTAGAAATCACAGGCTCCCTGGTCATTTCTGAATTTACCGTGTATGATGGCTATTCTAGGTTGTCACCACAACTATATTTGTAATTAATTAAAACCCGAATGCTGGGAACACCTGTGAGGGATTCCTTTTTCCTTAATTAGATCATTTGAAGTGGAAAGACCCCTTCTAATCTGGATCTTTGAAGTGGAAAGACACATCTTTAATCCGGATTCTAGGGTAGGAAGACCTACGTCTAATCTGGGCCACACCTCTGCTGTGCTGGCAGTCTTGGAAGAAGGAGGCCAGCACTCTCTTTGCCTGCTTGTTCTTGCTAGCAAGTCCATTCCTTCACTGACATTAGAGCCTACTTCTTTGGGATCTGAAGACAGGCTGAGAAATCCAGCCACACAGATTGAACAACTACTGGACTCTTGGATCTTCTGTTAGAAGACAGCCATTGTTAGATTAGGGGGACCACAGCCTGTAAGCCCCCTAATAAGTTCTCTGTATACATATATTCATTCTACAAGTTCTGTTCCTCTAGAGAACTCTGACTACTCCTCCATGCTTCTCCCGCTGGGTCCTCTGCTTGCCAATGCAATATGAATGTCACCGTTAGCTTGCTATCTCCTAGACACTGAGAATCCAGATGCGTGCCTCCGGCCAAGACCTCCTGAGGCTTAATATGGTGGCTGCCACCATATAGGCCATGGTTGGGCCCAGATGCTGGACACATTCAGGGACTCCAAGTGCACACGCAAGCAGAAGTTCTCGCAGGGCATACTAGACATGAGGGGAGAGCTTCGTTATAAACAGGCTTGAGGCAGATATTCCCCACAGGAGGGTCCTGAAGAGGGGAAGTCAACGTGTCAGTGAGACCCACAGGAGCTGGTTGTGCTGGTCACATCCGTGGCTATCCATGAGGGAGCGTCACAGATGGACACCTGGTGGCTTGTGGCTTTGCTGTGAGGTGCGAGAAGTTGGCATCTCTAGGAGGCCTTCTCTTTCAGGTGCACACACAAGGCATGCATGCTCAAGAGGAGCTGGGCTGACTCAGTGTCTGGGAAAACCCCAGTCACGGCATCGGGTTACACACCCCAGGATGGCATCTATTGGCTGGCTCCTGCTACTTCTCCATCAGAAGCAGGAGGCAGCTTTCCACAGAGCTCCAAGGAGAAGGGTGTGATCCCACCCACAACACTTGTGCAAACATTTAAAAGCATGATGACTTATCTGCAGAAGTGTGATACCATGCTTGTGCCTCCCTCCTGCTCTGTAACCACCTTTACTGGCTGGGAGAGCTGTCTTAGTGCTGCTCCCTTATCATTACTGCGGGACCACGTGAGCCTGCCAAAGGCCACTCCTCGGACAATCCCTCACGTTCTTTCTTTTTAATTTATTTATTTTTATGGATATGATTGTTTTTCCTGCATGTATGTCTGTGCAGTACATGTGTACTTAATGCCTACAGAGGCCTGAAGAGAGTGTCGGACCCCTTCAGACAGGAACTTCAGTCAGTTGTGAGTTGTCACGTGGGTACTGGGAACTGAACTACAGTCCTCTGGAAGAACAATCAGCTTTCTTCACTGCCAAACTGTACGGTCAGTTTCTTTAGCCTCCCTCCTCCACACCCTTTCTTACTTAGAGGCCAGGTTTGCAGGTGGCAATTGCCCACACAGGGCCAGAGATAAATTCAGCATTGTACCAAGGGGCACAAAGAGCAGAAACAGCCAGCACGGACTCAGTGCTCTGATGCCCTCTGCCTTCATGAACTCCTTCCGCTGCAGAGTCCAGAGGACGGTGACAGGAAGATGCTCTAACCTCACTCCCCAACACCCCATCTCACTGAAACACCAGGACAGTGGTCTGCAAGCACCATGGGTTTGTTTTCTGTATTCCAGAATGCAAGTCTACATCATGGCTAGAAACAGCCCAGCAGTTTGGCCTTTACACCCAAGGTCAGTAGTCAACGCCCTGGACCCAGACCCCTCACTTTCATATTATGGATAGCCTTGGAGAAGCTTCTTAAACTATGTGTTATGACCCAAAATTGGGGTGTCGTGTGAGACTCGAAAACTTTGGCAATATTTTAATTTTATTTTTTTAGTGTTTTCATTTTCGTGATCTACATATACATACATACACATGTATACATAGAGACAAACATCATGCACATGTGCACGCGCGCGCGCACCCACCCACACACACACACACACACACACACACACACACACACACACATATGGATGCAGTACCCTTTGTTGGCATCAAATCCCTGGAGTTGGAGTTACAGCTGGTTGAGAGTCGTCTGATGCGGGTGCTGGGAACCCACCTTGGTCCTCTGCAGGAGGAAGGCTGACGGCTTTTAACTGCTGAGCCATTCTGTCCAGCCCCAGGACCTGAGTTTAATTTTTAAACAGACACTCAATGAATTTTGGTGTGTAATTACGATAGAATTCCCAACAATTTCTAAAACGACACTAGTTAAACTTTTGCACTTTTTGCTATGTATTTGAAGCGGCATTTTGGGGTTTTGAAATCAAAATATCGACTCTGAAAAATGTCACGGTTGCTGCATCCCGCAGCCTCAAATATTCAGCCAAGGTTTAGTTCTTTATCTAAAAATAAACAAACACATTTGTCTCCACATGCAAATTCACTTTCCTCCTTTAATAAGACAGAAATTATGTGTACAACAAAAATTGTTTTTAAAATAAATATCCTTATGATATATTATCCATAAATGTTTTGTTTATACATCTAATTTATTTATACACAGGCTTATGTAAAATTTTCTTAGGCAAAAAGTGTCCTGAAGTGGAAAACTCAAGAGAAACCCTGTTTCAGGTCCTGTGAACATGGTCATAGCTTGATCTTCTCTGTGTTAGTTGTTCCCAGGGGTGGGGACAGCAGAGAAGGGAGGGTTCATTTTGGGTCACAGTCTCAGTGGTTTGGGTCCATGGCCTGCTGGCTCTGTTGCCTTTAGGCCTGTGAGGCAGCAGAACATCCGAGCGAGAAGGGCCTGGCAAGGCAGGGATGGATGCTCCGTCGGGTACTTGTCCCATTGCTGTGACACAGAACTTTCAGAAAGAGAGGTTTAGATTCATGGTTTGAGGATGCAGAACTACATGGAGAAGGCATGGCAGCTGGCGTATAAGGGATATGCTGCGAATAGCTTCTCCTCTCCAGATTGTTCACCATCATCGGATCAACGGCAAGGCTATCCTTCTGGAGGGCTGTTTGGTGGTCTCCTCTTCCTGGAGGCTGATCCATCTTGGTCACTGAACTCCAGTCAACCCCATTAGGTCACCCTTGCTGGTATTCCTGACCCCCTCCCCATCCCCTGGCTTTGGATTGTTGGTGAGCTCTGGGCTTGGTGCCTGATCCTCTCCATTGGTCTGTCTGTGTTATGGTTATTTACCAGGTAGGCCTGTCTATTAGCTAGTCTTCCCAAAGCTCTGCTCTCTGGCAGGCACAGCCTTGGACCCTCAGACCTCCACACACTGCCTTACCCAACAACTAACAATTGCCATGTGGAGCTAAAATATGTTTTATAGACTCCCCTTCCCTGCTCTCCCTTGGAGTCTTGCCTGACGTCCACCCAATCCTACCACCCACCACCTCTCTCTGCATGCCCTTCTTCCTGTGTTCTACCTGACATGGGACAGAGTGGTTGTGCTGGGTTACAAGTCAACACAAGTAGAGTGGCCGTGCTGGGTCATGGATCAAGATCATGCTGTGAGTCCTCACAGAGTTGGGGATGGTCTTACTGTCACTGAGTCCACGAAGTTCAGGAGTATTTGCTAGGTCATAAGCAAGATCCTGCCCTCCAGTTTTTAAAGTTCACAGCTCTCTGTCCATGCCCCTCCCTGTGCTGTTGCCATGGCTACTGGAGCTTCTCCACTCTGACTTCCCTATCCCACTTCCCATGTCTCCTTATGGGCATTGGAGTCTGCTTATCCATTCATTCATGGATGGGTATCTGGGCTCTTACAGAGAAAGCTGTGTGAGCATCTGAGTACTTGTCTTTGAGAAGCCAGATGTTTCTTATTCTCATGCCTAGGAGTACAACAGCTGGATCCCAGGACATAGCCTCATGTGAGTCTAGGGAACTGCCAAAATGGCTCACAAAGTGAGCTCAACATTTCACACCCTACATCACTGTATGGGTTCCAGTTCCCACATTTGTTCCACCATGGTACAGCCAGCCCTCTTGATCCGGGCCTTTCTCATTTGGAGTCCAACAGAGGACCTGCCATTTTCTCTAATTTCCACAAGTGACAGCAATAAGCATCTCATGGTGTGCTATCTGGTGTGCAGGTCTCTAGACAACAGTGTAGCTGTCTGCTGTCACCTGTGCAGGTCACTAGACAACAGTGTAGCTCTCTGGTGTCACCTGTGCAGGTCACCAGACAACAGTGTAGCTGTCTGCTGTCGCCTGTGCAGGTCACTAGACAACAGTGTAGCTAACCCCACCCCGCCCTACCCTAAGGAACAGTCCTGTTAGGTTTCCTTACCCCACTTCATCCTTGGTGCTTCTTCTTGTGTTCTATCCACAGACTCCCACACCCTCCTGCCCAGCTCCCTGCTCCTTAGCTCTAAATTCCCTCTGGCCCAGGAACTTCTCTCCCTGACTGTAACAGCTCATTTGCAAAGGTTCCTGCACCCATCCATCACGTGGTCCTGAGCAAAGCCTCCCACACAGGGACCATGGATGTATTCCCCGGTACCCACTTCGCCTTTTTCTTTCCACTGGGTCATTCTTGTATTGGTCTTTGGAAGCTCATCATAAATTCTAGAAAGAAGCCCTTTATCAAATATATAATTTTCAAATGTTTCCTTCCAGCCTGTGACTTATCTTTAATTCTCTCAGCAATAGCTTGCAAAGGAAAGAAATTTTTAATTTTAATGGAGGCCAACTTATCAACTCACTCCATTACTGAAGTGCTAGGAGTGTCGTATCTAAGAAGTCTTTGTCTAATCCAAACTCCTCTGTGTTCTCAGCAGAAGTTTTACAGTCTGAGGTTTTAGGTTTAAGTCCATGATCAATTTTTAGTTAATTCTTCTGTTTGGTCCCAGGCATTAGTCCATATTGATTTTATTTCTCATGGATATCCTATTGGCTCTAGCCACACATTTGAAAATGAATCCATTTTGCATCGAATTACCAATGCACCTTTATCAAGAGTTAGCCTTCCAGGGCAGCAAGAAAGCTTGGTGGGCAAAGGTGCATGCTTCCCACCCTGATGACCTGAGTTCAGCTCCACATACAAGATTTGTGAGCTCCTGAAACCAGGAAACATGTTTTCCAATTCCTTTCTTCTCAATCCAAGTGGTTTTGACTGTGTTGTGTCCTCTGCACCTTTCATGTGTGTTTTAGAACCAATCTGTCAAGTTACCAAAAGAAGAAAAGACTCTCTGGGGTTAGCCTGGGGTCTCATGGTACTGCAGATCTACTCTGAGAAAGCCCAGTGACAGTCACAGAGGCTGCATGAGTCTGTTCTAAGCCTTCTGTATAGATGCCACAGCTGTGCAGCTTTTGTGGGGCTCCTAACAGTGGAAATAGGGGTTGTCTCTGACTCTTTCGTCTTCTCTTGGGACCTTTTCCTTCCTACTGGGTTGCCTTGTGCAGCCTTGATGTGAGGGGCTGTGCCCAGTCTTATGTCACTTGCTACGCTGTGCTTGGTTGCTATCCCTGGGGACCTACTCCTTCCTGAAGGGAGGGGAATATGCAGTTGGATGCACTGTGTGAGAGAAGAATACATTTTTAAAATTGTCTTAGGAAAGAAGAAAATGGATTTTTCCTTCACACAATATATCCTGGTTATGATTTCCCATCCCTCTGTTCCTCCCAGTTCCTTCCCAACTCCCTCCCATCTGGGGCACCCCCTTTCTGCCTCTAATTAGAAAACAAACAAGTTTCCAAGGGATAATACTATACTGTACTATACAATACTGATAAAACAACTAACACACTGGAATTGGAAAAAGCAGACAGAAGCCTTAAAATATTAATTCTTGTCAATGGCAAGCAATGAATTTCCACTCATTTGTGTCTTTTTAAAATTTCTGTCTGTCTCGTTCTGCACTTTTCAGCCAAATGCCTTTAAAAACTTGGGCAAATTTCCTCTAAAGTACAGATACATTTTGTGCCTTTACTGCTGACGTTTTCATCTATGTTCAGCTTCCAATGTTTATTGATCACATAATGAAATACAACAAAAGTTTCAATGACTTTTCATTTTGACAATAGTACACTTGAATACAATTCGGCTTCCCACACGGCCCTCCTCCCCTCCCACTACCACCAACTCCTTTTGTTTAGTTAGGGTTTCTATTGCTGTGAGGAGACACCATGACCATGGCAACTCTTCTAAAGAAAACATTTAGCTGGGGTGGCTCTCTTCGAGTTTCAGAGGTTCCACCCATTCTCATCATGATGGGGAGCGTGGCGCCGTGCAAGCGGACTTGGTGCTGGAGCTGAGAGTGTTACATCTTGCAAGCAACAAGAAGTCAACTGACACATTGGGTGGGTGGTATTCCACATATAAAAAACTCCAAAAGTCACCCCCATAGTGACACGCTTCCTCCAATAAGGCCACACCCACGCCAAAAAGCCACACCTTCTAGTAGTGCCACTCTCTATGCGCTTATGGGTGCCAACTGCACAATTACATTCAAGCTGCCATACCCTTCTTCCCAACTGGTCATCTCCCTACCATCAAGTTCTTCTTTTTTTCCCGTCTTTCCCTCTCTTTATCTCTTCTCCGCCCCCTCCCCCTCCCTCTCTCCTCCCTCCCACAGAACCCAGGCAGGTGGTCACAGTTGTGGATTGTAAAAGTCACACCACATCTGAAGATAATGTCCTATCATCCTTTAGCTCCCATTTTCCTTACGTCCCTTCTTCTGTAATGCTCCCTGGGCCTTGGAGGAGCTGACACAAATGTCTCATTTGACAAGTAACATGTCCCTGCTCTGACCATTGTCCACTGGGAACAAAAAGAGACTTTTTGACCAATGCTAAGAGCAATGCATTTAATATATGGGTATAAACATAAATATTTAAAAAGCAGTTTAACTATCTGTCCATTTGGCAGATTATCAGTAGCAGTTTCCCCTTAGGGTCTCTGACCTCCCTAGCCGTAGACTTTTGTTGGATTCTATAGTGTCATGCATGTTTCCCTTCCCATGGAGCAGACTTTTGGCTATCCACAGAGCGTTCATGCCACCATCACACCCGTGGGTCTCTCTTGCCAGGAAGCCCCGTATTGTAGCACCCAGAGTCTACAGCTGTTATGCTCACTGAGGATGTTTCTCCCATGACAGCCTGTGTAGCATCTTCTAGTGCCGTTGAGAAGCCAATGAGGAGGCTGCTTTGTGCTCTGTTCCAATGCAGCGTCTCTGTGTCCTGCGTTCACTGTGTGTGGCGTCGTCAGCTTAGTGAGCAGGCAAGCAATGACCACGGCCTGCATTATTTTGAGAGCTCCTTGTTGGAAGGTATTACACACCTGGCTCTGGGATTTTGGTTTGAAAATCAATGGCTTCTTGGAGCAACGTTAACCACCCATGAAGAGAATGTCTGTTTAATCTCCTTTTTATTAATAGCATATGTTTTATCTGGCTGATGGAGTAGGAGGCTTCTTTACAGCTTCAACCAGCCCTCTCCCTCGCCCACAGGAGAATGGATAATATTATATTACATTGAGCAAAGTGAGCCAGGCTCAGAAAAACAAACACTGTATGTTTTCTCTCTCATATGAGGGTCCTAGACTGAAATTTTTAGACAGGTGTGTTTAAGGTGGAATGAATGTGAGCAGAGCCCAGAGAGGAAGAGCCGTGTGAGGCATGTGTGGAGAAGGGCAGCTGCAAGTGTGGTCATAAAACACACTGGGAAAACAGAACAGGAGACACTAGGGGAACGGTTTAAACGGAGTGGAGGCAGGGGGATGGAAAGGCTTGCACAGCGATCTATCTATTTCTTATTACTTTACTGAAATCACTTATTATTCATCTAATAGTTTCTTGTGGAATCTGCTGGATTTCTGTGCAGCCTGCCTGTGAACAAGCTCATGTTAATCTTTTTGGAACTTTGCTGCACACCGCGTCCCTGTGTCTGCACTCTGTGCACTAGAACCCAGTTCGCAAGCTTCGGGGAAGGGGCTGGAGGTTGAGAATACACACACAGAGACAGACCGACATGCAGACCTTAAAACACTGATACCAAAAGCCCCTCTTTATTAGCATCATGTAGACTTAAATACTCTGCAGTCAATGGCCAACAGGTGAAAATCCCATCCTCTGATCCTCTAAACTAGGCACAGCTCCTAGTAACTTCAATTAGAAGGTTCTAGCAGGGAAGAGCAGCTGAAGGCCAGGACTCATTAGTCCCAACAGAATTTGAATTCTGTTATGCCAATTTTTTTTTTGTTGTTGTTCTATTGCAAGGACAAGACCATGCAAAGGACAGGTGGCAGGCAGGGCATGCGTCCTGGCCTTGTCACCATTGCAAATGGCGGCCTGTACATTTGCACCCTTCAATACAATGCCAGCTGTAAGCTTATCATGGTACCTTAGTCAGCCTTGATTGTCAACTCAACACCGTCTAGAGTCCTCTGGTGGGGAAAGTCTCAGCTGAGGGATTGCCTGGATTCTACTGGCCTTTGGGGATGTGCGTGTGGGTTGCCTTGGCCCACTGAGTCAGTGGTGTTCCTCCATGGTTTCTGTTTCAGTTACTGCCTGAGTAAACTGAGTTCCTGCCCTGAGATCCTCACTGACAGACCATGATCTGGAAGTGTAAGCCCACTAAGTCTGTCCATACCCAAGTGTGCTCAAGTAAGGGCATTTTATCACAGCAGCAGAAAGCAAGCTAGGACACACGAACACCCTTGACACGGGCTTTCTGATTCTCACAGGTGCTGATCCTAGAGGGGGCTAAACATGCCCGTGTGTCTGTGTATGTTAGTGTGTGTCTCTCTCTCTCTCTGTGTCTGTCTGTCTGTCTGTGTGTGTGTATGTGTGTCTGTGTATGTGTGTGTCTGTGTGTCTGTGTATTTGTGTGTGTCTATGTGTGTGTCTGTCTGTGTATGTCTGTGTGTCTGCCTATATGTGCCTGTCTCTGTGTATGTCTGTATATGTTTGTCTGTGTGTGTCTATCTGTATGTGTCTATGTATGTGTTATGTGTGTGTCTGTGTGTCTGCCTTGTGTGCGTGTGTCTGCCTGTGTGTGTGTATCTGAGTGTCTGTGTCTGTGTGTGTGTGTCTGCCTGTCTGTCTGTCTGTGTGTGTGTGTCTGTCTGTGTATATATTTGTATGTCTGCCTGTGTGTGTATCTGTGTGTCAGTGTCTCTGTGTGTGTCTGCCTCTGTGTGTATCTGTGTGTCTGCCTGTGTGTGTATCTGTGTATCTGCCTGTGTGTGTATCTGTGGGTCCGTGTCTATGTGTGTATGAACAAGGCAAAGCAGATTGCATGCCCTAGCACCTCCTTTAGAGCTCTCATTCTCTAGCCTGTTCCTCTGCTACCCTTCAGCAGCCCCGGTCTGGGCACCAGCTGCCAGCCTGTATATGTTAGAAGGCAGCCATAGGAAACAGACATCAGGAGGTGAGGACGAGTGTGTGAACGCCAAGCTTTCCTACCTCTGAAAAGCAGAGATCAGTAGAATCATTGAGTTTATGGTGGGGAGGGCAGGAGAGTCCCTCCTCCTCTGCACAAGGCTCACGTGGTTCTTTGCCAGGACCCAGAACCCAAGTCAAACAAAAGGAAAGTATAGGAGCTTCACTAGGTTGGTAGAAACACAGGAACCTCCACAGGACAGTGAAATCAAAGAGCTGACCAAAGCAAGAGCATGTGGAAGAGGGTATAAAAGCTAGTGGAGATGCGGTCAACATAAGGCTTGTTCATTCAGGCCTGCTGCAGCCCCAGGTACCAGTCTCTGGTGATGAAGCTGCTTCCGGATCAGGAGTAGGGGGGTCCCCTTCCCCCACCGGGTCCTCACGGCATTCCCTGCAGATTGGAAAAGACAGAACAGCCTGTCTACAGCTTCCTCTCCCTGAGTGACTTCCTCTTCAGATAAGCAATGCAGTGGTTGGTCCTGCTTTGACTGACAAGTCTTCAGCTCCTTCAGATGTTGTCATTTTGTGTTCTGTCACCAGCTCCGCCACACAGGTGAAGAGAGTGGGCCAGACTGGGATCACATGGACTGCTTGTGACCCAGCACCTGATAAAAGAGCCATGTTTTAGCTCATGGCTTCAGTGGGGTCAGCCGTTCATAGGGCAGAACAGCCTTCGTCACAGTGACCTGGAAGCAGAGAGGTGAACAGAGACCGAGAGACACCCTTGAGGACACACCACCAGGGGCCTGCCTTCTCAAGCCACACCTCGCCTCACATCATTCACCCCTCCCAGTAAAGCCATCTCATCAGGAATCAGTCAAAGGATTACCTCATTCATTATGAGGTAATTATGTCAGAGGCTCCTGGATCTAACTATCTGTGGACACATCCCCATAGACACACCCAGACGAATCCTGTATCCTTTTGCATCTCCCTGTGATGTTCTCGATCCAATCAAAGCATTAACTATCTTTCCACGCAGTTTCAGGGACAGGGCTTCAACGTAGGCCTTGCACTTGGGACCAGTAACCGCCAACTCTCAAGCACACGGTCTGCAGCTTAGTGGTCAGCACTTGTGCACTTGGGTCTGCAAGGCGAGAGAAGGAGCTCTCGTGAGCTTGGGAAAGCCTGTTCAGCTGTTTGCCCTGAGCTGCTGTTCTGCTTGTGACCACATAAGCCGTCTCAGCTTCCCCCAGAGTGACATCAATCTACCTGTGGGCAACCACTCTGGGAGCCCCTCACCCCCTCCCCATCACCCACATATAGCTTTGTTTCAGCTTTGTAGTTGATCTCTGTTTGGGGTGCATTCATATTCTCAGAACGACAACTGCACCATCAGAAAATTCCTACCCGGTTAGACTTGTTAAAAGTTGTGTTTTCAGCGACTCCTGTGGCTTTTAAATCATTATCCGCCGACCACTGGAAGGGTTTAATTGACTTCTCAAGCATAGCCCTCCATAAATATCCACTAAGTAGATCCTCTCCGGTGAAGTCTGGTTCTCGCTGACATTGTCATCGTGTGCCATTAGTTCTGGCGCCTCTCACCTGAGCGTGATGGTCCTGCTTAGATGGCTGTGATGTGCCT
The DNA here is from genome assembly GCF_903992535.2 of Arvicola amphibius. Classification (NCBI taxonomy): domain Eukaryota; kingdom Metazoa; phylum Chordata; class Mammalia; order Rodentia; family Cricetidae; genus Arvicola; species Arvicola amphibius. The sequence goes on from NC_052052.2 coordinate 3,306,133, forward strand.
GGGGAGAAGAGGCTGTCCCGCTGTCCTATCCGGGGCAGCTAGTGTCTGCCTGGGCCGCCTGAGTGTTCTTGCTCTCAGATTTGTCTTTTGAGTGTGTCTTGTCTGAATGTGGATTAAAATCCAACTCTTATCTTCAAGGGACTGCTCCTCCCCCCATTTCCATGTGCACTTTTCCTTCTGGGATCATCAGAAGCTCAGCCATGCAGATCTGAGGCCAAAGGTCAGGAGACTCCACCCACCCAGGGTGAGCTCTTCTTACCTGTGGCTCCAACTCTACCAGCAGGATTTCTCAGGTGTACCATAACACCTGCTCACTGAATAAGTCCAAAAAACCCTTGTGAGTGAGTGTGTGTGTGTGTGTGTGTGTGTGTGTGTGTGTGGTGTGAATGCCTGCATGATTATGTGCTTGGATGTGGTGATATTTTGTTTGTGCGGTAACAAATAAAGCTTGCCTGAAGATCAGAGTGTGGAGAGAGCCACTAGTCAGCCGTAGAGGGCAGGCTGAGGTGGCGCACACCTTTAATCCCAGCACTCGGGAAACAGAGGCAGACAGATCTCTGTGAGTTCAAGGCCAGCCTGGGCTACATGAAATTGAATCAGTCTAAAAGGAAACAGAGCCAAGCAGTAGTGGCTCACAGCTTTAAGCTCAGCACGAGGGAGGCAGAGATGGGAAGGGATATGGCTGGGCGTAGAGAAGACTATGAGGTGGGAGGAGACAGGAGCTCAGGATTCAGTCTGAGATTTCGTAGAGATGGCATTCAGTCTGAGGACTTATCGAGACAGGACATCCCATTTGGGCTGAGGATTTTGTAGAGGTGAGAATTAGTGTCTGGCTGCTCTGCTTTTCTGATCTTTCAGCATTTACCCCCTAATATCTGACTCCGGGGTTTTATTATTAACACCATTTGGACATGTTGGGGGGGTCACATGTGTATGCATGTGTATACAAGTGTGAGTGCCTTATGGGCATGTATGTGCATAAACATTTGAGTGTGAACATATGTGTGTGGGTGTACATGAACATGTGTGTGCATGAACATATGTGTGCATGGGGGTGGCTTGGTTAGGGTTTCAATCGATTTGATAGAACACCATGACCAAAAGCAACTTGAGGAGGAAATGGGTTTACCTCACCTTGCAGCTTCTATGTCTATCATCCAGGGAAGTCAGGGAAGGAACTCAAGACATGGACATGGAAGTAGAAACTGAAGAAGGGGCCATGGAGAAGAGCTGCTTACTGGCCAATTCACCATGGGTTTTTCAGTCTGCCTTCTATAGTACCCAGGACAACTAGCGTAGAGGTGGCACCACCCACAGTGAGCTGGGCCCTTCTACATCGATCATCAATCAAAACAAATCCACCACAGTCTTGCCCATAGCGTAATCTTGTGGATTCAATTTCTCAACTGAGGTTCTCTCTTCCCAAATGGCTCTAGCTTGTGTCAAGTTGACATTAAACTAGTTGGGACAGATGCATGTATTAACATAAACATTTGCGTGTGTATATCAGGGGTATGTCTGTGTGTATGTAAACATGCATTTGCACGCACAAATGTTGGTATGAGTGCATGGGCATTTGTGGGTGGGGGTCTGTATTTATGTGCATGAACATATATGTGTGAACACATGTGAGTATTGAAGCATGTGTGCACATGTATGCGTGGGCACATGTGGACACGTATCTGTAAAGCCAAAAGTGTGCTCAAGGCACAAGTGCATGTGAGTGTGTGTGTGTGTGTGTGTGTGTGTGTGATCAGTTGCACCAGTGAGGACAGCTGCTGCCCAACTAAACCAGGACTGGAACGCTCGCAATTTCTCAAGAGCAGGCTGACCTTTGGATTCTATTTGGACATTTGGACTTTCTCACACACCATTTGGATAATGATTTTGGCTCTTTTAATAAATGGACAATAAAACCAAAGTTGAGGGGCAAAATGAAATGCCTTTGATGATCCGACAATTTACAGCTGTCTCTAAACAGCGGTGATGCCCCGGATGAGAGCTATTTGGGAAAGAGAGCCTCTGTCGGGATGATCTCGGATGATTACAACGTCTAAGCACCCTGACAATGCTTCTCAACGTCCCTCTAAACGCCTGTGTTATGATTATGGCTCCTGTCATTAGGGTCATTAGCATTGTCTCGTCTGGAGAACCATCCCAAGGGACAGAAGATTGTTAGGAAGAAATTGTTCTATGATGTCTCCCCGAGAATGGGGCCTGTCAGCCCAGCAGTGGGAGACAGAGGCTGACTGGAATAGATTTAAATTCCCTAGTCTCCTTGGGAGACTGATGCACAGCTCAGGTAGATGTCAATATCCAGGCTGAGGTGAGGCGTGGCAGGAGGAAGCAGAGGCCAGTGGTCAGGAAGGCACAAGCCAGCAGGGAGACTCAGTCCTTGGAGCATGCATGGATTTTGGCTCAGGTATGAATCCCCCAGCGTACAGCTCCACTCTTACTGAACCTGCCAGGCCACAGCCCATCCAGGGAGCCCATGGTTGCAGTGCTTGGATTCTTTCCCGTTGCTCTGGCCAAATGCCTGACCAAAGTGGCTCAAGCATGGAAGGTGGGGTTTATAACAGAAGCCCGCAGCACAGCAGCCCGTCTATCATGGCTAGGAAGGTATGACGGCTGTATCCTGAGGCATCTGGTTACCCTGCATCTGTTGTCCGGAAGCCAGCAGTGATTAATGCTGGTGCTCAGCTTGCTTTTTATTCAGCCCAGGACCCCAGCCCATGAAACTGTGCCAACCACGTTCAGGGCAGATAATTCCTCCTCAGCTAAACTTCTCTAGAAACACCCTGGCACACACACCAAGAGGTGTACCTCCTAGGTGCCACTAAATCTCATCAGGTTGACTGCCAAAATGAGCCATCACACCGATATTGGGTCACTGAGTGTTCCACAAAACGCTTGAATAGAAGGCGGCACCGAGTTGGGCTTCACAATGTGAGTACAGCTAGTTGCCTGTACTCAGAAGGTCACTAGTTTGGAACACGGGCATATAACCCATACAGCAGTGGACCTGCCTTGGGTTTCCCTCAGGCTTTGGTAACTGCCCGTGGGTTTCTTGGTCAAAGCAGATGTGTCTTCTTACACCAGCCCAGCATAGTGGCTGCCCAAGTGAACATGCTGGTTTCGCCCATGAAGATGAGCGTGCTTAGATCAGGCTATGTACAGTTCCAGGTGTGGTAGGGCCTAGGCAGGTCATTCTACATTCAAATTTCTAGTGCTATCATCTGCTTTCGTGTGCTGAGCCAAGATCTCTCTGCACTGACTCCCTGACAGCTGCCTATCAACTAGTTCATTCACAAAACCCTTCCCGGGAGGGAGTCGGACTCCAGGCACGAGGCAAAATGGTGCTCCTCCCAGAATGGCTTAGCTGGGAGTGGGGAACAATAGATTTATTTACTCCCTGGAGCCATGTGCAGTTCCAGGGAGGGTGCCACAGGGGACATGCATGACAAGTCCCATCAGCACTTGTCTCCCTGTCACCATCTCCCTGACAGCCTCATTTGCATATTTAGCCCAACTTCCTAGCAACCTCAGTTCACTCCAGGGCAGATGCTGCAGCCAGGGAGTCTGAAGCAAACTCCTTGTGCCCGTGACAGGCAGGACATAGACAGCCAGGTCCTCACTGCGACCTGAGTCCTTAAAGACGACACCAGTGGGGGGCTAGGAATAGGGACGTCTGGAGGGTTGCCTCTGCCACTCTCAATGGTCTCCAGACCTCTGACTTCCCTGATCTCACTGTCAGACACAAAAGGGATTCCAAGTTCTAGCAGACTCGTGCATAGGTAAGCAGCCCTGGGATCCTCTCCTGCCACTGGAGACGGGCTGGCTCTGACTCAGAGCACAAGAGTGCCTGCTACCACACACAGCTCTGCGCTCTTGGTGCCAAAGCACCCCAGGCTGGATCCTCAGATGCAAAGATGAGAGAGATCTTTCCTTCTCTGGGTCATGGCCAGCAGGAGAGATGGGAAAGTGAGCAAGAAATGAGAACCAAGTGTGAAGGCCGGAGGAGAGGACTCAGGCAGTGAAGCACTGAGCAGGGACACTGGATAGGAGCACTTGGGTAAAGCATAGAGAGGGGAGCATTTTCTGAAGTCACAGACTAGGGAGACTGAGCACGAACAGTCCTGCAGGGCATCCTACAGGGAGATAACCTTCTGCAGGACAGACCCCTTGATGCTATGGCGCACATGGTTGAGTCTGTCACCAAAGGGTCATGTAGTGAGATCACATGGTGGTCACAGGGTGGAGATCTGAGAGGTGGTGGGAAGTGGTAGCTAATGGAGGTGTTGACTTTGGAACGAACTGATGTCATTTCTGAGCCATGTTGGCTCCTCCCAGAGAGAATTGCCATTAGAACAACCGGCTGGCCCCTCTGCAATGCCTGGCTTGGTGTTCCAACACACACTCCTGTTTCTATGAGGCCACCTTTCCCCTGTTCCCCAACAATTGTGGTGCAGTCAATGGAATCTCACCAGAGACTGAGCCAAAGGCACTGTGATTCCTAAACATTCTGACTCCCAAACTGAACTGAGCACAGTGTTTTGTAAAGAATCTAAGTTATCTGCTTCATGTGACATGGTGTCGTCAGAAAACAGACTGGTACACTTGGCTTTGGAGGTAACCTTGGAAAGCCATTACATTGGTAAATAAGGTCACTGGCTCAGGATGGTGCCTCCCCAATGCTTGGCTTCACCCTCTTCCCCGTGTGAGTAGAGGACGCTGGCCAGCAAAGTGATTGCTGTTTACACAGTGATTGACTGTCATCAGCACAGGGTCAGGAGCCCAGAGGCCACTCCCTGCCTTCCAGAGCTGGAGGAGAAGATGGCAAGTCCCACAGCACGGAACACACTCAGAACTCAGAAGCCATGGGGGCATTGGGAGGGCAGAATGGGGTTTTGAGTTCAACACATTCTCTAATGCACTTTTGGACAGAAAATTTAATATATGTCCACTGAGGACTTCTCAGTGTTTATGTTGGAACAGGAGGAGTGCAGCCCTCGGGACTGGCTCTGCTCCTGGTTGACTTTGGAAGACCTGCTCCAGCAAGGTCACTCATTTTGCTGCCTGCCATCCAGCAAGAACAGAGGAGCTCGGTGACAAAAGTGGGTATCTTAACATCTGTGTCGTGCCAGCCTGTGCTCTGCACACAGATCAGGCTGTGAGATTCATCTTCATGGTAAGAGTCCTGGCAAGAAGAGCGCGCTGTCATTACAAGTGTAAGCAGATGGGTAAACTGAGACTTATAGATGTTTCATGATTGGCCTCAAGTTCCACAGCTACTGAGGGAGCCTCCACCTACCTTCACAGATCCTACCTTATGGATGTGGTCATCAGTGGCTGTGGAGAAGCTGGTGGGAACCCCAGAGGGCCCAGGACAGGAGGGGGTCCTGGGAAAGTAGCTGAATGGAGATGAGCCTTTCCCTAAAAGATCCCCTCATTCCCACTTCTAACTCCTGTCAATAGACCATGTAAAATGACAAAAGAGACTTTGAAGACCTCATTACGGACCTTCACACAGGAGAGTCTCTTGGCTTCCCCAGGTGAGCCCAATGCAATTCTTGAATCCCCAAGACATGTGGAGACCAGTCCTGGAGAGATGGAAAGATGCTACCATGAGAGCCAAAACAAGGTGGTTTCTGGGAGGTACAGAGAGCAAAACCCTTCACACTTTAGTATGGATGCTATGACAGGTACCACAGCTACAGACTGCAGACAATTCTGGGGACTCAGAAGCCCCCTGATCTATGCCTCAGTAGATCTGCCATCTGGCAAGAAGCCCCTAGCATCTTCTTGCTGTATCCTCACACATGAGTGAAGGGTCGCCCCTGGATAAGAGCTTAAATCCCATTAGAAGGACCCCACAGCTGTGACCTCACCTCCCAACAACACCACCTTGGGTGTAGGTCTCAGCACATGAATTTTGGGAGAATGCAAGCATCTAGACCATTACATCTTCCCAGAGACACAGGAAGGATGGAAGCCCTTCCCACTCTTGACAATGCCCAGCAAGACCTATTTCAGACTGCTGAGCCCAGAACTGCAAGGTGACCACACATCTCTTCCATTTAAGGGATGCAGCATGGAGGCAGCTTGTTTTAGTAGTTGGGAGAAGTTTGAGAGTGCAGCCTCAGAGGGATGGGCTAGCCTGGGCTCTTCCTAGATGCAGGCCCACTGAGAGGGGGAATGGGTTTCACTGAAAGTCTTGACGTACCACTGACACCAGATGCGTGAAGGGTGAGATGTGAGGGAGACAAGGGCACTGCGGGGCATCCTGGTAGTTGTGTCCCTACTGTTCAGAATGCCCATCTGTGGTGAACCAACCTTGAAGCTGCAGTCAGAGTGTTCCCAAGATCAGAAACGCAGGTCCTGCGGCACTCTTCCTCATGTGCTAATGAAACATCTGCATCCTCCAAAAACCCGGTCTCATTAAAGCATCTTACACCATGTTTTTGACACCCCTGTGGGCTTTTCTAGAAGATCATGGGGAGGGAGATAAACTGTCAAAGGAAGATCTGATCCACTACAGTTTGGAAAATGAGTCACCTTCCTCACGAATCCATGCATCTGACAAACATTTACAAAAATCTCCTAAAAAGTCCACACCGCCACCACCACCCCCATGTGCTAGCCCCCACTTCTTCGCTCAGCTTAGATGTGCTGCTTTGCTAGATAAACTCTGTTTAAACTGCCCGTGTTTCTCACTGGCATTTTTCCTTTTAGAAGACAGAAACACAGAGACACATCCTCTCGCTCTCCCTGGAGCAGCAGACACAAACCGCTAGGAGCTGTAAATGACCAGTCTGTCACCTTTTCCAGTGGCCACCCTGATCCAAGCCTGACCAGGAGTATAAGTAGCCCTGCTTTGGACTCCTGGAAGCTCCTGGCAGGAGGTTAACAAGGCAGAAGGCCAGGACACAGAGGAGAACCTAAGGAACTTCCTAGAGATGAAGATGTCTCAGACTCATGATGGAAGGGGAGCCCTGGGAGAGCCGGCTGGGGAAGCCCACACTACTGGGGAGGGAACAGGCTCTTGAGGAGAGAGAGGAAATCGTCCTCGAAAGGTCAAGCGTTTCCTCTCACTTTGTGAGGCCCAAGGTTTTTGATTTCTCAGTGGACAGCTAATTCACTTCCAGGCAGCCTTCTGCATGTTGAATTCCCACCAAGAGACTTGAGTGGTGATTTCAATTTGTGTTTGCATTAATGTCAGACTCGGGAGACTTTCCAGTCTAGGCAGTCCATCCAGGAGAGCTAATGTCCCTTGGCTGACTCTGTAGACAGGCTATCAAGGATGGGGTAAAAGTTCCGCTGTCTCCAGAGGAGCAAAGAGTCTCTGAGTCCACGCTCACTCTAGGGGCACATGATGGGCTCTTTGGGGGGGGAGTCAAATCCATACATCTGGAGTCTAATTCTGTTCCTGGGAAGCAGGGGTCTATAGGGACCAGAAAGGAACACTGGTAGAGGTGAGGTCTCCAGTGTCTGCCCAGAAGTCAAACCCGGAGAAGGGCAAGTGGCAGAAGACAGGAAACCCAAGAGAGGCCTGGGATGGTTCCAACAAGGTCAGAGCTCTGCTTTATGGCTACCTGCTAGGCCCACTTTGTCACTGCAGAAGGGAGCATAGCCTGGAAACCCACCTGTGGGAAGCCTGGGTCGACATGCCCTTACGTTGCTGCTTAGCTGACTTTACTTCCCAGTGCCCTTGCAGCCAGATACCCAGACTTCAAAGGATAACAGGGCAGATGCCAGCAGACAGAGGGGCACCTCCAGGCTAGTGGTGGCGATGGCTCCTCTATACAGTCTCCTCTGCTTTCCAGCTGGGGTCCATGCTCTCAGCCTTGCCACACCCCTTCAGGAAAGCCATCTTGGAATTGTTCAGCAGCAACAGAGAGCCAATCCAAGGACAGAAGTATAAGCGCCCTACACTGTCCTTGGCACGCTCACTCCGAGCAGATCCCGGTGCTCTCTCCCCAGCTCCACGTTTGTGAATTCGAGGCAAGGGAATCTCACAGAGTTCCCGTGAAGGCATCAGAGGTCTCCCAGATTTGGGGGCCATATTCCATGCCATAAAGGCTGCACCATGATGGCTGCCCTGCTTGATTGTCAGCTGGGAGTTTGGGGGGCGGGCTAAAAAAGGGAAGATAAATGGCTAGAGAGGCAGCCTCATTACCGTGTGACATTTAAGGATAATTTATATCCGGCATATCATGCCACTTCTCACTGAGGGAACCACTCTGTCCCTCGACTCCGTCTTAGCTGCTCCCATGACTGTGTCAAGAGAATGAAAACAGATGAAGCCATCTTGGTTCTCTCCCAATTTTTATCATTGTTTATGGATGCGGGTGAAGAACGCTGCGCAGTGGGGTGGAGCCAGGGCTGGGAGGGTCCTGACAGGGGTGGAGCCAGGGCTGGGAGGGTCCTGACAGGGGTGGAGCCAGGGCTGGGAGGGTCCTGACGGGGTGGAGCCAGGGCTGGGAGGGTCCTGACAGGGGTGGAGCCAGGGCTGGGAGGGTCCTGACGGGGTGGAGCCAGGGCTGGGAGGGTCCTGACAGGGGTGGAGCCAGGGCTGGGAGGGTCCTGACGGGGTGGAGCCAGGGCTGGGGGGTCCTGACGGGGTGGAGCCAGGGCTGGGAGGGTCCTGACCGGGGTGGAGCCAGGGCTGGGAGGGTCCTGACAGGGGTGGAGCCAGGGCTGTGGGGTCCTGACCAGGGTGGAGCCAAGGTTGGGGGTTCCTGACAGGGGTGGAGCCAGGGCTGGAGTAAGCCTGGGCAGGTGAGAGGATTTCTGTCCCCCCCACCACGTTCCCACCCCCCACCCCTCACTCCCGCACTTTTAGAAAAACTAAGACGGTGGCTCTGGCTGCTAATGAGGTTGTCAGAGCCCTGAGACCATTCACATCTTTCCATTCACGAGGCCCCGATAAGGCTTGAGTTAAATTCATGTGTTCCCCCCTCTACCTGATCGATGCTGGGAGGCCATGGTCATATAAGAACCCTATGCGGGAGGGACACAAAGCACACAACCCCACAGAGGACCCGCATGGTACACAGTACGGCATGTGCTTGGAGGCCCTGGGGCTCTGTGTTGAAAGCTGGGGTCCCAAGCCAGCACCGCCAGGGGTGACCTCACTTTTCTAACCAGCATCACCACGCTGCCACCTGTTGAGAGGCTGCGGAGTCACTCGGCTTCTAAAGCCTGGAGATTACAAGTTTGGACCATATTGCCAGCCTTGTGGGCCCCACAAAAGCACACCAGGTTAGACCATTCATCTGCAGTGGTGTCTCTAGTCAGAGTATCCTTCTGTTGTGGTGTGTCCGACAGGTACTGCTGATTCCGTCCCTTCTGCCAGGCGGCCGAGCAGACGGAGAGTTAAAGAGCAGCCACAGCCCACACTGTGGAGCAAGAGCTAGCGCTGGAGGCCGCTGGACAGCAGAGCAGGTGTCCTGGAGGCTCAGGGACCGAACAGCAGCAAGGGGCTGACAAGCGTCTTCAGAAAGACCTCAGTCTCCATACCAAGGTAAAGCCACTGCCCAAGGACAGAGGCGAGAAGACAGAAACAAAGCCTCCATGTGGGGGAGGGACCGGTGACCAGGGCAGGGAGCCCAGTAGTTTGTGCTTCCAACGGTGAAATGGGAGAGAAAGCCCAGCCAGGAGAAATTAATTAAAGCATAACTTTGATGATATCGTTCTGTGCAAACAGATCCAAGGCCAGGGAGCCATGACGTGCTAGATAATTGCATTGGGGGCCATCGGAGAACTTGTAATTTAATGAAGGAACGACCAAGTGGGCATCAGGAAAGGTACCAAAAACCCAGTGCCAACACGGCAAGGGACATCCCAGAGCTGAGAGGAGCCAAGCAAGGAGAAGGAAATTGAATGCCAGAATCCTGAGGGAGACCCGGTCTTGTCACTTGGTAACTTGTTTGTAAAACAGTCAATGCAAACAAGCGCCGTAGTCCCCAAACAATGTTCCTCCCTTAATCTCTTCCTGACAAAATGTTTGTGCTCTGTTCCACACCATCAGCTCGCTGTTTCTTCTTCAGGTTGTGGAATTGAAGCCCTTTACAAGGCTGTCATTGCTGTCGCAGTTGGGGGTGTAGTCAAGAAGGCTTTGCAGGGGCATCTCATAGGGGCATCTCATAGGGCCACCCTATAAGGCCCAGGGAGGCTTGAGTTTAGAATCCACGTGCTAATATTTCATTCATTCAAACAGTTCTGAGCATTTGCTGAATCCCTGATACTGTTAAGCTCCAGGTCTGGCTGCTGGTAGCCATCCTTAGATGGCTGGTAGCCTGGCAGTAGGCTCTGAGAGCGTCAAGGCAGCAGCCTTAACCTTGGGCTCAGTGTTAGCCCTAAAGAGCTGTCCCTGTGGGAGAGGAAGGTTGAGGAGCCTCAAGAAGCCCCGCACAGGCCAAGGAAATACTAGCTGTCACATCACAGGGACATCTGTCCCCATGGCTGAAGTAAATGACAGCTTTGAAGGTCCACTGGGGTCCAGAATGAGTGGTGATCATGAGACCGCATCTCTGACAGCAACAATGCGGATATCAAGCTCTGAATGCAAACAGCAGCCTGGAAGAGGGCAGCCAGGTCAAATAGAGACTGTGATGAGGGATCTGAAAGTGGGGTGCAGGGGGAATAGATCTGAGAGTGCGCGAAGGGGCAAGAGCTCTCTTACATCAAAGGCTCGGGCGATGGCTCAGTGCTTAAAGTGCTTTCTGTGAAGTCCAGATACCTGGCACCTATTTAAACCCAGGTAGGAAGGCAGAGACAAGAGATCCCCAGGGCAAGCTGGTTGGTGAGACCACCTGAATCAGTGAACTCTTGGTTTGATTAAGAGACTCCACCTTGGTGAATGAAGTGGAAGAGCAATGGAAGATGACTCCAAACCTGGACCTCCATGGACATGCACACACATGCATGCATATTGCACTCAGACACACCACACACACACATTGCATACACATACACAGCACATACACATACTGCATATACATGCACAAAACATACCCACACGCACACACACATACATGCATATCCCACTCATGCACACCACACACACATGCACATTGCATACGCACACATAACACACATATGCACACTACATACACACATGCACACACACATACATGCATATCCCACTCAGGCACACCACACACATATGCACACTGCATACACATTCATGAAACATACACACATGCACACACACAGATGAAAATGAGTAAAAGAATACAAGAACAATTATATCCAAGACATAGCATTGAGAAATGTCCAGAGATGCAGATGTGGGGGATCATTTCCTAGCAGTCCGGTCTGAGACACAAGCTGTAGCCACTGACCCCTGCTGTCTTCAGTCATCCCCAGGGCTTCACAACCCTTTCAGGCATTTCTCTGAAGGAGCTCGATCACAGCCCCAAGTTACATCACAGCTTGGCTCATGTGACAGTGCCTAGGTGGCTAATCCGGGGCCCTCTTTGGCCAAGCAAAGACCTACAGGGAATTCCCACCGAGCGTGGCTACTGTGAAGCAGGTGCTTTGTGTGCATAAGGTGTATCCATTGTGTACAGTATTTTGTTAGCGTGCTTTCCTCAGTCCTGCGAGGCTCCCTGCATCCCCTACCACCTAAGGACAAATCAGCCCCTGGGTTTGTGGCCATTGTGGTTGGTCCCATGAGAGTCTGTGACCAGCTAGTTAGGTGAACATAGCAGTCGCTCCTGGGATGTTAGAAAGATTCCGCTTCTGTCCCTACCCCTTCCTCAGCCACAGCCATACATGTCCCTCTGTGGCCCCTGGGCCAGCACCTGCCCCACAAAGATGCACTGGGCTTGCATAAAAACCTAGAGTCTCATGGGAAAGAGGATCACGGAAAGTACACAGTCAAAAACTCATTCCAGATGGGACTGAAGACAGAAGGTTCCTCCTTCAATCATTGGGCGAGTGTTCAGAAAACCACAGAGGAGTTTTCGGACACTTAAAGTGAGGTCAGATTTATGGGAAAAGACCGAGGGTGCACCCATATCGCCCAAAGCTTATAGCCCCCTTTGTTGACATTCTACCTGGCGTCCTGGGAAATTCTAAAGTAGCATTTTTCCTAGAGATCCGTCTTCCTTCCATCTCACTTTCTCCTTTAGTTTACACAATTTCCCCCATGGAATTGTGGTCAGAAAACGCAGTCAGGTGCCCCGCCATGGTGACACAGCCAATGGCTAAGCAGAAGTCTTAAAGTGGCCCCATCTCACTATGATGGAGACCAAATCATATCACATCCCCTGAGGACAGCACAGCTGTGCTAACAGCCCAGGACGCGTCTCGGGTTTATAGTGACGTCCCTGTGAATGGACCCACAGTGCTGCCCCGAGTGTTGAGCAGAAGCACAGCCACACAGTCGTGATCGGCATATCACACTGGATAACACAGCTGCGATGTGTGTCTGTGTCTCCTGTGCTGTCATTTCTGCCGTCACTTCGGAACTCTTTCTACTACTAAAGCAAAGTAAGTTCACTGCCGAATGCCCCTGGCATCATGCCAACAGCAGCCACATGCCCCTCTTTACCGTGTTGAGACACACTGCAGCCTGTGATGAGCCTGAGTCCTCTGGCATTGATACAGGGACCAAGGTGCTGGATTGCAGGCTTCTCTCACTAGGCAATACACAATCTTGGGGGAGGGGGGAAGATCTGTGTTTCTTTATGCACTTCTGAGCAGACTCTGGTTTTTCTAAGAAACACAGTGGCTTTGATGACCCCTCACTCAGTAATGCTCCACTCTCTGGATCTCCAAGCATTTCTGCTCCTTTGAATCCAGGAGGCTTCAAAGATAACCCCAAGCAAGTTCTGCCGGAAGGGTCAGCAAGCCCTCCATCCTCTCCCAGAGGCTACAGAGCCACTGTTGCTCTGAGTCGTCTTAGGTAGAGTAAGGGGATAAAATTTCTCTTCTGGAGAAAAAAGCCAGTCCCACCTAAGGACTTTAGCAAAGCACCCATATTTATCTTTTAACCTGTGTTCATCAGTAAGATAGGCTGCCCCCTTGGCCGTACCTCAGAGCCGGAAGACAGAGGATAGCAGCCTCCTCCACTGTGTAGCTGTTATTGTGCTTCTCATGGCTCTGCCAAGCTGTGGTCATGCCGCAGTAGAACCAGGGGCGTGGCTGGGAGCACAAAGTGGGTTAGACATAAATCTGTCCTCCAGGATCCCATGTGCTCTGAGGGGAGGCACTAGATATGCATACATAGTTGACAAAGAGTAAGTGCTAAGTGCCGGGCGAGGGAGCCAGGTGGAGCGCTCTCTTGGTCAGAGGAGGGCAAATGTGAGGACAAGCATGCTGCCTCGCTGCCAGACCCTTCCAGAAGCTTCTCAGCTCACTCATCCAGCGGAGGCTGAAGTCCCAATGACCAATATGGCTTGGACTGTCCTCCTTCCCCTGCCTGTCCGTGTCACATCTGTCTCCACATGCTGCCGCCTCTTCGCTGCTTCTCTGAGCTGCCAGGTTCCGACAGCAGGACCTTTGCTCATGCTGTTCCCTCTTCCCCTGGTGCTCCCAGGTCATCCTCCACTCTCACAGGTCCTCCTCAACATGGCTACTTTGAACATGCTACTTAAAGTCTCCCCTCCCTCCAAGCATCTCTTCCTATTTCTGCCCCATTGCCTTTCCCCAAAGCATGTGCTACCAGACAAAACGTAATTTTCTCTTCTAATAGAATTCAAAGGCAGCAAACAGCTTTATTCATTAGTGTTTCTCAGAGTCTGGGGGTCTGCAGAAATCATTAAACTAATGATTAATTCCTTTGATTGTTGGTTTCCCATCTCAGAGGCAGTCTTTCTGCTGCTGTGGTAAATGCTGACAAAAGCATCTCAAGGTAGAGTTCTGCTCAGTCATCATCACCGGAAGGGAGTCAGTGAGGGACCACCTAGAGCAGGCTGGCCTGTGGGCGTGTCTGTGGAGGACTGTCTTAGTGGTTAGTTATGGAAGGAACACCTGCCTGCTGTGGGCGATGCCCTTTCCAGGCCGTGGATCTTGCAGAGAGTGACTGAGGACAGGCAGGCACCCGTTTGTTCTCTCTCTGCTTTACCGGTCCGTGTTATGTCACCGGTTAATGGAGTTCCTGCTTTGACTTCTCCAAAGCCATCTATGTTATTCTGAGCTGTAAGTCAATAAGCCCTTTCTTCCTGAAGTTGCTCTGCCGGGGTATTTCCCACACGGGTTGGGAAAGGAACTAGGACAGGAGAAAGGTTTTGTTTGTTTGTTTGTTTGTTTGTTTGCTTCAAGGGTATAGTCCATTCTAAGGTGGAACTCAAGGCCCCAGGAAATAGAAAGAGCAAGAAAGGCACGCTACTGTTCTGCTCTCCCCTCTGCTTACACAGTCCAGGATCCCAATCAGGGAGTGGGGTCACCCACAGGGGACAGCTCTTCCCAACTCAGTTAATGCAAAACCTGACTGACAATAAAGGTAGTTCCCAACAGGCACGCCCAGAGCCAGAGGCCCATCTTCTGGGCCACTCTAGATCTTGTCAGGTTGGCAGTTAACACTGACCCTCACACTGGCAAGAGGTGGTTTGCTGAGAAGGCCAGGGCTACCTACCTTCAGAGCCCAGTTCCATCACATCCTAGCTCCACCACCGATCTGGACCACAACACGCACACCCCTACTCAGCCAGGGGCTGCAGCAGCTGAGGGATTGGGCAGAACGGCCACACTTCCACACACTGAGCTGTGGCAAGGTGACCCTGAAGCACAGGTATTGCAGGGATTTTTATTTGTTTTATTTGGTTTTAATTTATTTTATTTTTTGCCATGTGTGTATGTGTTTGTGTTGTGCGTGTACAGAGGCCAGGGGTTAATATCAACTGTCTTTCTCAATATTCTCTTCTTTACCCTCTGAGGCAGGGTCTCTTTGTGAACCCAGATTTTGCCAGTTCCGGCTAGTCTGCCTAGTCATTTTGCCTCAGGGATCTCCTGTCTCTGCCTCCTGGTTTCAGGAATTGTAGAGAGCCACCAAGCTCAGCCAGCATTTATGTAGGTGCTGGGTATCTGATCTCTGATCCTCTGGCTTGTGTGATAGCTACTTTAGCTAATGAACCATCTCCCCACCCCCCCAGAGGGTTTTAGTAGACAGTGGAGATGCAGCTGAAGTTCAAACTCAGCCTGCATGCTCTAACCAGAGGTCTACTTTGGTATCTCTTGAGAAATTCTCTCATACCTTCATGAGAATTGCAGTCCACATCTAGGTTTTGGTCCCTGACTGTGTGTAGGTCAGAATCACGAGATCTCCATATGATCCCTGTGGACTGTAGCCCTGAAGAGCCTGGTCAGTGACCCATAGGGAAAGGGAAAGGGTCTGGGTGTCTGCTTTGTGTAGGAGGAGCAGACACCTGCAGCTTGGTCATTGTTAGTGTTGCTCATTCCTTGTAGGACCGTTTCTCACGGTGAGCAAACAGGGCACAAGGAGAAAGCAGGTTTGCTGCCTGTGAAAACCGCCGCTGCTATGAGCAGTTGGCTTTGTGATTAGACCTGGGCATCTCTAAGCCTGAGTGAGAAGGCCACATCGTGCCCACACCCGAAAGCAGACTGGGAGCACAGCGTTTCATATGTAAGTATCTATGGGTTTGAGTATAATATGGAGTAGGTGCTGCAAAAGACTGCTTTTATTTTAAATTAAGAGTGTAGACGCCTATGATCATGCAACAAGGATATAATAGGCAAGGACAGACATGGTTCCAGTTAGAAAGAGAATATATAGAGAGATGGGGTGCAGAGAGAGCATTCAAATAACACCAAAGAGCAAACCATGGCAAAGACTCCATTAGTCTTTGAGAAGTGCTGGGTGTTACTTTCAGGGTTCCAGCCCAACTGAGCGGCCAGGCACCAGTCTCTACTGTAGTTGACCTATGCCTCACCCTAAAATTCATGTGGAAGCCCTGACCCCCCAGTGTCGACCTCTGAGTGTGACCTTACTTAGAGCCAAGGTCCTTTTAGATGATCTAGGTCGTGTTGTCTGTGGTAGGTGAGTTCCTCATCCAGGGTCCTTATGGGAGGGCATTGAACACACACAGGAAGTCTGCCTTTGTGTGACAACCGAGGAAGAGACTGGGGTCATGCAGCAGCTACTGCTTATTTCTGGGCCATCAGACACCAGAAGGGAGGCCTGGACTGGGTTCTCCTCAACGGCAAACTCTGCTCACAGTTGGCGCTCATATGTCTTACCTGCACACTATGAGGCAATAGAACCTGAATCCCATATAGGGGACACTTCATGACAGCATCCTGGGATACAAGCCCACGTTCATTACAAATGTAAGGGACATTCAGAAGGGAGGAAGGGAACAGGTACGGGTGATAGTAGCATGCCTGAGGCTCACATAGGGAAGAAATGAGTGGTCCAGAGAAAACAATAAAGGCCAGCACAGGATCTCCATGAGACTGGACGGCAAAAGAGCCTGATGCCAGGACCAGACATGGTGAGAGACTAGGCTCACTACTGAATACCACTGAAGAGGGTTAACACCGGACGTGCGTCCTATGTCACACTGGAGGGTAACAAGGTGTCCAGAAGGCAGGACAGAAACCCTGGGTAGCAGTCAGTTGATCTGGGATAATAGAAAGGGGATATGAAGGGATGGTTAGGAGAAGTAAGGAAGAACAGGAAGGACTGAGATCATCTTGGATTCTAGAGTCAGGAGCTGAGAGATAGGCGAGCTCTGGGGGAGCAGTGGAGTCAGCATGGAGATAGGATGTGTGCTAACCAAGAAGAGACAGTTGGGCCCCAAGGGAATGGACAGTTTGGGAGAACTGGCTGGTGCTAAAGGTGCATCGTGGGCTTTCGGAAGGGTAGGAGAGATGACGAGCGTGCTGGCAGACAGGGACGACCTGTGGCCCGAGCAGTGACAGTCATGAAGCGGTGCCCCCTTACATCCCCAGCTGCATTCTCCACCAAGGGCAGAGATCTCCGGTTGCGGGACGGAGGCTCGCCCAAGGCTGTCTTACACAGAACATGAGGAGTTTGGTCTTCTGAGGCTGAGAGTGGCTCAGCTGAACCTTGGAGGCACTGGGCCTGAGCCATAGGACTCATTAAGGGCATGACAGGGTGGGCAGAGTAACCACTGTGCTGGTTTTCTCGAGATATACTGCAGTTACTACACTGCCTCTTCCAACCACCTGACAATCCTCCTGTCCCATAGGCAACTGAAGGTGTGGCCTTGCTGGGCTCTTAACAGGCTCAGCGTGGATGAGTTGTCTGTCTTCTGTGGTCTCAACGGAAGCCTGGGGAATAGTTCATTTCTAAGCTCAGCTGAGGTTGTCACCTTCAGTTCCTAGAGGACTGGCCTCTCCATGGGGCCCATCTGCATGGTTCTCTTCTCACAGCCCCTCCTCATGCTCCTGCACATGCCTTCCAAGTACCTCTCATGGTCCCTCCACTTAGCTCTTCCATGTGGTCCCTGCACACAAGCCCTCCACGTTACTCTTCCACATGGTCTCTCCACATGTTTCCTCCATGTGGCCTCCCCGGGTTATAGACTCATGTCTTTTAAGCTTTGAGTTTCCCATGCCAAGACAATCTGATCATGGACCCTCTGACAGTATTCCTCCCTGATTTCTCCCTTAAGGTCCTGAGTGTTCTGTAGCTGGAACACAAGAACACAGTCTCTCCTATTCACAGCCCTGAAGACCCTGTGGGGCATGGGCACAAGAGTAGGAAGCCCAGGGCCTTCTTAGGTATCTTCCCACCTGCTTGGCCCTGCTGGTGGACACCTGGTACTGGGGAATGGGCAGCTGCAGATACTTCCCTGGTTCCCCTGCAATCAGAGGCAAAGCTGCACTCACAGGGGAGGCCAAGGTGGGGCTGGCACCTAGGTCTGCTGTGTGTACAGCAACTGAACGGAATGTGACTCCTAGCGCAGAATTTAGGGGGCTGGCTGATGAACATCAGAGGAAGAGCTAGGCAGCCACAGGTGGGGGAGGGGCTAAGGTGGAGTCCCACAGCCTCAGCACCTTTCAAGTCTCACAGCAGGATGCACAGCACGCCACAGGCAGGAGCCACCCATGTCCTTCCTCTCTTCCAACCAGAAAGTGTCTCCTGTGTCTTCCCATCCCACCCGGGGACAGTTCTAGTTGATCACCGTCAGGCTGCCCCCCCCTTCATCCCTCAGCACCTCCCAGGCCACTTCCAGCATGATGTAACCCAGTTTTCCCAGGGCATCTGGGGACAGCAAGCTTCCCCAGCAATAACACCTTTGTCACCAAGGAGAGGACAGCAAGGAGAAATCCAGCCTAGCAGCCTCCCCAAGCCAAGAACGTGTTTGTGTCGGTTCTGAATGGAATAAACACACAGCGTGCATCTTGCCAAATGCCAGCACCTTCATTTTCTGATAACAAATGGCTGGTTAGAATCAATAACAGGTCCTGCCGCTGTGCGGCACGCTGCATGACGCCTGGGCAGCAGCCTGGCTCCCACAGAACAGCTGCTCTGTCCACGTCCCTGCCAGCCTGGGGCTGACTGACTCTTAGCCAGGATGGACGCTACCGCCGGCTTCATGCTCCATGCTTGGTCTCAGACAATCACAAAGCCTGCTGCTCAAAATCAGATCTATCAGACTCGTGTTTTCCACTTAGGGGGAGCGTGCATTCGGGAGATAGGAAGGAAGGAAGGAGGGTCCCCATCTTGTATGACAAATACAGGCCTTATCTTCCCTGTAAACTTCAGCCTGGAGTTGAGGCCTGCATGCTGCAGCACTGGGACATATGGGCTGGGAGCAATATAGCCGACATCATGGAATTCTGAACCTGTAATGTCAGAAAAGTTATTTTGTGACTCGTGTTCTTAGCTATAACCTGTGAGTTAAAATGACAGCTATTCTGTGGTGTCTTCCATCCATCACACGTCTCGTGGGGAGAGATGAAAAGATGAAAGGATGGGTGGGTGGATGGAGGGAGGGATGGAGGGATGGAGGGATGGATGGATGGATGGAGGGATGGAGGGAGGGATGGATGGAGGGATGGATGGATGGAGGGATGGATGGAGGGATGGATGGATGGATGGAGGGATGGAGGGATGGATGGATGGAGGGAGGGATGGAGGGATGGAGGGATGGATAGATGGATGGAGGGATGGAGGGATGGATGGATGGATGGAAATTTACGCAGAAGGATGTTGGGTTAGGTAGGTAGATGGGCAAAAGAATGGGTAGACAAATGGCGGAAGGGATGATGGACGGGTGGATAGATGGATGGATGGGTGGGTGGATTGGTGGGTAGATTGGTGGGTGGGTGGGTGGTGGGTGGGTGGATGGAAGAAATGATGAGACGATTAGCCTTAGTTTTCAACTTGATGAGATTTAGAATTACCTAGAATAAACTTTTGGTGTGTCTGTGAGGATGTTTTCAGAGAGGTTTACCTGAGGATGGAAGACGACCCACACTGTATGTGAGCAGCAACATCCCATGGGCTTGGATTCTGGGATGAAAATAAAGAGAAAAGAACCAGAGAACCAAGTTTCATCTCCCCCTGCTTCCTGACCTTGGAAGCAATGACCAGCCACTTCAGAACCCTGCCACTGTGGCTTTGACACCATGGCAGACTGTACCCTCAAACTGTGATTCAGAATGAACCATTTCTTTCTTATATTGCTCACATTGGACGTTGACATCACAGCAGTGAGAACAGCCATGCCAACATTGTCAAATGTCTAGCATGTGTCTGACACACATCCTCAACCACAGCACAGAGCGGCAACTGAGGCACCCAGGACATACGGACATGCAGAAAAAGATCAATAACTATAGAGGTCATGCCAGATTAGAGTCTAAGTCTCCTGGGGTCCAGACTTGCTGCCTTTAGAGCCCCTAGACTGTGTTTCCAGAAGATATGGAAAGAAACCACCAGGAAGGAGAAGGAAACACTGGAAGCAGATGAGCCTGAGGTCTTCTGCCTGGGCACACACATGCCTTTGATGGAGGCATGCCCCAAAGCCACCAGTTTGGAGCCTCTTTGTGGGCGTGTACAGAGTGCACGCAGCAGCAGACACCATGCTTCCTGCTGAAGAGATGATGTTAGCCCAGGAGGTGACGGCGATTAATAGCTTACTTCTCCATCAGCCTATTAGAAGTAATCATGCCGGCAACTGTGGCCCATTAATCTGTGTCGGAACCCAATGCACACAGGCTGATGGGTGGCTGAGAGCTGCAGAGACATGCTGGGCCGTGTGTTCTGTGGGCCTGGAGCTGGGAAGTGCTCAGAGCTGAGGGATGGAGCTGGAAGATACCGTGGCAGGTTATGGAGCAGGACGGACAGAGGGATGGAGCTGGACGATACCGTAGCAGGTTATGGAATGCAGGACGGACAGAAGCCATGGACTGCACAGACTCTTGGATTTCTTCTGAAGGTCTGAGGGTGACTTGGATGTGGCCACCAAGCTTTGTGTTGAAGGGTATCCTGAAGTCCATGATCCGTTAGCTTCTGTCATGGGTGATGTTGGGAAAGCAGAGATCCAGTGGCCCTGAATTTGATGTTCCTGGGCCAGCAGTGGGTCACAGGACAATAGGAACTGTATCAGAATATCTCAGTGCTGATACTGCTTAGACTTCCACGTGTGACAAACTCAGGAGCAGATGAACTCAGCTAACTTCGTGCTGTTTCTGAGTTACCTACAGATAACACGCTCGCCGCCCCCAGAGTCACCCCTCCAGCAGATGGTCAGTGGCCCCAACACATGTTTTCCTGTCTATGGCTCTCCCGGAGTCTAGGGTCCCTGGAGGCCCTAGCTCCTCCCTCCGCTCCCTGCTGACTTCTACTCTTAACCAGGAGAGCTTCAGAAACTACAGAAACCAAGGAGAGATAGAGGGTCTTCCCAGAAACTTCATCTCCTTCTCCCGCTCTGTTCCCCTTCGTGTGTGTGTGCGTGGTGTGTGTGTGTGTGTGTGTGTATGTGTGTGTGTGTGTGTGTGTGTGTATGTGTGTGTGTGTAAAGGTCAGATGTCAGGTATCTTCCTCGTTCTTTCTCCACTTTGGTTTTGAGGCATGGTCTCTTACTGAACCTAGAACTTAGCGATCCTGTTAGCCTTTGCCCAGGGATCCTCCTGTCTCCATTTCATCAAGTGGAGGATTACAAGTGCCTGCACCTGTGTTTGGCTTTTATACGGGTGCAGGGGATCCAAGCTCAGGTCCTTGTACTCATGGCAAACACTTACTAGTACGGGTCCCCACACCCCCACTCCCCACCATTCTCGACTTTCTGAAGTGGTTGACTTTCATCAAGAAGTAACCAAGGTTCAAGTGTCAGTGTCAACAGTGACTGTTAATCACAGGACTGATGGCTACCAATTTCTGCACAGGGTCATCCTGGATTCTAAAACCCATCCAAATGGCTGGATTTCCATGATTCTCCCTAAGTGCGCCTTTGGGCGGCTCAGACACTGTTTCCTATAGGAGAGCATATGGGAAAAAAATAACTGGACTCCCCCCAGCATACTCCAGCTGCTGGGCCCCCGCCCCACACAACGCAACAACTACACCTTCCTCCCACCCTCGGAGACTCCTCTTGCCAATTAATGCACTAATGCTCGTTAATGAGTGGTAGCCGTGGGTAGGAACGGCAGCAGCATATGCTGTGGATGTCCCTGTGGACCTCAGCCTCCCTTCCCCACGCCTACCTCCCACTTCCCATCCCACACATGATGTGAGGGCTTGCTTCTTTCCTATTTCCTCTGCATTTCCTCGTCATCGAGCTTCTCATTGAGCTTCCATGCCAACACAGCCCGTTGTCTGCAACATCTCTATAGCCCCCTGCTTAACATAAGTGGGACCTAGTCTTTGATAATAAATGTTTCTCTGGGCGACTCAGAGAAAACAACCTAGGAAACAGAGAAACAGAATAGACTTGGTTTGTAGCTGTTAAAACCCAATCGAAAGAGCTGGGCAAAGCCTCTCACCACTTCTTTCCTTCCCAAGAGCATGACATCAAAGCCCCATGCCTTCTACCCCTTCCATTATGATGGCCCTTCCTCCAGCCTCCACCTCCTGTAGGACAGTAGGACATGCCTCCCGTCCTTCAGAAAAATCCAGACATCGGAATATGTTTCCCATCCTGCAGAAAGTCCAGAGACATTGGGATATGTTTCCCATCCTGCAGAAGATTCAGAGACAGAGGGACATGTTTCTCATCCTGCAGAAAATCCAGAGATATTGGTACATGCCTCCCATCTTGCAGAAGACTCATAGATAATGAGAGATGCCTCCTATCCTTCAAAGGACACAAGACAGGGAGGCATGCCTCTCATCCTACAGAAAATCCAGGGACATTGGGATATGTTTCACATCCTGTAGAAAATCCAGAGATATTTGAACAAACATTCCATCCTACGGAGGACTCAGGGATGGTGGGACATGCCTCCCATCCTTCACAGGACCAGGGACAACAATGGGCCAGATTAGGAAAGCTTATTTCTTCCCGAGGTGGATTTATACCTTTCTCATTAGAAAGAATAAGGTCTTGCCCTTTTTGCATAAGTCAGGAACAAACATGAGGGTTTTTTTTATTCTGTGACTTTTTTAAGACTGGGGGACATATCCACTAGGAGAAAAAAGCATCCAACCTCCAGTGGCTCCCTCTGTAGGTAATAAATCTGCTACCTATCGGAGCCTGTTTTTGTAAAGTCAAAGTGACTACAGCCGGCGATTTTTATTATTGCTCATATATTGTTTAAATATTTCAGCCGGGAGATGCCGTGCAAAGGGAGACAATAGCCTGCCCGACACAAGATTTATTAGAGAAAGTTGGCACAAATATATTTGTAGGGAACAAAATATGTTTGTAGAGATTATTTCAGATTTACAGTGATTAATAATGGATCGGGCTTAGAGGACGTTGAGGAGCCGTCAGCCTCCAGGGCAATCTCTGCGCCGGCTGGAGTTGGAATAGAACATCAGCTCCGGCGGCGCCTGCAACCTTTAGCTAGAGGAATGAGGTTCTCCAGATAAAAGGGAATGAATACCCAGAGCTGCTGCACACAGCTTCAGGATGTGTGATCTAGATTAAACACCAGCTCCTCTGCAAGGACCATAAGGGCCAGGCACTGTGGGGCCTCCAGAGCCCCCACTCCACGTTGACCCCACAAGAGGTCTATGAGAAGGGTGTTCAAATAGAGAGGGATGCCACCGGGCCACCAATGGGTGTGTCTTGCTCTCTTTGGTGTGTCCGAAATGTTGCTTTTAGAGACATATCCTGGAGGCCCTCCCCTAACCCAAAGTGCACTATCTTGAGCTGAAGGTGGTAAAGTATGGGTGTCTCAGCTAGGGTGGGCATCTGTTTTATCTGTAGAGCTTCAGAGAGCCCCATTAAAGTGTCAGAAGAAGTCCCTTTCCACTTCTCTGCAGTCCCACGGCACCGCCAGAACTGGAGCAATGCTTCCTCCCCGCTGGACAGCTGGCCTCTCCATATTGCCCACCTCCCACTGCTGGAGTGGGCTGGAAGCACTAGTCTCATTAATAAAACTTGAGAGTAGACCCAAGCTCAACACTAACAGGCTCCCAACAAACAGACAATAGATTGAATCTTATCATCCAGGAAGAATGAGAGGGTCTTGTTGAGGGGCGACAGCTGGGCACATCTGCCCTACCCAAAGACAGATGGTTTGCCATCTATCAACAATGACCGTGAGCCTGGCTGGTAGGCACGAAGAAGGTGCTGGTGATGTACCCCAAGCCTGCTGCTCCTGTGGGTGGGTGGGTGCTGATGGGAGTGAGACAGCGGGGCTCCCATCCACCCTGTCCGTTGCCATGGTGAAGGAAGCCTGATGACTTGAATACAGCTGTGTCTATGCCTCCCCTGAGATGTGCCATGACAACTCAGACTGGAAGAGGTGAATGAGCAGCTATAATCTTCAAGCTGTGTGAATAAGTGATTGATTGAGCATGGGGCTGTAAACAGTACTGTGCTCTGGTGGCTGGGGCCCAGCAAGATGAGACAATCAGTCCAGGAGACACAAACACTTCAGCCCTGGCTCCCAGAACCTTCCGTGTCCACATCTCAGCCTGAGTTTCTGCACAAAGGTAATGATCATCTCCTACAGACCCTGCACACACAGGGCTACCATGAGGTTCCTAGGTGGCTCCAGGCCCCTTCCTAATTGATCCCACCATGCACAGTCCCTTGTTTATTCTAAAGATTTCTGTTTTCTTTCTCTAGTCCCTGATCAGAGAGTTGTTTGACCTCACAGAGGAAGCTGGCTGGGTGTTGGGAGAAATAGGAATATATAGACATCTGAATCTCTGTTACCTGAGGAGAGCTTCAGAGAACTCCATTAATCTGTCAGAGGCTGACCACGTCCCTTTCCATCTCTCTGCAGACCCATAGAACTAACATACACTATCCAGCTGCCATGAAGCATGATTCAGAGTGGCCAGTGGCCTGGTGAAGGGAGGTAAGCGGAGCCAAGCGGTATCTTCTTTCAAGATTCTGGACTAAGACACATCCGGACTGGATGGTTAGGGGAGAAACAGGGATTTGATGATGAAGCAGAAACCAAAGGCTGAACAGGTAGGGAAGCAACAGACATGGGGGACAAAGAAAAGAGAAGACAAAGACGGCCACAGATCCTGGGCTAGGAGCAACTCTGACTCTGGGCTGTGTACCCTCACCTCCGTCCACCTGGGAGCCCTGGGCGGGCATGCTCAACAAGCAGTTGGGTGGGGCGGGTATCCGGTGAGTGACCATCTCACAGCTAGGCAGAGTTCCTAGCTGTCTGTTTTCTGTCACTAAACTGCGTGCCTCCCACACACTGCATTCTTGACAGAGACCAAGGGGATCGCGTGAACATGCAGGCAGAGCTGACAACCTGTATGAACACAGACCTTGGCTGCGCAGAGCTGGCCTGAAGCTGTCGGGGCACCGTGACTATCTCAGATGGATGTGAAAAGGTTAGTCCCTGCATTGACAGCAAATCCCATGTCATCTGAGTTAGTACCCTGTCACATGGACA
The DNA here is from genome assembly GCF_903992535.2 of Arvicola amphibius. NCBI lineage: Eukaryota > Metazoa > Chordata > Mammalia > Rodentia > Cricetidae > Arvicola > Arvicola amphibius. Next base: position 3,331,108 of record NC_052052.2, read on the forward strand.
CCTGTACCTTGCATTCAAGTGTCCCAGTTATAAGCCAGCATTAAGTAGGTGGTATGGCCTGGGTCTTAAAAGAATATTCATGGCCTTGGAGGCTGAGCTGCGTCATGATTTCACCATGCAAGGGCGACTTCAGACCTGTGTGAGGACTACAGGGGTCCATGATGACAGCTGTCTTTGCTTGGTGTGTCTGCTGGTACTGGGAACACAGTCAACATCAGCATGGCCAGTGTCCTGTCACACAGAGACCCAGCAGGCATTGCTCATGATCCCAGTGGGTTATAACAGATAGGGATGGTGAAAGCGGGGCCGGGTGACAGGGTTCTGCCTCTGCTTCGAAGAAGGCAGGCTACAGGCTGCTTTATGATGGGGTCACAGATACCAGCTGCCCCAGCACTCTGTGAAGCATCCTTCTCACAATCGTGCCCTCTCATCCCATCTCCCAAACTTGGGCAAGCTCAGAACTATCTTACACAGTGCTGATGGCAAAGAAGGTACTGCCTCTGCTGGGTTCCAGATATGAGGCTTCCTTTCCTCGTCTCCCTGGCCAGGGAGCCTCCGACAGCCATGTAAGAAGTCTGGTTACTGTGGGGCCATCTAGGGTCATGATGAAGCCATGGGAAAGCTCTGACCATTCGTCTGAGTCTTTGGATCACCCTGGGGAGACCCCAGCCATGTGAGTTAAAATACAACTGGATGTTCCAGAGTGACCCCAGTTTTAGTGTTCCCATCTGAGCTTCCAGATACTACAGAGTACTATATATTCCTTCTCCATGGACTCTGTCCATGCTGACACGTTTGTGCATAGGGCAGAGTGGCTCAGATTTAGTGTGTTGTGTATGTGTGGAGGTCATCTGGTGTCTCCTTGAATCAATCCTTTCTTGTTTGGTGGGACAGGGTGAACCTGGAGCTCACTGATTTGGCTAGACTGGCTAGCCAGCAAGCCCCAGGGAGCCTCCTGTCTCTGCCTTTCCAGAACTGGAGATTACAGCTATATGAAGCATGGCCAGCCTTTAACATATGTGTGCTGGGGCTCTGAAACCCAGGCCCTCATGCTTATAAGACAAGCACTTTACCGGTGGCAGCATCTCCCCAGCCCCTTGACTTGGAGTTTTATGATATCACAGGTTATCATCAGAGCATTGGTTCACAGAGCCACAGGAAGGAGGAGGTCACTTAAGAAACTGCCAGTTTCCCAAGCGCTGGGTAAATATCTAGTGTTAGTGCAAGGATGTGCTGGCTGGAGAACAAGAATGTTCATAACAGCTGTGTGGCTCCCAGCAACCCCAAGTTGGAAGGAGGCTGTGGTCCAGCCACAGTGGGGTGAGCAGAGACGCTGCAGAACACTCACACATTGAAAAGGGCAACCTCTTTCCACACTGTGCAGGGCGGGGACTGCACCTATAACGCTGTACAGAAGAGGCCCATGATCTCATGGGGTCTGTATGTGACCAGAGAGCAAGCAGAGCAATGTGATCCCTTGGGAAAGCGGAGGAAGGTGGGGAGCTGACATGCTGCTAGTGGCAAGGGATCCCAGAAGCACGCAGGCCATGTGCACCGGGCTGCAGCCTGGACCAAGTGCTGCTGTGCAGGTGTGCTTGGTTGGTACAATCCCGTCAAGATGGATGGTACATGCACTAACTGTATATTCTCCAGCAGGTGCCTGGCATGTCACCTCAAAATGGCTTTTAGTGACAACCTGGGCATTTTTTTTTCCACCAGATCTCTTGTCTCAGGACTGTTTTCTACAGTGATTTTTTTTTTTTTTTTTTTTTTTGTTCAGGGTCTCACTACAGACTCTGACTAAACTGGAACTCTTTTGTGTAAACAAGGCTTGTTTTGAATCCATAGAATCCACCCACCTCTGCCTCTCAAGTTCTGGGATTAAAGGTGTGCCCAACCATATCCAGCTTGCCTTAAAAAAAAAAAAGATTGATTTATTTTATGTGCATGAGTGTTTTATATAGCTCTGTGTACCACATGCATGCCTAGTGACCTCGAAGGTCAGAAAAAGCCATCAGATCCCCTGGAACTAAAATAATGAACTGTGAGCCACCATGCTGGCACTGGGATCTGAACCTGAGCCCTCTGCAAGAGCAGCAAGTGCTATTAACCTCTGGACCATCTCCCAGCCTTCTTTTTAAAATTAACTAATTACCTAATTTTAAAAAATTATCTTATTTATAATGGTTTATATGTGTTTGGGTGGAGCTGGGCACTTGAGTGCAAGTGACTGGCAAAACCAAAGAGGACTAGAGTTATGGGCAATTGTAAGTTACCCAACATGAATGCTGGGAACTGAACTTGGGTCCTCTGAAAGAGCAGCAAGCACTCATATGCTCTGAGCCGTCTCCATAGTCCCAAGACTCAGGTTTCTGATCCAGGGATGACTTTACTGTATTTCTTTGCCTATCTGAACTTCAAGGTAATGAGGTCCAGCACCCCATAAATAAAGGGTCTGTTTCTCGGAGCAAGGGTGGCAATCTCCACCATGTGTGCCTGTAATAACATTGCTGATTAAAATTCACTCAACTGAGAATTAAATATAATTGCTGACGCATGGCTGAGTTTTCACAAAACGTTTTTCATTTGTATCAGTGCCCTCAGAATGATCAAAATAAGACATCCATTTGAGGGTTCTTAATTAGAATTTCAAGGAATATATAATTGACTCCTTTTAATTGCCGCATAGCTTTGGCCAACCATCATTACTGCACACCTCACTGTAGCCTTGTGTCAACTATCCCCATCCGTGAGGACAGGGTCACGGTGATCAGCAGAAGGATACCATCCGGGTCATGCCTCGACTAACTGACTTCAAAGAGGACAAGCTGGGTCTCCATGTGACAGCTTACACATACCCACATCCTCATCCAGAGCTCATCTATGACCTAGGGCTTGGAAATGGGTCAGCGGGTGGAGTGTGTGCTCAGCAAGCACAGGGATCTGTTTGGATGCCAAGAACCACATAAAAGCTTGGGAGGCAGCAGGAACCCGTAGCTTCAGGACTAGAGGGGATGTGGGCAGAGGCGGGTGGATGCCTGAGACTGGCTGGTAGACGGGATAGCCAAACTGATGAGCTTTGGGTTCAGTGAGAGATTCTGTCTCAGAAAATGGAGTGGAGAAGTGATAGGGGGAGGTATCCAGTCTTGACCCCTGGCCTCTACGTACACACACGGGTAGAACAGGACAGAACAACGGAATGGAATAGAACAGAAGAGAACAGAACATAAAATAATACAGCAAGATAAAACCACTGAGTAGGTCTAGTAGGAAAAGTGTCTGGTGTGTGGCCAGACTCCTGGGAAAGACCAACGTCATCGCCCACTGGCCATGCGACCAGATCCTTCTCCAATATTAATGGCGACAGCTCTAGACAAGAGTCTTGGCCTCATGTCAATGTAGGCACTCAACCACAGCCACGGCCCAGGCGCCTGTATCCAGCTGTCTCAGCCGCTCACCCACTGGCCATTTGGTGATGTGGACTGTCCCACCTGTGCTCCCAGCTCAGCTGTGTAACATCCCATGACCATTACCCTTCCCAGTGTGGATTACCCACAAGTACAGGGACCTTCAAATGTCCCTATCAATGCAGAAAAGCCAGAAGGTGGTTGTGTTAGGTTGGATTTCTGTCCCTGTGAGAAACGTCTGACTGAATAGCTAGGTGAGGAAGTGGTTTGCTTTGTCCTGCAGCTTGTGCTCCATCATCCAGGGGAGTCAGGCCAGGAATTCCAGACAGGAACGGAAACAGGAATCTTACTTGCCTCTTACCTAGGTTTACTTTCTTAGACCACCCCCAGACCACCCACCGTGGGGTGGCACCACCAGGATGTCCTGGGTCCTCCCACACAAATCATGATTCAAGACAATGTACCGCAGGTTTGCTCACAGGCCAGTCCAGTGGGGGCATTTTCTCAGCTGAGGTTCCCTCTGCCCAGACAACTCGAGCTGCGACAAGTTGATGTTAAACTAAGCAGAGCAGCGCAGTTCCTGCAAGTCTGCGGGAGATTGTGAGTCGGGAGGGTGAGCGTCTAGAGCACCTCTAATCGTTCCCTCTGGAGATCGTCTTTGTGATCTGCTGGCCTGGCTCCGGATGAAAGTCCAAGGTGAGCTGAAGCCCCATGTGATTCTTCCTGGAGTCTACGGTTCTACAGGCTTCCAAACTCTTCCAGTCCTTCCTAAGCATCATTGCCTTTTAGGTCCACTTGTTATTGCAACTCAAGGGCCTTCAAGGGCATTTGTGAGCAAGTGGACACACACAGGCGCCCACAGTAAGACACCCACAGAGTAAGAACAACACAGACGGGGCCGACAGTAGCTCAGTTGTCCCTGTGCACTAGAAGCAAAAGTTACATGAATCTGTATTGAAAAGCCAGGCATGACGCTGTGTTCTTGTAACCCCAGCAGGGGGAAGGAAGAGACAGAGGATCCCTGGGGTCCGCTGTCCAGCGAGCACAGCTGAATTAGGTGAGCTCTGGGTTCAACAAGAGGCCCTGTCTCAAAAACCAAGGTGGGGGATGCTGAGACATCTCAGCAGGTGATGGGGTTGCTGCTCAAGCCTGACCACCCAGGTGGATCCCCAGAACCCACAGGGAAGCAGGAGAGAACCAGCTCCAAGAAGTTGTCTCCAGACCTCCACATGTATCCCAAGAGACATGCAGGCTCACAGTGCACACATTCATGCTCACATCCACACACACTCACATTCTCTCACACATACACACACACACACACACACAATTATATGCTTTCAAAAGGAGGAGGGAAATCCAGGAAGACATGCAGTGTCAACTTCTGGTCTCCATACATATGTACAATCCTGCACACTGCACACATGTACCCCCACACACAAGTAATGAGTTTCATCATGCCATTTTCATATGTACATAAATACATGTGATTGTACTGGCCTCTCCTCTCCTCCTTCTGTTGCCTCTCAGTTACATTCTTACCCCACCCCCGCTCACCCCCAACTTGAATCAGACATCTTCCTAAGCCTGGTTTAAACACCGTGCTCTATGGGCAGAATTTCATCTCATTTTATGGTGACTAAGCTATTCCTTCATCCACCAGGGGACACCCAGGCTGGTTTCAGGACTTGGTTGTCATGAAGAACATTGGGGTGAGCAGGGTGAGAGGGTATCTCTGCCACATCCTTCTCTTCTGTCCTACCTCTCCCACCATTGGCGTAGCTGGGTCGTGTGGAAACCGCTCTCTGAAGATTCTGTCGTTGGTTGGTGTAGGGTCACTGGTTTACATTCCTACCAGCTGTGAATAAGGGCCTCCTTTCCCATCATCCTCTCCGCTGTTTTACTGTGTTTTCTCAGATGGCCCTTTGTGCCTGGGCTGAGTGGACTCTGCTTGTGTTTTGTTCTGCCTTCAGTATCGGCTCAGGGTGTCAACACTGTCTCCTGTATGCTTATTGACCGTTTAAATGTCTTCTTTGGAGAAGTGCCATTCATTCTTTAAGAAGTTTTGTGTAGGAGTGGGGGAGATGACTCAGCATGACACCAGCTGTTCTGCCAGAGGTCTTGAGTTCAAGTCCCAGCAACCACATGGCAGCTCACAACCATCTGTAATGGGATCTTCTGGCCTGTAGGCAGTCATGCACATGGAACACTGTATAGATCATAAATAAATAAATCTCCAAAAACCAGTTTTGCGTAAAGAAGACCTTGGGCTCTTTGGGTGTGTCTGCCTCTTGGCTGTGGCTTGGATGTTTGGGGAAACCTTGAATCTGCCTTATCCTCCTTTGTTCCCTTCCTTCTCCTCGCTCACCCCTCCCCACACATTTTCTGAAGTTTTTTCTCAGCCAGAAACAGGAATGTGATCACAGTGAAAGCCAGTACCTGGGAAACAGGCATCCTTGGCTTGGAGTTAATGCTAGGGTGGCTTCAAGTCACCCATGAGAGCTAGTGCTTTCCAAACCAAGGAACGCACTACCAGCGGCCAGCAGGTTCTGCCCGGGGAGAGCTCAGGCTTCCTGATTGTCAGCTGGCCCCATCACACCTCATTCTCTCTCCATGGGCTCTGGAAGGCAGATCCTTCCAAGGCCACCTCTTAGTTAAACAATACTGATGCCTGGCAGAGACCTCATAGGAGGTGCAGGCAAGTGACTAACAGGCCTCTGGGGAGGTACGGATTGGCTCTTTTGTGGATAGCTGAGGGATGAGGGACATTGCTCTGCCAGGAGGACATTGTCATGTAGGCTCCTGGGAAGGCAGATGGTGTGGGTATAGTGCAGGAGTCCAGGATCCCTGTCAGACCAGAGCTGCAATAATCCTTAGCTGTCTCACTTTAAGAAAAAAAAATAAGGAAGAAGAAGAAGCCAAGATCAGATCTGTCTGAAGCGATAGTTCGTTTTCTTCTAAAGTTCAATGGTCTGCACCCTGCCATTCTCCCAGGTACAAAGGATGCTTTCTCTGTTTCAAAGTCACCTGTGCCTCAGCAGGCCAGAGCCATGGCTGGTGAGTATTGATAACGCATGGCGTGCCGAGCGACCCCGAGAGGAGTGTGAGCTGGGTAAATATGTCGCCAGAGATTATGGTGGCTCTGACAATGCATCTAAGAGGCTTATGTCTGCGCGTCCCCTCCCACCAGCCATCAGCTTGCAGGACTCAGATAAGATACCCGGTGATGTCACATCCCCCTGCTGCATCCTCCTCGGCCCCCCGGGAAGAGAGGAGCAATTCCAAAGCAGAAGATCCACGCTTGCTTTGGCTGTGGAAGATGCCAAGCCGTGTCTGTCTGGCCGGCAATGTGTCTGCAAACTTCCAGTTCGTCCTCAGGTAAGTCTGCCCTTGGCCACAGGCCACACACAGAGCTAGGAGAAGTCAAGTCAGACCCCGGAATGGACTTGCGGGTTCTCTTTGGGATGTTGTGTTTGGATAACTGCACACACTGAACAACGAGGTAGTGACCTCCCAGAGGGGTGGCGTGGCTCCCTGACCTGGACTTGGGCATATGCTATGCTCTGGCTAATGACGTGCTAGGAGACACTTGCAAGCCTCATTGTAAAGGCATTAGACAGACTAACTGTAACACTCTGTTATGCACGTTCAAAAGAGGCTGGGAAAGTGTGGCCATGGTCTTGATACAAAGTCCCCGGCCATTCAGGGCACAGGGAAGAGCCTCAGCCATGCAGGGCACGGCACAGGGCTCCAACCCTCTAGAGAAAGCCAGTCGCCCCACTCCTGGTAGTCATCAGAATTCACCAGTGAACATAAACAGTAGTCTGTGTTTGTGTGTGTGTGTGCATGTATAAGCCACATCTAGTGCCTGCCTCAGTCTCTCTCCACTTTATACTCTGATACAAGGTCTCTCACTAAAACCAGAGCCCTCTGATTCCACAAGAGTCTGACCAGCAAGCTCCCATAATCCTCTTGCTTCCACTTCTCCGGTGTTGAAATTGCCGGTGTGTGCAGCTGTACCTGGTTCAGCTTGGGTGTTGAGAGATGCAAGTCAGGTTCTCTTGCTTATGACTCCCCAGCCCAGTTCCATCTCTGAACACACTGTTGGAGATTCCAGCCAACTCGTAAGGTCACTTAGTAAGACAAAACAAACAATCATAGCACAGGCCTCCCTATTCACGATGCCCCTTTGGCAGGAATTTTTACTGCCCTCTCTGCTCTTCTGTGTTACTCTACGATAAGAGGACAGGTGTATCATGGAACTGATGGCTTCATAGAGATGTGGGTATCTGAATATAAAGCCCAGGATTACTTGGCTTTGCCAAGAGTGGCAGCTGTGTTATGGTAAATGGATGCTGTCCTCAGCCCTGGTCTAAATGGCATCCAGTAAGGTCACACAGCTAGAGATCCTGTGCTTCCCAGTGAGGCCCAGGATGTGTCACCCACAGGCAGGAGTCCGATGGGAAGGCAGGGTCTTTTGGCAGGAGAAGCAGATGAGGGCTTGTGATATGGGGTCAGGGGTGGTGTGATCCTATCCCTCCCCATGAACCATAACAGCTATCTCTAAGAAAAGAGACCCAGAGTAAGAAACAACCCATTGACAGAGATGGTGAGCGGGTGTCTAACCGCCCGTCCACCACCTGCGTCCTCTCCCTCTCTTCCCATTGGGATCAAGGCCTTTCCCTCTCTTAACCTCGCTGTGGAGAAAGCATAGTGGTCGATCTCACTGTTGACTTGATTAGACCTGGGAAGAACCAGAAGACAAATCTCAGGCATGTCTGTAAAGTTCCTAGATGACTTGGTTGAGATGGGTGTGGGAGACTCCTCTCCATGGCCTGGGGTCCTGGACTGAAGAGAAAGGAGAAGGCAGCTGCATACCAGGCTGTCTCTGCCGCTGGCTGCAGTGGGCGCAGCGGCCTCATGCTCCTGATGCCTTGACTTCCCCACCGTGAGAGGCTACAACCCTGAAGTGTAAGCCAAAATGCACCCTTTCTTCCTTATGTTTTTTGGGGGGAGGAGGGAGTATTTCATCTACCGAAAAGCCAAGAGCGGGCAAAGTGGAGTGCAGTACAAACCGCAGCGCCATTCTCTCCTAGGTGGCTGGGGTATTTTCAATTCCCTCCTCTTTAATTGTTGATAGACTTTAAAAGTAATCTTTCCATGATTCACCTAAGAATATGTTCTTAATGCATAAAAGATATGCAACAGTATGTAAAGGGGGATTTTAATTAGTGGCTGGAGAGGGAGGAGCACTGAGGCTTGATGGGTAAGGAGAGAAGGGCTAATAGAACTCGGGGAGAACATCTTTCCCAGAGACCCAGACCAGAGTCACAATTGAGTTCAGGTTAAGGTTTTAATGAAGTTCACTCCCGGTGTGTCATTTCAAAGATTGTTGTAATTGCATGTCTTCATGTGAACTGTTCCGGGGAAATAGTGGCTTTTACAGCAGAGTGAGTGGACAAATGACAGCCTTGTGGACAGTCATTTAGAAGCTCTGTGTAAACTGAGTTTGTACTACAAAAAAAAAAAAAAAAAAAAAAAAAAAAAAAAAAAAAAAAGAGGATGAGCCCCTCTGATGGCTGGGCCCCAGGCAGGTCTGTGCTTCAAAATGCTTCTCTCTGTCCTCCCTGTCCTTTAACCTTCTTCTTCTGCCTACAGAGGAGAAGCTAATGATGGTCCGGCCCCACCGAAGGTCCTCAGAGCAGAAGCACAGGCAACTAGCAAAGGGGCAGAGGTCAGAGCACAGGCAACTAGCAAAGGGGCAGAGGTCAGTCAAGAATAAGAGGGAGGGTGGGCTTCCCATACTAGAGGGATGAGTTGATCTGGAGGGACCCCAGTACCCAATGATGGCCCTTGGCTTATCTGGGCATAGGTGATAAGAACATCTTGGAACCTAACATGCTAACGATGTGTGGCCACTGTTCTAAATTTTAATGTCTGTTGCTATGATGAAACACCCTGACAAAACCCAACTCGGTGGAGAAAGGGCTCATTTGAGCTGCCAGTTCCACATTGCAGTCCACCACACTGGGGAAGTCGCGGCAGTGAGAGCTTAGGCGACTGGTTACGTCCCACCCTGAGTCATGGCAGTGAAGCACCACAGAAGCATGTGTGCTCGCTTGCTTGTGCTCCTTCCATTTCATCTCTCCTACCTGGTTTGGGCACCCCTGCCTAGGGAATGGTGCCACCCACAGTGGGCTTGGTCTTACCACAGCAGAATTCTCTCACAAGGCATGCCCGGTCTCTCTTCTCAGGTAATTCTAGGTAATGCCAAACTGACAAAGCTATCATTGCAACCACTAAGAATAGAGAGACTCAGGGGTTGCAACACTGTTCCCTGGAATCCCCAGAGCTCCACAGAGGGATGTAGAACACAAGGAGGGTTCAATCTTGGGCTAGGAAGGTGTCTTGCAGTAAAGCTGTCTAGTTACTGTTCACCTCTGCGCAGGCCATTTTCATTCCCTCATTCTAGCCCGTGGACAATAAGTGTTGGTTACGACTTCTACCCCTGGCCTGGAGACCTAAGCATACTGCACTCCTACCAGGAATCTATTCTCAAGATAATGAACCCACTTCTGAAGTAACCAGACTGCTACCAAGATAACTAGCCCACTCCTGGGGTAACTAGACTGCTACCAAGATAACTAACCCACTCCTGGGATAACTAGACTGCTACCAAGATAACTAACCCACTCCTGGGATAACTAGACTGCTACCAAGATAACTAACCCACTCCTGGGATAACTAGACTGCTACCAAGATAACTAACCCACTCCTGGGGGTAACTAGCCTACCCTCACAATGACAAGCCTGCTCTGAAGACAACTCCCAAGATAACTCACATACCCCATTCCAAGCAGCTCACTCTCCTACTAACTAGCCCATTCTCGGTACTAACTGGCCTGCTCCTCTACTAATTAACACAGTCCCATAACTAACCCACCTCAATAATTACCAGCCCGCTTCCCCACTAACAAGTGCACTTGCACCCATGAACATGCTCCAAGATGACCACCCCACTTTCATACTAACTAACCCTCTGTCATTCCACATATTCTCCCAGCATGATGGCAGAAAGCTCTCCGTCACGGCAAGACCCTCTGACTTAGCCTTTGAAGGTTCAGCTTCTCAGCATGACTGAACCTGCAGAACCATTCGCGTCACCCGTGCCCCGCCAGATACATTGACCTCTGAACCGTGACCCCACCACCCCTGCATGGAGGGATGAGCAGCACTGGCTAGCTTCTCTCTTGTCTCTGGAGACTGAGAGCCAAGGGTTAGGACTGATGTCTTGCAGGTACCTAAGAGGTTTGAAATTGTAAATTAACAGGTCAGACCTCCAGGAGCCCCAGCACGATGACAATAAGAGAAGGAGGAAGAAATGGGGAGTGGGGACAGGATCAGGGAGGGAGTCAGCGAGAACCCACAGAACACCGAGGCTGGGCTTCCGCTGGCCCAGGACTCGCACACTGGAAGTCAATAGATACAAAGCCCCCTCCAGGAAGGAACTTCAAGCAGGCGGCCTTTGGGGAAATGAGCGTGATCAGCGTGGTTTGTCTGGCACACTGAGCTGCATTTCCATGCCTAGCCCCACAGGGTCCTCTGCTGTGCCCCATTGTCCAGACCCTGTCTAGTCTCCCTCCGACACTGAGGGAGGCAGGAAGCAGCTGGCCACAGGAGCACTGAAGGGCCATGATTACCAGCCCACATGCTCAGGAGGTTGAGAACAGTCCCCAGAGAGCCCAGAGCTGAGGGGATGCCTGCAGAGAGAGGTGGGAGGCTCCAGGCCAGATCCCTGAGGAGGAAGCTTGGAGCCTGAATCAAAGGCAAGTTCCTGAGAGTCCATCAAGTCTACTGTGTCACCCTTGGGTGACCCGGGAGGGTGTGCAGAACACATCTCAGTGGGACAGCCATTCATGGACTTTGGTGCTGTCACTATGGGGAGCAGTTTCTCCTTCTGACCCCACTTGATGGGGAAGCTCAGCCAATCACCTTGTTTGTAGGATGTGTCCTCTCCCCCCAGGACCCCCAAATAGTCTATAAAACCATCTATGCGTGCTTGTTTTTCCTGCACTCCTCGCTGGAACTCAGGTTTTGTAAGTTCTCCTTCTTTCCTTTATTAAAGAATATTTTATATTAGAGCTAGTCTGGTTAATTCCAACTGCCGATCAACCACGCCCCTTCACCTACTATGTAAAGAAAGGTGTCCCAGCGAGGGAGGGGAACCTCAGGGCCCCCACAGTCACCCCTTCTTTCTGAAATGGGTATGCATCTCCTTCTCAACCCATCTTTTCTTCAATCTTCCATTTCCCAACCTCCTTCTCCACATTCTTCCCACCTTGCCCTCTCTCCCAGGCCTTCCCCCACCGCAGAAGAGTAGTTTGGAATCTGCAGATTGCTATTCCTTGCTGTTCTTACCTGCAAGGTCTTGTGCCCGCTAGCTATTCCCCCACCCCGAACTCCCTACCATTGTCTCAAGCCTGTGAAGACCCTCTCCATCCTCCAAGGGTCACCATAGAAACCAGTTCTCCTATCTCTATCTGCTCTTCTGAAATGAATGGGGCCCACAAAGTCTGTCAAGGTTTTGGGTCCCTTCCCTGATGCATCTCAGCCCTTCTTGTGCCGTGCAGAGGGAAACGTGCTGAGACAGCAAGGACAGAGACCAGCAGACAGAAAACTGCACGTGAGCCGCACATGCGGAGAACATGAGTGTTGAGTGTGCTTACGCCAGACATGTAGACGGACATGCCATCTCAATCTGTCATATGATACTGCCTACTTTGGTAGCTTGGCTGAGGCAACTGTAGGTTCTTTTATTCAACTTTAATTACTACCTCTCATGTCACACAACATAGAATAAACATATCTATATCTTATGCATATATCTGGTTACAGAACGGAAACAAGCTAAAGAGGCTGCAGCAGAGTTCAGGAGGTGGCAGAACTGAGTCGAGAGTCAGCATTGATGAGATAAGGAACCAGACAAGGGCTGGGCGGGGGCTGCCACTGCAGCTGATGGAGGTGGGGTTGGGAGTGAAGATGCTCCAGGTCCCAGGGAGATGGGCAGGCAGTGGAGTGGACAGTGTCATCAGCAGGGGACCAGCGTACGTCAATGCTCAGGGACGTCCAGGGAGTCCTTTTCTTGTTTGTCCTTGACCCACACACCAGGCATCAGAGTGTGAGGCTGTAACAACACAGGGTTAGCTACCCATCACTTTAGGGGTGCACACAAGAGTGTCTCTCCCTCCCCTGGTGTGCCTGAAGTTCTGGTGTCCCGGATGTGACTTCAATGCACTCATGTACATCCCAGGATATTTTCCAGGAACAAGTCACTGACCAGCCTCAGCTGGAAGGACGGTGCCTGAGAAATGGTGCAGTCTCTGGGCTCACGTGGAGGCTGGGGTCTTCCTCCTCCCTCCAAACTGTCTCCCAGAGCATGGCGCCGCCTGCAAAAACCGCCATCCTATACAACATGGAGTAACTCGGAGTGGGAACAGCTTGATCACAAGAGAGTCAGGGCAAAGACAGCAACGAGGGCAAACCCCACGCCCACCATCGTGTTCTGAGTCTGTTCTGAAAGTTTTCCACCATCAAGTCACCTAAGAGGGCTGGAGTTATCTGGGGAAACTGAGGCATGCAGTTGCTAAGTGGAATGAGAGATGCTACAGGCAGGCAGTCTTGCTTCAGCACCACCGCGGCTCCTTTCCTAGATGGAAATGCAAAACTCTGTGATTAAAAAGTATCCCTGTCAAAATGAGAAAACAAACATCTTCCATCTTTGGAAGATTCAAGACCTGTTTATCAAGCACCAGGGACAGGATGGTCTGACATGGGAGCTCCAGTTAACAGGGCTGTGGGGTGGAGGGAGCTCTCGTTTGCAGGGCTGAGGAGTGAGGGAGCTCCAGGAGGCAGAGCTGTGGGGTGGAGGGAGCTGCTTTCCTTCCCACTGCTCTGACCAAACAGCATGAAGGAGAGAAGGTTTCACTTCCACTAGTACTTCCAGGTCACAGGCCATCACCGATGGAAGTCGGGGCAGAGACTTGAGGCAGAGACCACAGAGGAGGATGCTGGCTCACTCACCTTGTTCTTAGCTGGCTTTATTGCATAGCCCAGGGCCACCAGACTAGGAATAGTGTTGCCTACAGTGGCCTGAACCCTCCTATGTCAATAATCAAGACAACTCCCCAAAGACAAGCACACAGGCCAATATGACCTAGGCAGTTCCCCCACTGAGGCTTCCCTCAGGCGACTTTAGGCCATGTTGAGTGGAGAACTGAGACTAGCTAGGACAGACAGACAGACAGAATCAGAGGATGAACAACAACCCAGGAACAAACACACTGCAAGGAGAACGCAGGCAGATGGCTGAACCTTGATGAGGGAACGTCTTCTGTGATCCTCTGAGAATGGAGGGCACTCGGGACAAGGAGATCACAGAACAGAGTTCTCCATACACGAACCTTCCATCCACCTTGCCACTAAGCAATTCAGAAGAAACTTCACAGCTAAACCGAAAAGCACCCTCTCAAAAGGAAATTGCCTACACAGATGGAAATTCTCAGCCGTGACCTTGGACAGATTTATTTCTATACATGTGTCACATGACTACATTTATATTCAGCTTAAAGCATCTGACACATTGTAACTGCTATACACTGCTCCTCCAATTTAAGATTGACACCTTCTTCCGGCTCTTCTAACAGGTGGGAGGTTGGGGAAGAGCTGAGGGGTCCTGCTGGCTCTCTCTGTGTGTGTGTGTGTGTGTGTGTGTGTGTGTGTGAGAGAGAGAGAGAGAGAGAGAGAGAGAGAGAGAGAGAGAGAGAGCATGTATGTGTGTAGCAGAAGGAGAAGATAACCAGGAGCCAAGAAGTTTAGAACAAACACACACCTCTGCTAACTATCAAAAGAGCAGGTGTGAAACCAACAGATACTTTTTAAAATCTGGCCACGATTCAATAAAAAATCATTTGCAGAGCAGCATCTGGGATCTGAAGGAGCTGGCGCTGCGTGGAGACGCACCTCCATTGCTCACAAGTGTGTACCATGATTCTGAGTCTCGGCTTTCTTATCTGTAACATGAGAGTCACAGGGAATCCTTACTCGCACACATGAACATAACACACACACGAATACACACACTCAACTATGACCAAATACACACACTACAAATACACAAACACAATATATACACAGAAACACACATACATACAAATACACTCATACAAATACACAAATGCACAAACACAATACTCACATACAAATAAATACACAAACTTAATGCCCACATGTAAATACACAAACACACACATACAAATATACATATTAATACACACACAAATATACAAACACAATACCTCTGCACAAATACACAAACACAGTATACACACAAATACACACTAATAGGCACATACACAAGGTTTACAAACACACACACAATACACATATACACAACATACTTTTTATAGCTACTTATAGATATGCTGAGGGGGATCGTAAACTGACGACCCTTGTGGGACACAATTTGGTGCTATGTCTTAGGTAATTTCTAATGCTTTTCACATTTATTTTTATTTTGCTTGTTGTGGAGACCACAGGATAACTTATGGGAACCGGCTCTCCCCGCTTCCATTACATGTATCCCCGGATCAAACACAGGTCCTCAAGCTTGACAGTAAGATTTTACCTGGTGAGCCATCTTGCTGGCCCCAAGCCAGGCAGTTTTAAAAGCAATTCCTCAAATAAGTATCTGTATCAGGAAAGCAACGAAAAACCAGAACAAAGCCCAGCTCTCATCGTGCGATTCCTCCAGAGCTGGCAGAGCAGATACGAGTGGCAAAGAGAAGCTGAGTGCAGATCCAAAGATCTCCACAGGGAGATGCTTACAACTCAGACCACAGAAGCCTCTCGAGGGTGTTGTCGGTCATGGCCATGGATGTGCTGGAATATTATGCAGCTATTAGCATGGCATTTGTGAAGAATATTTAATAGAAGTGGCATCTCATGAAACCAACAAGCAGGATGCAGGTTATCTATGGGGTGCCATTCAAAATTCATGATATAGCTCTACGAACACACCAGCGGAAGGAAAGGAAACCACCGCCCATCATGGGTCTTGATGCTAAGCCATCAGCAGCAGGCAATGCTATCTTTTGCTCCCTCCCCCTGCACAATGCTTTCCTAACTAGAAGAGAAATGTTGTTTAAACATATATGGGGCTCCTTGTGGCTGTTAGAAACAATTAGTAATCAGCAACCATAAAGGCAACCTTCAGAATTGGGCAGAAACAGAATGAGAATGTTCGGTGCCTCGGAGATAAAGATGAACACGAGGCTCAAGCGTGTGCGTGGCTCACTGTGTGAGCAGTGCGGGAGAACCTGTGCGCTGTCCAGCGAGGCAGAGAAAAGCGAGCCAGCCCTCAGAACAGCTTCTTGAGTAATCTGCTGCCAGCTGGCCTTACGGTACAAACCGGGGAGCTCTGTAACCTCGTTTTAATTTGAATGTGCCTGGTGCTTATCTTCAGTTATTTTTCTATTTAAAATACATTAGTATAGATGAAGAAATTGGCTTATATTCTGTGTACCAAGTTCTGTTTTATTTTGTGCATTTATAACTGGCCTCCGGAGCCCACCCTACCCCCACCTTCATGATTTAGCACGGTTAACTCTCACAGATATTTATTAGGAGAGAGATGGGGACCGGGCTACATATTAATGTGGCAATTTTCCTTCGATCTACACGACAGTCCTGAAGAAGGGCAGCTGACCTTGCCCCAGCTACAGCTCTGAGAAAGGTTTTATGCATTGGCACGCAGCTTGATAATTCTCAAATCAGAACGAATCCCTTAAGATCACATGGCAGCCTGCAACCAATGACCAATTTTCCCATTAACTCTTATGAGCAGTGAGATTGAATCAGGGTGCCATAGACGGCTCACTAAGACATATGGGCTCACTCAGTATTCGCCAGGTCCAAGCCTTGGATCAGGAGAGGGGTGGGGCTTCTGCAAGAAGTCTAGGCCCTGGAGGATGCCTCTCAGTAAGCAGCTCCCCAAGTGATAGGAGGCCAAGAGTGAAGGAGCCTGTGTTATGCCCCCACCCACTCCATATACCTCCCCATACACTTTCCCCTGCATTCCCTTCCCCTGTATTCTCTCTTCCACACTCCCTCCTCTCTGAAAACCCTTCTGCCTTCAACACCCTCCCCCGTCTACCCTCCATGCTCACTCGAGAGTGCACCCCATGGAGTTTGCTTATGTCAAACCAACCAGAGAGGTGTCCTTATGGAGGTGGCTTAGCCTCTAACCATTTTTTTGTCTTGCATTTTGATTGTTCTGAGCATGCCCAGATGTCACATTCCTGAGCAGAGTTGAGGAGTGGGAGGAGTGTCTTCTCTATCTCACTTCCACTGCCTTGCCTGGTGTTGCATACAGAGAGCCTTTAGGAAGGGAGAGTGAGGACCAGCAGAGCTGAGGAACCGAAACAGTGCTGGCCACAGGGAGCCAGGGTCTCCTGAAGCCAGGGTATCTGGACATCAACGAGGAACGAGACTCAATTTGCCTCCCCTGACCAAGCCAGCTCTGCTTGGGTGTTCTTTGCTCCCGATGAGTTCTGGCCACCATAACGCAATGCACCACCTTCAAAAGCCAGAAATGTTTTTCTTTCAAGTGATTAAATTGCTTTTAGAGCCCCTTGAAAGAGACTCTTGTTTGACGAATTTCCGAGAGGGAAGCGTGGGGCTGAATTTCTTCTGGATTCAAGGCCCCAACTCCTACGAGAATCAACAGAATGTTATGCAGCCGGTCGGCTGGAGCCTTTTCCCTCTTTCTGGGATATATTGTCCTGTTAACGCAAGAACTATTTGTGTTTGCTGCAAGTGGGATTTTCGATTAGTCTTTTGACACCCAGATCGCTCACGGCGTTTTATTACGCTCTAGATTTGGGAAGAAATATGCTCCTGACAGCAACTGGATTTGAATTCTTCTGCTTAGGTTAATAGCAAATAAAAGCTGGGACCAGTGCGTGGATCCAGACCAGCAAGCTCTGGCTTGTTGGGGTGGAGCGGGAGGGAGGGGTAGCTATTTAAAAGGCTGATTTCTTCCCCTAGTGTGATACTCAAAGTTCATACAAATGGATGTTGCTGGCTTTTCCGAAGGTGTTTCTGTCCTCACTGTTGTGTTATGCACACGCACAGCCCAGAGTGGGATTCTCACCAGTTTGCAGGTAAGGACTCAGGAAGTGGGTGTGGCAAGCCCAAGGTGAAGGGCAGACAGTCAGGAGCAGGACACAGGCTCAGCCCTGGCAGCTGGGCTGAGTCTCACCTCCACTCCCATAGATTGCCCAGAACAGGGTTCCACAGGAGAACCTGGCAGCTCACCTGCCTCCTCCCAGGAACAGCATCACCCCCAGGTCTCCAATGTTCCTGACTTTTCTGTGGAGAAGTGGTAGACAGTGTGGAAGGGAAAAACGCCTGGAGGGCATCTCTGAGCCCGAGGGTCTTATGGGATATGAATGTGTGAGGCTGAGGCCATCTCACCTGGTGTGCCTCTGTGCAGATCCCACACCGGCTCTATCCTTTGATCCTCAGAGTGGCAACCACCGCTTCAGCACTCAGATTTGACTACACAGGGCTGCTCTCTAAGTAACTCCCCTCCCTACTTGTTCTGTTCCTCCTCCTCTTCTTCCTCAAATTAATCCAATATTTCCATTACCTGTGGAACACCATAGGGTTTGGCACAGCACTCTCAGGGGTTAACAGACACTTGGTATAAATCAGAGAAAGCACACAGGGAAACCGTTCTCATCTGTCCCGAGGCCAGCTGTCTCCACTGCTGTCTCCACCACTGTCTACACTGCTATCTACACTGCTGTCTACACTGCTGTCTACAATGCTGTCTGTCTACAACGCTCTCTGTCTACAACGTTGTCTGTCTAAAACGCTCTCTGTCTACAACGCTGTCTGTCTACAACGCTGTCTGTCTACAGTGCGTATTACCTCTAGCCCTGTAGAAGCTGCGTGGTATCTTTCCGTGGCTCCCTCTCACGTGGAGGGGAAAAGGTGGGGACTCTGACTCCACTGTCAACAGCTCCACACTCAGCACCAGCAGTGTTCATGAAGATTTAAGTCCAAGGCCTTCCCAGAGCCTTGTGTGTGGTCACATGGGAGCCCTTCTCAGACTCAGAGCCCTGGACACTTTGCAGTAGAGATAAATGCCTGTGGCTCCTAATGGAGCTACACAGACCCCAGACATACCTGGCACGCCTGGCACAGCCAGAAGCCCAAAGGAAGACAGCAGGGGGTGAATTCTATAAGAAAGCAGGCTCAGCAAGCCATGGGGAGCAAGCCAGTAAGCAGCACCCTTCCATGACCTCTGCATCATCTCCTGCCCCCAGGTCCCTGTCCTGTTTGAGTTCCTGTCCTGCCTTCCTTCACTCATGAACTACAATGTGGAAGTATAAGACAAATAAACCCTTTCCTCCTCAATTTGGTTTTGGTTATGGTATCCTCACAGCTATAGAAACCCGAACTAAGACAGATTCTGAGAACAGCCTACCATGATGTCAGATACAATATCACCTCCCAGAAGTCAAGGGCAAAGGCCAGTCCTATCTTTGGGACAAGGAGTCCAGAAGAGACAGAACTGGGGAATAATGCTTTTCCTGGGGAAGGGACTTTGACTGGCAGAGTTCTGAGCTGATTAAATGAAGACCTTCATTTAGGCCAAATTATCTCAGGCTCCAAAAATACGTTCACAAATGAGCACTAAAATTCAAAGATGGGTTTTGTGACAGCACTCATCCGCACTTATAGGAAGGTTGGGGTCTGTAGCTAACACACGGGCCAGAATCACACACCTCCGAAGCGTCAGG
Source organism: Arvicola amphibius (assembly GCF_903992535.2). NCBI lineage: Eukaryota > Metazoa > Chordata > Mammalia > Rodentia > Cricetidae > Arvicola > Arvicola amphibius. The sequence continues at coordinate 3,350,381 of NC_052052.2, forward strand.
CAGATGCTGTGCTGACAGAGCTGTCAACCCTGGGCCATAGCCAGCCAGCCCAGCCTCAACTCTGTTCTCCCTTTGCTACAATCACAGATAATGCATTTCTAAACAGAGCCACAAAAACCAACTAATTATACTGCAGTAGCTCACCTTAGTTTATCGTCTGTATTCTCTGCTTGTTGAGGATCATAGCCCTGTTATTAATTCATTAAGAACTGTAATTCCATTCTAGCAACGTGCTTACCCTTTGCTTTGTATTTTGATAGTGTGGTTAGAAGCATAGTGTCATATGATGGGATCTGAGCTCCCTGGGGGCTTGCGAAGACAATCCAGGCCTGTCTGGTCAGGTGCACAGTCTCCAATGGGGCCTGTTCTGTGCCGTTTCTTGCTATCACTCTTCTGGAATGTACGAGATGAGATGGGGAACCCAAAGAAGTGCTGCTGTCCTATGTGGTCAATGTGAAATGGTCCTCGCTCAGGGCCCAGTGGGTGGGGGTCTATATGTGTTCCATATTCTCTTGGGGAAATGAGAACCCATGCTTTCTGCCCACTAGAGTTGAAGTGAGAAATTGAGATTTTCCCTGGAGACACTGTTCATCCTTGGTTCCCAGCACAACTCCCTGTAACTTCACCTCCAAGGAATTCAATGCCCTTTGCTGACTTCTGTGAGTACCTGTACCTACATGGGCACACAATGCATGCATATGCGCGCACACACACACACACACACACACACACTTAAAAATAAAGCAATCGTCACTGGTGTCACCCCCAGATGTTCCACTGCTGCCCCGATACCCACATTCTCTCCAAGAAAAAGACTCGCAGAAGCCCCCAATACCTCCCTGGAATCTCTCCTAGAGTCATGACAAGCCCCAGTGCTTTGAGAGCTCCCCAGAATCCCAGGGCCTCACTCATGCTCACTCACTCGCTCTTCTGCCCCAGAGGCAACCATTCCAGGCCTTGGATTAAAAGCTCAGACTTGGGGACGGCGTGAGGAAGGGCTCAGCTATGACTGCATTTATTCGACATGAACCACTTGCCCTGGAACTTGGTGGTTTTGACTCCTGGAGTTGGAAGGAAGATCGGTTCTTAAAGAGGAAAACAAACAGATATTTAGAAAATAGCAGACGTTCTCCTGAAACCAAACAGCCAGTGGAAGAAAAATGGTTCTCTCCTTGTGACTGCAGAAGCTGCAGAAGCTGAGACAGAGAGGATTCAAAGGGAGGTTACAAAAAAGGAGAATAACTTTACAAATTACACCAAAATAAAAATACGGTATTGAACATTGAAGGTGCGTGGTTGATCGGCAGTTATGATTCACCAGACAAGCTTTAATATATATATGTCAGTTTTAATAAAGGAAAGGAAAGGGAACTTACAAATCCAAGGTTCCAGCGAGGAGGGCAGGAAAACAAAGAGCAGGCAGGCCGCAGGCCCGCAAGATTTTATAAGTCAATATTAGCCTAAGGGGGACACGCCTAAGAGGGACACGCCTAAGAGGGACACGCCTTTAGACTAAGGGGGACACGCCTTTAAACCAAGGGGGACACGCCTTACAAAACAAGGTTTTGGGCTAGGCTTCCCCTTCATCTCCCCCTTTTGTCTAAATAAGACAGAACCAAACCAAATACAACTATATTCAATAGGAACAAATAATAAATATAAAATTACAAACAATATTAAGAAGAAACATATGACAAAAGTTTTACTAAGCATTCTATTTCAAGGAGTCTAAATAATGTAGAGGGTAACTACAATTATCTAATCTTCAACCCCATCAAAGATCTGAGAAGGGAAGTAATATTACTTAAGCAACCAGGAAGTACAAACAAGAAACTTCCAAAATGTGCAACAAATGACAGAGACAACTAACTACCTGGGCAGTCACCCAAAGTTTCGTTTTGCAATGTTGAGGCAACCAACTTTGGCTAAGGCCTAACACAACTGACATAACATTTTTCAAAGACAAGGAACTTTTTGTAGAACTGTCCAACCCTGTCTTGGCAAGATAAGACAATCCTGTTTTTATCCATTTACGGATACTCTGAAACTCTGTCAGTGGTCGAGGTATGGGCTTTTTCTTTGCCTAAAGGCCACTTCTGCCAAGAAGAAGACAAGCTCCCAGTGGAGTGTCTTTGGTGCTCAACATTCTCTCGGGAGTAGAGTGGTGTTGCCAGGAGTGATTGTGTCTCATAAGTATCAAACTCTAGGTTAGATTAAAGGCCATGTTCTACAGCTCTTCAAAGAGGTCGAAGATTATACTATCTATACTAAATATAATTTCTATGTATCTAAAAAACCTGAAAAACAACTGTGCAATAAATGAGGACAATATCCCCAAACGTAAACAATGTCATTATACAAATAATATCAAAGGTAGAAATGTACATTGCAATATGATAAATATCTCAATATAACAATTGTTTTAAACAGAGGTAGAAGCATACTCTCATACAATAGAGGTAGAAGCATACTCGCATACAATGTTCAATATACAAGAATCAACACCAATGCAATTTTCTAATAACAATAATTCACAAATACCAATCATCCCATCAAACCAGGTAATTCCCCCCCCCCCTTTTTTTTTTTTAAACACCCCTGAGTCCATATAATACCTCCCCCATCCCCTCAACCCTATACCATCTACTAAATGATGTCCCTAAACCAGAGGGCAAACTCTGTTGGGAGAGGGGGCGTCATCCTCTAAGATTGCTTCTAGCTGACATGGGGGCGACGTTCTTCTCAGGGGGTTCCATGAAAGCAAATGATGGTAAAATTCCCAGAATAACATTTTGTCGAGGAAATTGTAACTAGCCTCTGAGTGTTTTGAGGAGGTCCGGCCAGAGTGTTGTCAAAATTGTACACCATTTGAAACTGTCTTGTGTAGTTGGTACCAAAAAAAAAAAACCAAAAAAAAGTCTAATTTTAGCGCTATTAAAAAACATGACGTCATAGTAGCCAGGTGAAATTGATGTTGTGGGGCCCCATCTTCATCCTGGAAACTTCAAAGATTACTGAAGGAAAATTTGTTGTTTGTTACAGGAAAGGTAAACATTATCTACAAAGACATATACAGACATATATATTCGATGGAAGGTATAATAAAGACAGACAGATATGAGGAAAGGCAAAGAAAGTTTATCAAGTATCATCATCATCATCATCATCATCATTATTATTATTATTATTATTACTATTATTATTCTGTCCCATTTCATGGCTCCTGACCTGAGACAGAAACTCTGAGATATCTCTTATAAACAGGCTTGGAATTGAAGAAGGACTGAGCCATAGTCCAACTCCAAAACCAGCTCTATATACATATAAATAAAGGCACAGTATATATGTAAAAAAATGTTTTATACTTACTAAACATATTCGGGTTCTGTGTTGATCCATATTAGGTTGTAACTAGTGTCCATGAATCAGTATTTAAATATCCAGGGTCCCTTAAGTTCTTTGAAGATGAGTGGTTTCCTGTGGAGATAAGAAAAGAACCCTGCCCCCAACCTATATGCTTTTCTTACCATCAGTATGATCATCATCCTTGTGAATGAATTATTTTTCTTTTCCAAGGGGCTTCTTCTCTTCAAACCGAACCTTTATTAATTTTGACGGTATCCACAATTTTTCCTCTCCTGTGGAGACAAGAGCAAAACCCCTTCCCCAACGCAGCACATCTCCTGGCTTCCACTGCGAGGTCAGCACATCCTTGAAATAAACTGGTTGATTTAATTCAGCAGACTTTTCCATTATCCAATGTCTTTCTGCAGCCGTTGTCCCCTTCTCATTAGCGTTGAGAAAATTCAAGGTTAATAAAGCACTATGTAACCTATTTCTAGGGGTATTTTCCACCCCTTTCTGTTTGTTTAACATATCCTTTATAGTTCTATTTGATCTTTCTATGACTGCTTGACCTGTAGGATTGTATGGTATACCTGTAACATGCTTAATATTGTAATAAGCAAAAAACTGTTTCATTTTCCTAGAGACATAAGCTGGACCATTATCTGTCTTTATTTGTGTAGGTATACCCATGATGGCCATAACTTCTAATAAATGAGTGATTACTGAATCAGCTTTTTCTGAGCTTAAAGCAGTTGCCCATTGAAAACCTGAATAAGTGTCAATGGTGTGGTGTACATATTTTAATTTGCCAAATTCTGCAAAGTGAAACACATCCATCTGCCAGATTTCATTCCTTTGAGTGCCCTTTGGATTAGCCCCTGCAGGCAGTGGTGTTTGGTTATAAAAAGAGCAAGTAGGGCATTTCTTTACAATTTCCTTAGCTTGTTGCCATGTAATAGAAAATTCTTTCTTCAAGCCTTTGCTATTGACATGATGTTTTTTATGAAATTCAGAGGCCTGCAGCACATTACCAATCAACAATTGATCAATTTCTGCATTACCTTTTGCTAGAGGACCTGGCAGACCCGTATGAGATCGGATGTGTGTTATATACATAGGGCAAAGCCTGTTCCTGATCATGTCTTGTACCTGGATAAACAATGAGGTTAGTTCTGTATCATCAGGTATAAATTCAGCAGTTTCAATATGTAAGATTACTCTTTCTGCATATTGTGAATCAGTAACTATATTAAGCGGTTCTTTAAAATCCCGTACCACCATAAGAATGGCATATAATTCTGCCTTCTGGACAGAATCATAAGGGCTTTGTTCCACCTTACTCAAATCTTCTGATTTGTAACCTGCTTTCCCTGATTTATTAGCATCAGTATAAAATGTACGTGCTCCAGTTATTGGAGCATCACGGATGATTCGGGGGAGAATCCAAGAAGTTCTCTTTATAAAGTTAAGCCTCTTGCTTTTCGGATAGTTGTTATTGATTTCTCCCAAAAAATTAGCACAAGCTCTTTGCCATGGTTCGTTATCTTCCCACAACTTTTTTAGTTCATCAGCAGTGAAAGGCACTATAATTTCTGCTGGGTCTATGCCTGCTAGTTGACGAAGTCTCAATTTGCCTTTTATAATTAATTCAGAGACTTTTTCCACATAAGTTTTTATTTTCTTACTTGGTTTATGTGGTAAAAAGATCCATTCTAAGATAATATCATCTCTCTGCATTAAAATTCCTGTAGGAGAAATTTTGGAAGGCAATATGACGAGAATACAACTGAGCTCTGGATTCACCCTGTCCACATGTGTCTCTTGTAATTTCTCTTCAATCATTCTCAGCTCCTTTTCTGCTTCAGCTGTTAATTCTCTGGGACTGTTTAAGTCTTTTTCACCATCCAAGGTTTTATTTAAATGAATTATCATATCAGGTGTTATGCCAACAGCTGGTCGTAAGCTTGAAATGTCTCCTAACAACCTTTGAAAGTCATTGAGAGTCCGTAACCAATCTCTCCTAATTTGTGCTTTTTGTGTCTTAATTTTTTGTAAACCTATTTTATAACCTAGATAATTAACAGAATCTCCTCTCTGAATTTTTTCAGGAGCAATCTGCAATCCCCATTTAGGTAAAAGTATTTTTACTTCTTCAAACAGTCTTTCTAAAGTAGCCATGTTTGAATCAGATAACAGAATATCATCCATGTAATGATAAATTATCGACTTGGGAAATTGCTTGCGTATTATTTGCAATGGTTGATTTACAAAATATTGGCACAGGGTGGGAGAGTTCAACATGCCCTGTGGGAGGACGGTCCACTGGTATCTCCTTGTAGGTTGAGAGTTATTATAAGTAGGCACTGTGAAGGCAAACTTTTCTCTGTCTTTTTCTTGTAAAGGTATAGTGAAGAAACAATCCTTTAAATCAATTACTATGAGAGGCCATCCTTTTGGTAATAAAGATGGCAGAGGAATTCCAGATTGCAGAGAGCCCATAGGTTGAATAACCTTATTGATAGCCCTGAGATCTGTCACCATTCTCCACTTACCAGATTTTTTCTTAACAACAAATACAGGAGAATTCCAAGGGCTGGTAGATTCTTCTATATGTCGAGCATCTAATTGCTCTTGTACCAGCTGTTCTAAAGCCTGCAACTTTTCCTCAGCTAAAGGCCATTGCTTTGTCCATATTGGTTTCTCAGTCAACCATTTTAGAGGCAGTGCTGTTCGTATCTCTGAAGGGCCATCAATTGCTTTGCATTCTTGTACAGCCCGAACAGCCGGTTTCCACCTTCTGTAATATCTTTTAATATTTCCCTCGGTGATATAGGCTCTAGAAGCAGCAGGAATGTTAATTTGGGTATTCCATTGCTGCAACAGGTCACGGCCCCATAAATTCACTGCAATATTGGCTACATATGGCCTTAATTTTGCTCTTTGTCCTTCTGGCCCTATGCATTCAACCCATCTCGTGCTCTGCCTTACTTGAGATAGGGTTCCAATTCCCAGGAACTGAACATTTACATCCTGAAGAGGCCAATGCGGATGCCAAGATTCTGGAGTAATGATACTTACATCCGCACCTGTGTCCAGTAGGCCAGTAATAAAAACGCCATTTACACACACTCTCAACTTTGGTCTTTGTTCATTTATAAAAGTCTGCCAAAATACACGTAACTCATCTTTCAGGCCATTTTTGCTTTTAACAGCAGGCATGGGGCTTTCTAATTTTCTTGACGAGGCATGTTCTCGGCAGTAACTGGAAATGACTGGACCACATTCGCCATGGGGGCCTGCGAGAGGCCCCCCATTGAGTTTCCCAGTGGCAACAGGTTGCCTTGTCTATCTCTTGTTGACCTGCACTCATTTGTCCAGTGTCTGCCTTTTCCACATCTCCTACATATACCTGAAGGCTGAGTCCTCCTACGTCTGTTATTTCTAGAAGAGGCATTATTATTATTATTACTGTTATTATTATTATTATTGTTATTATTATTATTATTATTTCTGAAAATCCGTTGTCTACAATTCCTTTTAATATGTCCCATCTTGCCACAGTTAAAACATTTGGTAACTTGATGCCTCCTTTTTGCATTAGAAATTGCTTCTTCGACCCATGCTTCAGTGCCATAGTCAAATGATTCAACATTCATTGTATGTAAGACCCATTCGTCCAAGGGCGCTGATCTCATCTTTAAAGGCCCCAGGATCCTTTTACACTCCACATTGGCATTCTCATAAGCCAAAGATTCAATTATTATACGTCTTGCTTCTGGGTCAGATATCCCTATCTGTACAGCTTTAGTTAGCCTTTGTAAAAAATCACTAAAGGGTTCTCTCTGACCCTGTTTAACTCTGATATATGATTCCAGTCTCTGTCCTGGGTCTTGAACCCTGTCCCAAGCCTTTAAAGCTGCTGTAGTACATATGGATAAGGTGTGTTCATCATAATTCGCTTGTTCCAGAGGATCGGAGAAAAGTCCTTCACCTAGAATTTGATCTAGGGAGATCTCAATTCCCTTTGCTCTTTCCTGCTGTTCTAAAAGTTTAGCCTCTTGTCTGAACATGCATTTCCAATTTAATTGTGACCCACTCTCTAGAACAGCTGATACTAATTGTACCCAATCATGGGGCGTTGCCTTATTGCTTATAGACCAAGTTTTGAGCATCTCTCTAACAAAGGACGAATGTAGCCCAAAGTTCATAATAGCTTGTTTAATTTCTTTGAGATCATTCATACGGACGGGTTCCCATGTATATTCCTTGATGACTTTAGGGTTTTTGGAACCAGTCACCTTTTCTGACGTTACTATTGGAAAGGCAGGTAGAACTTTATGGAAATTATCCCGGAGAGTTTTACTCATTGACGGAGTTAAATTTCGCCTTTGTACCGTTTGCTCCTGTTCTATAATTTCCTCAATCTTTTCTAATCTGCTTACTATTGCCTTCTGTAAGGCCTGGATCTCCTGTCCAGAATTATGCTCCAAGGCCTTCATGGAGGATTCCAAAACATGAAGTTTGTCCAGTAGAGTTAGTATCTCATCCTTGGATAGAATTTTCATGGCATGAATTGTGCCTTCTTGTATTGACAATCTGTCAGCCAATCTGTCATATCCTTTAGACAAAATCCGATTTTCACATTCAGCAGTTTTAATTCTCTCTGATAATGTTTCAGACAGGGACTGAAGTTTACGATCCAAATCAGCTGTTCTCTCCTCCGCAGCAATGAGTCTCTCCTTAATATCAGACTGTAGTTTTTCTAAATTTTGCTCATTTGACCGAGTCATATCAGACAAAGCCTTATTCCCTTCCTTGAGACCTTCAAACTCTTTCTTGGTGTCAGTCTGAATTGTTTTTGCAAATACCTCGACCGACTTAAAGTTGTCACTCAAAACAGTTGTGCCCTTTCTTAAGCATTCAACCTCTGTCCTAAGAATCCTGGTTTCATTCTGTAAGGACTTTATCATTTTTCTATTTTCAAACCATGTAAGGGAGAAACCAAATACGAGAAAAATTGCAAGCCCTATAAACATCCAAGTTATGGGAATATCATATGTATCCTGTAATATTTCTACCATAGTATAATTAAATAGATTGCAGAAGCTTTCAACGGTGATATGGTCAGACATTTTTTTTTTTTTTTTTTAATCAAAAGAAATTTTACCTGAAATGACCGTTCCCTGCCAGTAGGTCGCTAGGGCAATAACCGCTCGGCCAAACCTAGTCTGCAGTACCAGCGGAGCTCGAATGTTGGGACTCCGGCAGTAACCGCTAGTCTCCGGCAGGTCAGGGCCCAGGCCGAACTCAGCCGGGACTGGTGCTGCCTGAGGGGTTAGCGAGCTCGGACTGAGTCACCCGCGCGCGCGCACACACACACACACACACACACACACACACGTCCTTTGCTCCGTACAAGCGGGGCTCGGACAGGCTAGTCTGGGAAACTGCTCTGAAGCAATCAAGAGCCCAAGGCCGAATCCCTGCCACGCAGTGTGGGAACTGGAGCTGAAGGCTCCCAAATGCCCTAGTTGGACGCCAAATGAAGGTGCGTGGTTGATCGGCAGTTATGATTCACCAGACAAGCTTTAATATATATATGTCAGTTTTAATAAAGGAAAGGAAAGGGAACTTACAAATCCAAGGTTCCAGCGAGGAGGGCAGGAAAACAAAGAGCAGGCAGGCCGCAGGCCCGCAAGATTTTATAAGTCAATATTAGCCTAAGGGGGACACGCCTAAGAGGGACACGCCTAAGAGGGACACGCCTTTAGACTAAGGGGGACACGCCTTTAAACCAAGGGGGACACGCCTTACAAAACAAGGTTTTGGGCTAGGCTTCCCCTTCAGAACATTGTTGGGTTGTGGCTGTTGAGAGAGATACTTTATACTCTAGATTAATGTCCTCTGCCCCTTGTCCCTCTAATGACTTATCTTGTTTGCTTGTGGGTACTTTCTTCAATATATTCCATTTTGTTTTGTTTCCTGTTTGTGCCTACCGATAACTCCTCTACTTTTTAATGGGCTGTCTGGCCCTAGACAGCCCAAGACTCAAGATGCATGGCTGGGCAAAGACAGCTTTCTCCCCTTCAATACCTCAATTCCTGGGGCTGAAGTACAAAACCATCATGACCTGTTTGACCTCTCTGGGTCTTGGTGTCTGTTGAAGTCTGCTGTTGTGGATAGACAGTCAGGGATTTGGCCACTTAAACTTCAAGGGTGCTGGTTGGTTTTAACTATCAACTTGCCACAACCCAGAATCATCTGAGAAGAGAACTTTAAGGGATCCCTGGATCAGGTTGGCCTGTGACCATATCTGCAGGAATTGTCTTCATAGTTAGTTGTTATAGGAAGACTTGGCCTATTGTTAGTGGTACCACATCACAGGGTGGACCCTGAGTGAAGAGAGCCAGACCAGATAGATGAACAGCCAGCAAGCTAGCCCAGGGGTTAGCCCAAATGAGCAGCAGGCTAGCCCGGGTGGGCAGCAGGCAAGCAGACAGAATCATAGGCATATCTGTCTCTCTCTGCTCTTTACAGTGGGCATGACATGGCCAGATGCCTCAAGATCCTGATGCTATGACTTCCTCTCAGTGGTGGACTGCTACTTGGAATTATAAGTAAATAAGTTGTTTGGGGTCAGGGAGCTTTATCACAGCCAAAGAAATGAAGCTACTAGGATTTTAAACCTTTCCTTCTGGAGCTAGGAAGTCCAAGGCTAAGGGTCCTGCACACCCTACCATACAATGCCTTTACCTGAGGGACTAGGATTCTAAAAAGCATTACAAGTGGAGCAACAAAGACCCCACAGATGACCTGTTTGAGGAGGCTGTTACATGAAACCCATTTGTAAAGCAGTTCTTGTTAGGTAAATACCAAGGTTGTGAGTGATGGTTTGAAGGAGAATTGCCTCCTGAGGCTGATATAGTTGAACACTTCGTCCCCGGTTAGTGGAACTGTTTGGGAAGGACTAGAAGGTGTGGTCCTGTTGGAGGAGCTGTGTCGCTGGGAACATGTTTTGAGGTTTCAAACCCTCATGCCAGTCCCAGTCCCATCCCTCTCCCTGCCTGATGCCTACAGATCAGGAGGTAAAGTTCTTGGTTACTGCTCCAGCACCATGCCTGTCTGCTCCCTGCCATAATGATCATAGACTAATCCTCTATGATCATTAAACCATAAATAAGTCTATTAAAACCATAAATAAGTCTCCAGTTAATTGCTCCTTTTATAAGAGTTGCCTCCGTCATGGTGTCTCTTCACAGCAGTAGAACGGCGACTCAATCACCGCGTCTCTGAATGAAACTTTGATGTCTTCCCAGAAGGAAGTAGCCTTTGTTCCCACAGAAGTGAGCCTCATTTTCAGAAGCCCATTCTAGCCAATGTCAAGAGCCCCGTGTAAAGAGTCATATAAACACACAGCACAGAGCAGCCATGGCAGACATCACTGGAAAGTCTATATCCTAACCCCAAAGCAAGGTTCGCTATCGGTAATACACTTAATGAGATTCAAGTCGGCACCGCAGACAGCAGCTTTAAAAATTAGAAATTCAAACACAAACCAATCCAGATGCTGAGGAACAACGGCAGGAAAATATGAAAAGGTTTGTTTTCCATAAGCAAACCACTCTGTTTGTGTAAGAGCATAAAACTTTGTACGCACAGTCAAACACCACAATTCATCAGAGACAAAAGTCTCGGATCTGAGCCAAGGTGTCTCGGGCACGATTGTCAATGTCACTTGGCTGATTCTGTGCACCTTGCAGAATTCTATGCTGTGTCATCAGGAACTGCGCACTGATGAAGTCACACATGCCACAAACATCCTGGGGTCACCTGATTGTGAGCAGGTGCTTGGCTGTCAGCTGTGGCATTTCTCAGTTGTCACACTTTGCAGCGTGACATCCTACATCCCGTTCACGGCCCCTTAGGCTGTCCCAGCCTGTAAGCTAAGACGAACCGTGGTTTTCACAGTAGGCTCTGGTGCTTCCTCTCTCTATGGTCGAGGCCAGACGTTCAGAGACAAGGTGCTGGAAAGATGCCTGAGAATACCTTTCCAGCTTCTGGTGGCTCCGGGCTTCCCCAAGATCACAGTTACACACCAGTCTGCCTATGTCTGCATGCATTCTGTGGGTCTCTCCCCTCATAAGGCACCAGCCTACTGTGTTAGGGTTCATCCCAATGACTCTGATTGTAACCCGACCATTCCTGTACAGAGCAGGTTTCCACAGAAAGCCATGCTTGCACACATCTTTCTGGGGACACCAAGCAATCATCAGTGCAGGGAGACCCTGTTCTGTTACTCTGAGTGAGGTTGCCACTTCGGGCACCTGCCTTTTTATCAGGAAGGAGCCTTTGCTATACCTTTCCTCAGGGGACAGACACTCTACCTGCCCATTCATTCCCAGCTGCCTGAATTCAGAGGGAGGTAGTTAGTTACAGGCAACCAACCACATACACACATACACACATACACACACCACACCACACACACCATACACACCATACATACCACACACACACCACACACACACATACACACACCATGTGCACCACACCATATACACATACACGGACACACATCACACACACCGCACACCACACCACACACATGCACACATTTGCACATGCACACACACACTCATGCACACACACACCAAACACACATAGATACACACCGCACATACATACACACACCACATGCACACCACACATACATATATACATAAACACCATACCATACACACACCACACATACACCACATAATACACATACACATGCACACACCACACATCACACACATAAATACCATACCATACACACCACACTCACATCACACACACAACACATTACACACATATACAAACATCACGCACACCACACCATACCACATACACACCACACACACCTCATACACACACCACACATATATCACACACATGTGTGTGCATGCAAACACACACCACATAATACACACCACACACACATATATACACACACGTACACACACACCACACACACACACACACACACACACACAAGAAGCAAGACCATGCACCCATCAATGCTGGCACAGCACAAGCTCCTAAGGGGATATAACAAGACTTGGGTTTCTGGTCTGTGGTTCTGGTTTTCACATCTTCTAATGCTTTCTGTCGGCTGCTCCCCGAGGACTGGATCCTCGGTGGCTCCCTTACTCAGTCTTCAGATGTTGGATTTAATCTCGCTTTGGTATTCACAGGGAACATGCTCAGAGTTTGGCTTGGTTTTGTTTGTGCAAAGGACGAAGGAAATTAACTCATATAAACCACAGCGTGTCTCTCATTATACATTCCCTCTGTACCTGCCCCAGAGGCCACTGGCTTCTGTGTTTTTGAAACAATAACCAAAGCACAATAAGTCGTCGCTGGAGCTTAGTCTCCTGGACAGATGGCTCAGCATCTTCTCATCACTCAACACGAGAACAATAGGCTGAGGATTCTTTTCTTCCACGCCAAGGCTTGCTGTCTTTGTGTTTAATTAACTATTCTGCTTTTAGTCTGTAAATCAGGCAGCAAATTTTGTAGTTCTTAATGTGAAACGGAAAGACCTGAGGCAGGGGTGTGGGTGGAGGGCGGGGGACGGGGTTGGAAGAGGGCTGTCCAGGCAGAGGTGGAAGTGTGGATCTGATGGGAGGTGGAGGGATGGGGGTGGAGATGTGTCCAAGGTGGAGGGATGGGGGGGTTAGGACGCAGGGGTATCCAGGTGGAGGAAGCAGTGGGGTGGAGGGGTGGGGGTGTCCAGGTGGAGGGGTGGAGTTGAGGGGTGGGGAGGAGGGTAATCCTTCAGATTACACTAAGCTGTTCTCTTCGTTCTCCCTGTCTAACAGAATAAACAGAAGCCGGGGTCGGGAGACCTGACCCCTGGCCTTGGCCCTGCCCTTTCATCACTGCTGACCTTGGGAAAGCGTCACAACCTGTCTGGGTCTTGGCTCCCTCCTCTGTAAAACAGAGATCATGTCACCTCTCTGTGCTTAATTTGTTGTGCAAAGGCAGCGAGGAAATTAATGGAAAGCCACTTTGGAAAAGATAAGACGTTCTCCCCGGATGAGGGTGTTAGCCAGCGCCGTACGTCTCCCCAGAACTCATTATCTGTGAGACAAGGGGACAGGCACTAAAGCAGGGCCAAGCATCACTCGGTGCCAGCTCTGGACAACCATGAATGTGTCTTCTGCCACTCCAGTGTGACCTTCACAACTTTCCTCTAAATATGTATGGCTCAGGGGTACATACCTGGCATCCTAACACTTAGGAAGTGGAGGCAGGAAGATCGCAAGTTCAGGGCCATCCTCAGCTACATATCACATTCAAGGCCAGCCTGGGCTAAATGAGATCCTGACTCCAAAAAAGTCTCTTTCTCAAAACCAAGGACCAGAAAGTTCTGCAGAGCCCACCTACTGAGGCTACTATTCTTACAAAAGAACACATCTCCCCACTGGCATGATTGAATCTTCTCCCAAATGCCCTCACTCTCCTGATGGAGTCAGGTCAAGCAGGGGCTGCTGAGAGATGCCCAGATGGCTGGAAGTAAGCACCATGCCACATGCTGGGAAATACAGTGATTAAAATACACAGCCCCCACTGCAGCCTTGGGATCCCATCGAGGGTACATCTGAGGGGTCGACTTGCTTGCCCATGGCAGAGTCACTGTGCTAGAGAACTGGGGGTCCACCTGCTACCTCACCACCATCCAGCACCTGTCCAGGGCTGGAAGGCCATCAAGGGAAAATGGCTGTGTTCCCCGAAAAGGGCGGTGTTAAAGAGGAAAGGAAAGCAGGGCAGGCAGAGGATGAAGTGGGACGAGCACCATGTTTGACGAGATAAAAGCTTGCCTTGTGTCTCAGACGCAACCTGAGCATCCCAAACCTTACCCAGTCACTCACTCTGTGGACGAAATGAGCCCAGCTGGAGGACCGGCTTTCCTCAAGCTCTAACATAGCTCATTCCTAGCGGCACTGCCTGTCCCTGGGTTTCAACCTCCAGTCACAGCAGAGGCTGGGATAGCTCAACCTCGCCCCAACACAACTATCCCAGGCTGCCCACCTCCAATCCAAGCTCAGTCAATACGCAGCTTGGTTCAAGCTCAAGACAAGAACCAACTCAAACTGGCCTAAGCAGAAAGAGAAGCCGATGGCTCGTGTGGCTGAACTGCCCATCATCCAGGGCCCAGTATTTTCCATCTTTTCTCTCTTTTCCCCTCCACGTTCTCCCACCACACCGCTATTGCATTCCCAGGCATAGCCCACTTCATGGCGCTGTAGTGGCTGCCAACGGCTCCAGGCCTGCATGCTCAAACCTCCAGAAAAACGAGCTCTTTAGTCAGTCACTGCTTTAGAAACCCCGGGCCTGCCTTCGGTTGGCATAGAACAGGTCATTCGCCCCTTCCTGAGCCCAGTGTGGCCAAGGGGACTGGGTTAGGCCAATCATGTGCATTGCTAGCATTGCAGTATGGTTGACTTCAGCCACAGAGTGTGCACAGCCTCTAAGATAGTGACAGTTGCCATGGGAGAAGGGCAGAGAGAAAACTCACAGCCCTTTGCATTTGTTACCTGCAAGCTCCAGTCCCAAAGTCTTAGGAAATGTCAGACTACTAGAGATAATTCTTGTTATTTAAAGAGAGTGGAAATGTGCTTTTCAGTCTTTGATATAACCCTTCAGAGAAATAAATCAGAATCAAAAAGCAGAACTTCAGAGGCTCTGGTAATCACATTGTCCAAATAGCAAAACAAGTACTCAGGCTTGGTGTACGTTTAGCTAAGTCGGTCATGGAGCCTCTTCCTCTTGTGACATTACACAGTCTTTACAGAAACCCTACAGGGACAGTGGCTGGGTGGACATGGCCTAGAGATAGCAGCAGCAGAGACGGCGTGGACACGGTCAAGGAGAGAGCAGTGGAGACGGCCTGGACACGGTCAAGGAGAGAGCAGCAAAGGCAGAAAGCTAACTCTACCCAATCTTGTACTGGCGCCTTGTTTTGTTTTGAGACAGGGTCTCTCCCTGGTGTAGAACTCATCTGGCAGGCCAAACTGGCTTGTTCTTGACCCTTAGAGGTGTGCCAGTTTCTGCCTCTCCATGCTGGGATAACAAACATGCACCACCATGCCCAGGCTTCTTTTTCCTTTGTAATCTGGGATCTGGCTGTGCTCATGAGGCCACCGGAAACAGGGTAGAGGCGCTGCCCTCCCCAAAGCCACACGGGGAAGCTCTGATGGGAACTCAACCCACCTGCACCTCTTTGTCCCAGGGTGGAGACATGGCCTGTGTGCTCCTGACACTAATGCAGGCAGCCGAGTGCTGGGCGTGGAGCCAGGCTGCCTGGGCTCACAGCCTTCACTCCCTCTCTGGACCTGCATAGAAGTTGGTTGCCTTCTGATAAGGCAGGAGCAGCGTGGCCTCTGCTCTCATGAGAACATGCCTAGCGTGGCTGTGGTCCATGAACCAAGTGATACCACAGGGCTTCTTGCCGGCCATCTACACCTTCACACTCTCTGAGTCCTCAGCACTGGCATCACCACACCTGACTCCCCAGCAAGGTATCACCACACCTGAGTCCTCAGCACGGAATCACCACACCTGACTCTCCAGCTCGGGCATCACCACACCTGATCCCCCAACACCCACATTGCCACACCCAACCCTTCTTTCACACTGGTCCAGAGAGCCAGCTCTGGCCTGTGACCTTCAAGGCCAGGACTTCACTGACTGAGCAGCCCCACCCATCTCTTTTCTTGTCTGAAGCCATTGCAGCAGAGACCCGGGACTCTGTGACTGGTACCCGCCACACAGGCTGCTCCAGAGTCACAGTCCCCACCCTCAGCCACACTGAGGTACTAGGGTCTGCAGCTGGCTTCCTCTTCCTCGGCCAGGCTCTCACTGCAGACAAGCCATGTGTCAGCAGTGCTAAGGGGCACACTGTCTGCGAGGCAAGCCTGTCCCAGTCTTGGCAGGAACAGCTGTGCCTCTGTCCTCACCACCAAGGAGGCTTTTTTTCTCCTGTAGAATTCCTAGTCTTTTTTTTAAAATTTTATTGATTTTTATTGAGCTCTACATTTTTCTCTGCTCCCCTCCCAGCTTCTCCCCTCCACTTCAACCCTTCCCCAAGGTCCTCATGCTCCCAATTTACTCAGGAGATTTTGTCTTTTTCTACATCCAATGTAGATTAGATCCATGTATGTTTCTCTTAGGGTCCTCATTGTTGTCTAGGTTGTCTGGGATTGTGATCTGTAGGCTGGTTTTCTTTGCTTTATGTTGAAAAACTACTTATGAGTGAGTACATATGGTATTTGTCTTTCTGGGTCTGGCTTACATCACTCAATATGATGTTTTCTAGCTCCATCCATTTTCCTGCGAAATTCAAGATGTTATTTTTTTCTGCTGTGTAGTACTCCATTGTGTGAATGTACCACATTTTCCTTATCCATTCTTCAGTCAAGGGGCATTTAGGTTGTTTCCAGGCTCTGGCTATGACAAACAATGCTGCTATGAACATAGTTGAGCACATGTCCTTGTGGCACAATTGAGCATCCTTTGGATATATACCCAAAAGTGGAATTCCTGGTCTTGAGGAAGGTTGTTTCCTAATTTTCTGAGAAATCACCATACTGTTATCTAAAGGGGCTGTACCAGTTTGCACTCCTACCAGCAATGCAGGAGTGTTCCCTTTACCCCAAAACCTCTCCAGCATAAGCTGTCATCAGTGTTTTTGATCTTGGTCATTCTTACAGGTGTAAGATAGAACCTCAGAGTTGTTTTGATTTGCATTTCTCTGATGACTAAGGATGTTGAGCATTTCCTTAAGTGTCTTTCAGACATTTTAGATTCCTCTGTTGAGAGTTCTCTATTTAAGTCTGACTTCATTTTTTTATTGGATTATTTGTTCTTTTGATAACCATTTTCTTAAGTTGTTTGTATATTTTGGAGATCAGACCTCTGTCTGACATGGGGTTGGTGAAGATCTTTTCCCAGGGAGGCTCCTTTTTCCTTCAAAAATCAAGGACGTTCTGGCTTTGGTGCTGCCTCTTGGGGAGGGATGCAGGACTGGCGACTGTCCTTACCTGTTGCTACAGCAACAGTAGAAAAGGGGGTCCCTGAGACCTCAGTTTGGTCTGACCCTCTACAGGAAAGTAACTCTGCTTAGAGATCGGCTTTGATAAAGCCTTTGAAGCACGAGGCCCTCAGAGTACACAGCAGAAGCCACGCCTCGTGGAAGGCTGAGTGGCTGGAGCCAGCCAGCATCCTGGGCCTGCAGAAGGAAGCCGCACCTTAGCACGTACAGCTGAATACACATCTCTGGTTCCCCAGCTGCACATTTCAGCCCCACCCCTTACTGGCGATTCCCTGGGAGCCAGGAGCTTGAATGGGCAAGGCCAGCAGTGTGCAGGATCCAGCAAGACATAGTTCTGCCTCCATATGTGAGTGTATCCAGGAAGGGAGCATAGGGAAGGAAATCTCACTTGGGACACCAATGGCACCTCGTACATACATGGCAGATACATACATATACACATATAAAATTCAAATACATCTCAAAAAATGCTTTAACACCACCCCCCCAGCAGCACATCTACCACTGAGGCACCTTCCTCCAGGTAACCTTACTCTGCAGGGAGAGTGGTGGGTTGCAGGACTCAGTGAAATCCCCAACACCTGAACATGGATGCTGCTTCCAGACCCTGGTCCACGGAGAGCCTCAGCTGTTGCCTCACCACACTACACAGTGGACAGAAAGACTTCCTCTCTGCTGGACCTCTTCTAGCTTCTTCCGTTCTCCCACAGGTGGCAGTGTGACTGGCAGGATCAGTTCCCCAACTGGACCTGTGTCAGGCGGGCTGCCCTCATTTCCTCTTGTTTTCTCTGTGTGGTCTTTCCTGGAACTCCAGCATGATGCAGAAAGTCCTGCCGTCACCCACAACCTGTACACCAACAGCTGGCCTTGGGAACTAGGCTTGGAGTGCTCCCAGTTGACTTAGCTCACCCCGAAAGGCAAGATGCCACCCCTACTCAACTGAGAGCTGCTGTTGTGTTTCCAGAAGGAGCACAGTAGTGTCTCCACCACGTTGGAAAAGTGACAGAGACAGGCTTGAATGACAGCTAGAAGCAGTGTCCCTCTGTAGCCAGGTCCACCAGCTCTGTGACTGGCTTACTCTTCAGAAGCCTATGTGTGCGCCAGTGACTCTGGGGAAAGCTTCTGTGTTTCCTTTTCTCTTTAACCAGTTTTCATTCACCAGATTTCTCTGCTGGTGTGGGACAATGGTCTGTATCCTATCAATTATATTTTAAATAAACGCTGATTGGCCAGTAGTCAGGCAGGAAGTATAGGCGGGACAACCAGACAGGAAGTAGAGGTGGGTCAATGAGAACAGGAGAATTCTGGGAAGAAGGAAGTGCCTTCTGCAGTCCTTTACCCAGCCGCAGAGGGAGCAAGATGTGACTGCCTCTCTGAAAAAGGTACCGAGCCATATGGCTAACATAGACTAGAATAATGGGCTAATATAAGTTATAAGAGTTAATAAGAAGTCCAAGCTAACGGGCCAACTAATGTAGACCTCTTTGGGACTTCTTTGGGACTTAACATCTGCGGGAACCAGGCAGGACAGAAACCCTGACAACACTCTGCTCTTCTCAAGTGTTTGAGTTTCTTTATAAAATGTGTCAATGAGAAACACTCTTTAGAAACCTTAACAACCTAGTGTAAGCTGTATGCACACAGGCCAGATATCTATGATGGTGATGGTGGTGCTGGTGGTGACAGTAGCAGTAATGGTGGGGTGGTGATGAAGATGGTCAGTGAGGGTGATAATCGTGATGGTGGTGATGTTGGCATCATTGTGATGGTGGTGATGTTATTGATATCATCAGATGTTGCTGGAGGCTTGCAGTGAGGAGCTGCAGGCTGCATTCCCGCCTGGCTCCCAGCCGCCTGGCTAGCTTATGCCCCGAAATAACAACACACAAACTGTATTCATTTAAACACTGCCTGGCCCATTAGTTTCAGCCTCTTACTCACATCTTGATTAACCCATATCTAATAATCTGTGTAGCACCATGAAGTGGTGCCTTACCGGGAAGACTCTAGCATACGTCCATCTTGGGCTGGAGCTTCATCGCGTCTGGCTCAGAGAGGAGAGGCATGGCATCTGTCTGAGCCATCTACCTCACTTCCTTCTTCCTGTTCTGTCTACTCCACCCACCAGTGTTCTAATCTATTAGGCCAAGCAGTTTCTTTATTAATTAACCAATGAAATCATTAGATAGATAGAAGACACACCTACATCAGAGGCTGCTCATTCGTTCCCAACCACCCTGACTCGAAATAATCACACAGAAATCTGTATTAATTGCAATACTGTTTGGCCAATAGCTTAAGCATATTTCTGGATAACTCTTATATCTTAAATTAACCCATTTCTATTATTTTATATTTTACCATGAGGCTTGTGGCCTACCAGCAAGGTTCCAGCTTGGGGGGGGGCACTCCATGGCTTCTCCTGACCCTGCCTTCTTTCTCCCAGCATTCAGCTTAGTTTTCCCACCAAGCTCTTATCTGCCCGATCACAGGCCAAAGCAGTTTCTTTATTCATTAACCAATAAAAACAACACATAGACAGAAGGACCTCCCACACCAATCGGGCAATGATAGTGGCAGCAGAGACGGTGATGCTAGTGGTGATGTTGATGAGGACAATGGCACCTTAGTGATAACGAGGGTGACTCCGATGATTATGATGGGAAGGAGGATGATAGTGGTACTAATTTTGTTAATGCTTGTGGTGATGGTGATGGTGGTGACAATTGTATCAACCACAGTGATGACTAGGGTAACGGTGACAGTGTTGGCACTGATAACGGTAGCTAACGCCTGAGTAGGATCTAAGGTTTCCTGTGTGCTATGAAACCCTCCCCATGCATTGTAGAATGCGCCCAAGAAATGGTCTCTGATTTGCCCCACTTAGGAGGCCATGCATCTGTCAGACTATTTAAGAAAGTGTTCAGGGTCATACACTCAGCCTCCAAAACCTCCCACCACTGAGTTACTTGGGTTTCCTAGATGAAAGCAAGCAAACCCCGGGTGTCCTTCTAAGAATTCTGACTGAGCTTGGAACTCTGCCCTGAGGTATGTCAGGCAGTACTGGCTGGGAGCTGGTGCCAGGCAGAAAGTGAAGAGCAGGCACCCTGTAGGCTTCAGGGGAGCCTGGTCCTCTTAGAAGTTGGCACAGGGGGATGAAACAGAGACCCATTACAGGGCAGGCATGTAGGATGGGTACACCAGCCTCCCCAGAGAGGACCTGCCTTGAAGAACATTTGGGTCCAAGCCTCCTGCTCTAGAGTTACAGCCATCAGCATGGGCTGCCAACAAGGACAAAGCCTCATAGAGGGTTCCTCTGAGGAGGCCTCATGGGAGCAGCTGCTGTGCCTTAGGCCATTAGCCAGCTTCCTCCACACCTTTCTGCAGCATTCTGCACACTTAGAATTAGGAGCCAACCCCTCAATGCTGCCAACGTTCCAGGCAGACTCTGTGTGTATACATGTGTGCACACCCTTGGGAGGCTGGCCCTGCTCTCCAAATCCCTCAGTAGGCGTAAGCACTTCACTGCAGACTGCAGACCCTGTCACTCAAAACGAATGCCCGCCACGGTCAGGAGACCAACTGCAATCACATAAACCAACAGCCCAAGTCAGCGGGCTCGTCATTGGGAAATTGTTCTCCCCGCCCTGGTCTATTTCACAGGCTTTGCATTCATCTCTCTAATCTCTTATCTGTGGCTATGAAATTGTATATTCCCTCTTAATAGGCCCACCAATGTTACAGATGAATAGTTCCATAGCCGGCAGTGCAGGAGAAGCAGGCATACTAAAGAAAGGTGCACGTTCCTTGCACCCGCAGCCGGTGCCCCCCGGATCCCTCCGTGTACTGAGTCTTAATAAGCTGAGCCTTGGTTGGTCTGGCATCAGCCTGGGGAAGGAGGAGTGGCAGGAGAGAGACACAGTGGTCACCCCCTGCTAGGAGAACTGTGTGTGTGTGTGTGTGTGTGTGTGTGTGTGTGTGTGTGTGTGTGTGTGAATAGTAGGGTTCCAGGACAGACAAGAGAGGGTGGGGGGAAACCCCTTCCTTCGCTGACACCTCATAGCGAGCTCCTCAGTAATCTCCTTTTCCTTTCTGCTCTCACAAAATTGAGCCCATCTTTCTTTCTGGTTTAAGTCTTCTATGGCTCCAAATGGTGCCAAGAAGCTGCCCCAGCTCCGTACTTCACAGACCATTTTCTGTTTCTGCCATTTCTCACCCCTGACTCCCTGACTCTGCCCTTGCTCTGTCTCCTTCACTGGGATTTCCTGCAGCAGTCTTGGCTTCTATGTCCCCAGCCAGACTGTCCTGCCCTCCTGTGGTCATCTCAATGATTCCACCAAACTCCAAGGCTACTGGAGAAGACTGGCTGTCCCCAAAAGCCATGGCTACAAGATACTAATTCATACTCTCCAGAACAGGTAGAATCATGGCACCCAGAAGACCCATCTGAGCCCCCATATCTGGATCTAGTGTAAATGACTGTCATTTAGACAAAGGGTCTTTGCACGCCTATTACATTAAGGTGTCTCTGTGTGTGTGTGTCTGTGTGTGTGTGTGTGTACTGTGCATGTACAAGCACACTTGCTGAGGTTCAACATCAGGTTACACCCCCATGGACACGGTCCACCTTGCTTTTGAGACAAGGTCTTTGCTTGCCAGGAATTCACCATTCAGGCTAAGCTGTGTGACTTACAAGCTCCCATGGTCTACCTGTCTCTGCCTCCCCAGCACTACAAGCATGTGTGACCACACCCAGGTTTTTATATTTTATTTTTATTTTTTTGCATAGGTTCTGGGCATGGAATTTAGGCTCTCCTGTCTATATAGTAAATACTTTATGAACCCAGCTATCTCTCTTGCCCTAAGATAAGATCTTGAGATAAGGTCATGCAGACCGGGGTGGCCCAAACCTAATACAAACCCAAAGAGGGTAGATGTATACGGGTAATGCACAGAGTCAAACCAGAACACACAGGAGCTCTCTGTGCTTCCCACAGGACTCTGGAGTCCCAGGTGCCAAAAGAGGAGCCCTGGTTCCCACATCATCCCCTCTCCCTGGCAGGAGCTGGGATTTGAAGCTACAGGAGAGTCTTCCCTTGGGCAGCTATCAGGCGTGCACCCTGTCCACTACCACGCAGCTTCCTATGCATTCATTCTGAGAGGACATATCAGCTTCCTGGAGGTACTTCCCACATCACTCCACCCCTCGGAAGGGTCCTTTCACTCTCCTGGCCCCTAAGCTATGGAGAACACTCATGCTCCATTCTGGAATAAACTCTATGGCACCAGCTACAGATAGAAAGAGCAACAATCATAAATATTGTCCAAGCATCATTCAGGTGCAAGGGGCTGAATCAGTGTGTCCAGGGCACAAGCACCCTGCTTTTGTGCTGTCCTCAGCCCCAGCAACAGCTCCCGCCAGGAGCAAGAGCCTTGTCACGGCTTTTGACTGCGGGGCTTACCCAGGGGTCTCCGCCTAGTTACTGAGGCTCCAGCTGGATCCCCAGCGCCGACTGTCAGTATCATCTCATTTGCTGGCTGGTCGCTTCTCATTATGTTCTGCTCTGCTCTGGTCCCCACCAGAAGTCCCTGATGCTAGGAAGACGTGGCCTGCCAGCAAACACCACCCACCTCCACTGAAAAAGTTCAGCAGCTCTCGGGTCTCTCTCCATATTGTGGATTGCAAGCTCTGTATGCTTCACATTAGCCATATGTAGGGATGCTAAGACCCCCCCAACACACACACATGCACAAACACACATATATACACACACATATACATACACACACATACATACACACACAAACACACATACACACACATAAACACACATGCATACACATGCAAACACACACAAACACATACACAAACGTGCATACATATACACACATACACACATGCACAAACACACATACATACACACATACACACAAACACATACACACACACACACACATACCACCTGATGGCTGTTCTGTGGGCTACACAGCTGGCTGAGGACCCTAAGCAGAAGGCTCTGCCCTCAGGAGCCTGCATCACGAAGAGGTACCTAGACAGAAAGCAGTTCCAAATGCCTCAGTTGGTTTTGGAGAGAAGTCAGGCAGAAGAAGGACTGTTCCCCAAAGGGGTGGCTATAAGAGTGGTCGGGAGAAGGTATGAAGTTGGGTTCACCATTGTACAGTGGCTGAGATCCAGGGAGGGAAGTCAGATAGGATTGTACCTTAACACAGAGAAGGACAAAATCTCAAGAGGCAGGGAGCCCAGGGGCAAGGGCACACCCCTAGAAAATGAACCAAAATCAAGGGTTGGAGGACTGGCCCCAACATTCCCAGGCTAGCCTGCCACCTGCCAGGGGCCAGGTTGTCAAGGGTTTCTGGGACCGTTTTTCAGTGACCCAGAGGACCACGTGATGGGCCTGCGCACAGGGTCTGCTTCTGAATGTCACCTGGGAGCATCCAGAAGAGGCAGCCATGGTGAGCGGTGCTTGAAGATCAGGGTTGAGACTTCTTCCCGTGAGGATGTGAGTGTGGATGGATGGAAGATGCTTCCAAAGGATGTGGAGAATGGGGAGGAGCAGGGTGAGAGGAAAGGGTTGCTGCAGTGGGGACTAAGGAGGGGAAGATTGGGACAGACACTGTTAGAATCTGCAGAGCTGGAATCTCATTCATCAGCTCCAAAGGTGGAGGATACAGGCCTTGCTTGTACTTGCTTGTGCTTGGCTGTGCTAGGGGTGGAACCCAGGGCCTTGCACGTGCTAGGTAAATGCTGCACCACAGAGCTACTACTGCTCCCATCTTAGACTCCAGAATTCGGTCCTGATGTTGGAGAGCTGTTTGGGGCAGGAGGATGAGGAGAATAGAGTCAGGTGGTCCTGAACTGAGCAGGGTTTGTGCCTGCCTACAGGGCAGTGTGGAAAGCAGTAGGCACGCAGACCATCTAAGATCTGACACAGTAGGTGTGCAGAGAACCAGCTAAGACCTGACTTTAAAATCTCCCACGTACGGCCATGAGAGTATCAGGTAAGTATGGGTAGTGCTCACTGCTGTGCACAGACACCTGCAGCAACACAAGGAACGGTTCCACGCAAGGGTTCCACACAAGGGTTCATCACGAAGGAGAAGGCATTGCAGCAGGAGTGTGGATTTGGCTGGCCACCCTGCTTCCATGGTCGAGCAGAGGAATGCAGGCAGGAAGTGGGGCTGGCTCTCAGTCCTCGAGGCCCTCCGACAATGACTCCCTTCCTCCATCAGGATTTCACTTACTTCCAAAGAAAGGCCACCCACTGGGGACCAAGTGTCTGAATGCATAGATCTATGGTCGTGTTCCATACTGAAAGCTACAGTAGTAGCCTTCTGGATTGGCGCCAAAGCACGGGGGGAACATGATACTAGAAGTGGTTGAGACTTAAGTAATGGAAAAATCCATTTCAAAGGTTAGGTAACCACATCCCCATCAAACAAGAAGCTGGAAATGGAATGGGGTTGGTGCACCTCCAACATCTCAGTGCTTCCTTGTGATGCCTTTGTCTCTTG
This sequence comes from Arvicola amphibius, assembly GCF_903992535.2. Taxonomy (NCBI): domain Eukaryota; kingdom Metazoa; phylum Chordata; class Mammalia; order Rodentia; family Cricetidae; genus Arvicola; species Arvicola amphibius. The sequence continues at coordinate 3,375,360 of NC_052052.2, forward strand.
GGTCCCAAAGCATAAAGCTTCCAACTTGTTTCTTTATCCCAAGATGTCTACCCCACAAGGGTAGCTTTGTTTTATTTACCTTTTTTTTTTTAAATCAGTTTTTCTCCTTCTTTCTTTTCTTCCCTTTCACCCCCTTTGGATTGTATTGGATTGTTTTTTTTTTTCAGTATGTCATTTATTTCCCATGTCAAGTCTAGTTAGATCCCTTCTGAGTTATAATTCAGTGCCAAACAGATTTTGAACTGTTCATCTTTAAGAAGGCCGATTTTTACCTTCACATAATATGCTATTTGACAAACAAGGTAAGAATCTTAATTATATGTCTATTTATTTATTCACTGTGTGTGTGTACATGTTACCACACACAATGGAGGTCAGAAGACAACCTGAGGGAGTCAATTCTCTCCTTCTGCCATGTTGGATCTGAGGATGGCTCATTGGCAGCAGGCACCTCTACCCACTTAGCCATTTTGCCAGACTAAGGCAAGAATTTAATGCCAGCCAATTTTGTTGCTATTTCTGCATTGCTATTTGTAGATTTGCTTCGCCATACTTTACACTCATATGGTCCAACGCCACCCCAATAAAATCTCTATTGTTTTAAGGAGTTGGTGTCCTTTTAGCTGCAATTAAACACGTGAACCAAGCAGAGGCAGGCCCTCAGAATGGGCCAGCTCTTGTCCGTTCTATGCCTTTCTTCCTTTGCTACCTAGCTTTCCCCCCCTCCATATCTTTTCTAAGCCCTGAGAACACTTTCTTAGCAATTCCTCTAATGTAAGTCTGTTGGTACTAAATTATCTCAGCTTTTGTCTCCATAGAAAAAGCACGCCGGATCTTAACTATGCCTCCGTATCCGAAGCCTACTGTCTCTAAATGCATAATTCTAGATTGGCAGGCTTTTGTGCTTCTCGCCCACTTTAAAGATGTCATTATGTTATCTTCTGGGCTTCTACCGTGAGAAATCAACCTCAATTCACATCCATCTCCTGCATTCAGAGCGTCTTTTTTGTCTCTCTTGGGATTAAAGATTCGATCTTTATCTCACAGGCTCATCAGCTTGAGTTTTATGCATGTGAGTATGGCTTCTCTGTATATTTACCGAGCTTCTCAAATCTGTGGGTTAACGACTCTCGCCGATGGTGAGAAGTTCTCTGGCGTGCGCGCTCCCTCTTCTATGATGTCTTCTGTTCCATTTTCACTGTCTCCCTTGGCTTTAAACCCACACATTTTAGACCATTTGATCCTACACGATTGTGAGCGTTTCTTTCACCACCTCGTATAGCTCTTTAAATTTCAGCTTAGATAATTGCTATAGACCTGTCTTCAGTGTTTTTGAAGGATGGCTGAGTGAGTCCAGTCCCTCTTAAGCTGTGTAATGAATTCTTTGCTTAGTCTGTACTTTAAATATACAACATTTCCATTTACTTTTTTTTTTAACAGCCTTTAAGTTGCCAAGGAGAATTCCTGTCTCTTAGCTGTTTGAGATGTTTATTTTTGCGAACTTTTTATATCCAAAAAACAGTTCAGGTTTATATAGGAGTTGCTGACAAGGCCAGGGATTCTTGTTTACTGATTGTGACCAAGACCATTTACTCCAAATCAGTAGCCGCACGCTCTTCTCTGGGTATGTGTGTCCCCTCGAGATTCCTGCTGAAGTTCTGAGCCTGAAGCTGGTGGGACCAAAAGGTAAGTCCTTCGGTAGGCGATATGATTATAAGGGTAAAGCTCTCATTAATAGGACCAGTGCCCTGATAAGAGACTCCCAAGGGTGGGAGAGATGGCCTAATGCTCAGGAGCACATACTACTCTTGCAGAGGACCCAGGTTCAGTTCCCCGCACCCAGGTGGTGGCTCACAACCTTCTGTAACTCCAGTTCCAGGAGATCTGACACCCTCTTCTGAATTCCATCAGCATTGTTCTCGTGTGTGCATCACACACACACACACACACACACACACACTTAAAATGAGAGGGGGGAGAGAGAAGGAGGAGAGAGAGAGGGAGATATCACCTACTGCTTTTGGCATGAGAATGCAGCGAGATGCCCTCTGTGCACCAGGAATTGGCCTTCTGGACATTCAGTCAGTCAGTGGTCTCCTCCTGAACTGAGTTCACGACTGACGAAGCACCCCAGCTTGAGCAGACACACACAATCTCACCCTTCCTAGGAAGATTCTGCCCCTTCCCAACACTGAAATCTCACATTGCGAAGTATTTGATGCACTTATCAAAAGTAGCCAATAAAAACTGAGCAAACAAAGCTAGCAATAGGTTATTGAGATGTAATCACCCTATGACCAATTTTCCTACTAGCATTTTTTTTCTGGTGCAACAGGATGCACCAATGCATACAGCTTCCACAGCCTCCCCAAACAACATCGCCACCTGGCCATCAAGTATTCAAACACATTGATGCAGTTTTTGAGATGATGGTAACTTTCTAGGTTCAGACGTACTTGACCCAGGGACTTAGGGTACCAGAAACTCAACAGTCACCCAAACTCCATCCGAGACGGTGGCACCCAAGTTTGTTGTCCAGGCTGATGAAGAGACATCAGGGAAAAGCAAGAAAATTGGGGAAAGTGAAACTCCTGAAAAGAGTTGGGGCTTCCTAAGAGAGGGAAACCATTGAACTGTTTTGTCTATAGCAGGGCAACAGCTATACAGAAACTGAGGTTATTTCCACTGGTCCTGGATAGACCTCTGGACTGTCATGGACCAAGACAATGGACAGTAAACACTCTCTGTGCATGCTCCCAGGCCCAACAGAAAGATGATCACATGCTGTTTGTGTTCTGCCCATATGGTTAGAGGTAATGGAAACCTTGTCCTGTTACCATGGCTTGGACTTAGCTAGACTATCTGTTATCTGTCAGCTGTGAAGGGTGTGACTGCCAATTAGACTGTGGTTGTGTGTTTAATTACCAGCTTGTCACTTGCCACGGCAGAAAGCTTTCTCTACCACAGCCTCCAGATGTAGCTTAGTCATTCTTGCTTTCCCTCAAATGTACCTCCTTAACTATGGATGCTCTGGGGTGTCTAGGGTGTCTGGGGTGGTCTGGGTGGTCTGGGGTGGTCTGGGGTGAATGATCTGGGGTGCTCACCTTTCTGAATCAAGTATTCTTAGAAACCATCCTGACCTACAATTGATTCTGTCACATTTAACTGCATCAGAAACAAGAACCAACGAAAATATGACAGTGTCTTGCATATGGCCCCTGAGTGTCCTGTGAGGAGGCCAGTGGCCTGCCCACACCAACTTCCTGTGAGTGGGCCAGTGGCCTGCCCACGACAACTTTGCTTCCCAGAGCCCCCGCTTTCCCCTCACCTTGTGTGGGAGACGGAACAGAAGGTCCATTTTCAAGGTTAAAATGTCATGAGATCTAGCTATCAGTAACGAGAAGTTCTAGAACCCAAGAAGGCTTGCTCGTCTGGCTACCCACAACCAAACCGGATGTTTAATGCAGACAATTATTAACAGCAAGCAGACATGACAAGAACGTGAGCCGAAAAGGTCTAAAATGAGCAGGACATAAGATGTAGAAATTAACGCATGTCTTTGTTGAGAAATAGGGGAAGTGTAAGTGACGGGTGGCTTACGCGATTGTACCTCCTGACTGCGCAGCCAGTAAGTTTCCAGATCTGACCTATGGCTCCCCTCCGTGTGTGAAACAGTCAAATTTCATCTCTCCGGCCCCATCACTTAAGCCACCACCCTCTTGTTGGGACTCCCCTCTCATTAAGGGCAGAGCATCCCAACACTGATGGATAGAGTGTGGGAAGGCAGGTTTTTATTTATTTTCAGAGACCATGAAAATAATATTGCATGGGGGGATAGAGTGGAGTTCAACTCTGAACAACTAAGGAAAAGCAGGTGTAGATCGGAGTGTGGAAAATGACTCAGACAACCTTAAGGGTTGCAGTTAGATCAATCTAGGAGTCTCGCTGAAGGGAGGTGTGGGCTCCCTGGTGGATGCAGGGTACAAGATAAGGCTGGCAATCAGATCTGGGGGTGGGGGTAAAGGGTTCTGGTTAAACTACCTGGCAGGATTCTTTGTAAGCTCAGATCTACATACACAGACGAGCCCATGAGAAAGAGTGGGAGCAGCCTTGAATCTGCCCAAGATACTCTGTTAGCCATGAAGGTATGATGGTCTCCTCAGCCCTCCCTGCCTGGGGCAGAAATTGAGCCAAGCATGGCTTCAGTACAACCTGAGAAAACTTCCCACCTCCGGGGCACACCGGCGTTGCCAGGCTGTGAGCCCTGACTTCCAGCCACTATGATGGATCTTCAAGGTAAACACCTGACTCCAGGGTCTGACTCACCTGGTGTGTGGGAATGGAGAGAGCTTCCCGAGGTACAGGGTTACAACAGCAAGGAACTCAAGCAGGAACACACAAATAAATCTCCAGAAATTCCAGACTAAAGGATCCCAGGAGCCAGCCTAGAGCTCTCTGGTTGTGCCAAGAAAGGACACCAAAGAGGTGACACCCTTCTCTCCTTGACACCCATGAACACAGTAACAACAAAAGAGGTGACATCTCTTTGGATAGCATTCAAGTGTTTTCCCCCAGGTGACTCCCCATCTGTGTGGGGCAAAGAAGAGGACATGACATTGGGGTGCTCAGAGAGTGGGTTCTTTCAAAGCCTCGGGGGAGACAATGACTTCCCTATCAGATAGACAGAGACCCCGCAGTAAGGCTCTCAGTTGGGCATCAGGCCTTAACTGTGGAGTGACCGTCAGCTTAGGGGAAACAGGAATACCTAAGTTTGGCTTCAAGTTCTGCCCAGTACTTACAGTGTGACCTTTACTAGTCCCTCGCTCTTTGTGGGCTCCTTTGTCCCAGGGATAAACCTGCAAGATAAGAGCCTAGAAATGGACTTCGTAAACTCAGGCAATGACTTGTGTACTAGAGCATCTCCACTGACTCCACAGAAGGGGAGGCTGAGCCATGCCAGAGGAGGGGTGATCCTCTAGAAGGACAGTGCTCCTCTCTGAAGCAGTGTCCCTAGTGAAGATGGTAGGACCTTTAGGAGGAGGGACTTAAGGAAAGGAAGTTGGGACTTTGCGGGTACCCATTCCCAATTCCCGTGATGTGAGCAGCTTCCTGAGCTACAGTTCGGTGGCAGGAGATCAGACAATCCCAGGCTGAAACTCCAAGAGTAAAGCTCTCGCGTTTCATCAGGGAGACAAACAGGACACTAAAGAAGAGGGTTGCTGCGGAGGGTAACGTTAAGGGTACCCCTCAAATGCTCACAAGCTGGGAGCTGGTTCCCAATGTGGTGTTGTTGGGGTGATCGCTGTCATCTTGGGGGTGCCGCCTTCAGGGAGGGTTTGCACTGCTTGTTCTCACGGGCCTGTGTGGTACTGAGGTGACACAGGGAGCCAGGCAAGATTATGGGGAAGAACTCCTTAAACCACTTTCTCGACCCTCACTGTCATTGACGTGATGGAGTAAAGCCACTGTGGGCTTGGCCCCTTGGATACACATTCATTACTTCCTGCTTTGTCACCGTCTGGACTACCACCCAAGGGCCCTCATTAGATACCAAATGTGTGGGGCAATCCAGCCACAGACCTAGGACTTCCAAAAATGTGTGGAAGAGAGGGAAAAGAACCCTCAACCCTTCATCTTCACACAGTGATCTCCAGCATCCAGGGCTTTGCCATAGCAACACATAGGCCTGTCCGAGGGCCAAGTTCTCAAGTCTCCCCCGCATCCAACCCATCGTCTAGCAGGGGCCCAGTTCCTAGGCAGGCTGCTGAGTGGTAGCTGCCCCTAGGCTCTGGCCAACCTGAGGCTGTCCCAGCCGATAGGCAGACAGCAGCACCCTCTGTGACTCAGTTCCCCACCCCAGGTAAAGGAACCGTGTTCAGCCTTCCTTCTTGCATTTCCACAATCAATGTTTACACTCCGCTTCCCCTCACCCTCCCCTTCCCAGAGCCCCTCCTTTTCTATTTAAGCAAAACATGTTCAAACATGCCCTCTTCCCCTACTGGGGACACAGCCAGCCTGTGATGTTGGTGTAACATTTCAGAGAATGATTGCAACATTTGTGTCTGTTTGCCAATCCGAATATCGATTTTCTCCAGAAATGAAATGTCACATCCATGAAATTCAAGGAGCAGAGGAAGGAAGCCAGCGTTGACACACGGCCGGCTCTGGGCAGCTCTTACGGAATTGCAGCGATGCCGCCCCTCTGTGTGTGGTGGCCGGACTAGAAGAGCGAGCGCTGGGGCACAGACCCTCCATGGTGTCCCTTTCTGTCTCTGATGCTTCGTTCCTTGTCAGACCATTTGGATTCTCAAGGTGTCCCCATACGGTGGGCTGGGTGTAAGGACATCAGTGTGTAGGAGCTATCATGAGCACTGTTTGAGATGGAGTCTCTTTGGCCTGGAACTTCTGACATGAAGGCCAGGCTCTCCAGCCTGCAAGCTTCCAGCGACCTGACATTCTGTCTCCAGTCTCTCTGGGATGGTAGGGGTCACAACAGTGCCCAGCTTTCTACATGGTAGAGTCTCCAGGCTACCATTTACCTTACCAGTCCTTGAGAGCTTGATGGGGAAGCTCAGCCAATCACCTTGGTTGTGGGGTGTGTCTCCCCCTCCCCCCCCGCCAGGGGCCCCAAATAGCCTATAAACCATCTTGTGTGCTTGTTTTTTCCTCTTTGTTTTTCCCGTGCTCCTCACTGGAACCCAGGTTTTGTAAGTTCTCATTTTTTCCTTTATTAAAGAATATTTTATATTAGAGCTAGTCTGATTAATTCCAACTGCCAATCGACCACGCCCCCTTCAAGAGCCGAGGAGGCCCCTGGTCCCCAGGGTCCACATATGCTGTGAATCTTTTAAAATGACGTGTAGCCTGTATTAGACTCCCCCAGAACCATTCCTGAGTTCAGCACCCATCCCAGCAAGCTGCCCTGAAGCAAGCAAGGCCAAAACTATTCTCTCTTACAGCATCCAGAGCAGCCAATCCCAGTCCCATGCAGCCCCCACCCCCTAGAGCAGCAGGATCTGATCTATTACCAACAGCTGTTCTGAGTTTTGCTCTTGCATCCAACTTAGGGCCAAGCACAAAAAAGCAGATAAGTATGTTCCACCACCAAACCCCCAAAGACTCACCTTTTTGAGGGAGATCCCTCAGTGTTCCTGTCCACAGATTCCCAGGGGTCTTGGTGACTTTGCTGTTGCTGTGCTGAGACACCATGGCCAAGGCCACTGGTAGAGGTAAGAGTTCACTGGGCTCATACAGAGTCCAAGACTAACATGGCAGGAAGCGTGGCAGCGAGTAGGCAGGAGCAGCAACTGAGAACTTACACCCTTACCTGAAAGTATGAGACAGAGAGACAGAGACAGTCAGTCAGACAGTCAGACAGACAGATAGACAGACAGACAGAGCGTGGGTTTTCAAAACCTCAACGCCTACCCCCAGTGATACACTTTCTTCAACAAGGTCACGCCTCCTAATCCTTCCTCCAAGCAGTCCCACCAACTAGAGACCAAGCATTCACACATGTGAGCCTGTGAGGGGCATTCTCATTCAGAACACCACAGCAGGACAGCAGCCTTATTCAGGCTCTCCCAGTACCTGCTCCTCTCCCTTGAGGCTGTTCCTCTCTAGTGATTTTGCTCTATGAAACACACCTGAGGACGCTGACTTCTGGCCACGCCCACTGAGCAAATGGTCTCACTCATGCTCGTGTGTCAAGCCTTTGTTCATTGCCGTATCTTTACACTGGGTGTCAGCTTTTATCACACAGAAGCCAAAACACATAGAATCCACGGTGGGTAGAGCTGGGTCCTGCATGCTTGGTCATCCCTGGCTCCCAGCTGACACATCCCATTGAATTTCTCTATGAGGTGAACAGCTACAGACATCAAAACCTGTCAGTCCTTCTGCCTCAGAAGGGCAGCCCCACGCGCAGGCGCCACAGAAGGGCAGCCCTACGCGCAGGCGCCACAGCAGAAGGGCAGCCCCACACGCAGGCGCCACAGCAGAAGAGCCGACCCATGCATAGAAGCCACAGCAGAAGGGCAGCCCCACGCGCAGGCGCCACAGCCGAAGAGCAGACCCATGCGCAGGCGCCACAGTGGATGTGCTCGGTGTCTGTCCATCTTGAAGTTCCCCAAGTCCGTTACCTCCTGCCTGTAAGCACCCTGCAGTAGTCACTGCTGAAGAGGAAATACCAACATGGGGATAGAAAGGAGAGGAAGGTTGTAGAAAAGCCCGTGATTCCTCAATTTCCACGATTGGCCTTGTCCTGGCTCACCTCTCTGCTGCTGGGATAGACACCAGGAACAAAAGAAACTTGGGGAGGAAAGGGTTTATTTGGACTGCAGTTTATATAGTCCTTCATTGGAGGAAGTCGGGGCAGATGTCCAAACAGGAGCCTGAAGGCAGGAACTGCGGCAGCGGCCGTGGAAGGACACTGTTTAGTGGTTTGCTCCCCACGGCCTGCTCAGCCTGCTTTCTTGTACTCTCCAGGGCTACTTCCCCCAGGGGTGGCCCACCCACAGTGGGCTGGACCCTCCCACATCAATCACTAATCAAGAAACTTAAGCACAGGCCAGTATGATGAATGCAGTTCTTCAGCCGAGATTTCCTTACACACATGCCTAGGTTTGTGTCAAATTGATTAAAACTTGCCAGCACAGCCTACTGTGCTAATCATGGAACTCAAATGAGCGGCGCGTGTAGAGACACTTAAGATGCAAAAGAGGTCTTTCTCTAGAAGACAGCCCCAAACAGACACACAAACGTATGAACATATGTACACACATACATAAGCACACATGTTTGCATATGTATGCACAAACACGCACATTCGCATGTATACAAGCACACATGTTTGCATATGTATACACAAACATGCACGTTCACATGTATGCACATGCGTGCAGCTACATAATGTATATGGAGATATTTGTATATGTACATACATGTGTGCACATACAACTACAGATATGGATGTGTCAACTTGCATACACATAGCAATATACTTGTGTGCAGACATTAACACATGAACTTATGCACACATAGCAAAACTCTCATGCTTGTGCACAAACATGCACACACATGAGGTTGTACATGTGCATCCAACATGCCAATGACTGCCCCTTTCTCATAGGTACAACAGACACACACATGCCTGCATATATGCATTACCTCACCACTGCTGTGCACTGAAGAATGACCCTTGGTCCATCTGTCTCTGTGACCCCTCCTCTTCCTTCCTGAAGTCAACACGGACTGACAGACAGGTGCTGCTGACTGGAGCAGGGCAGCCTGAGGGCCTGGACAGCTTGTCGGGCTCTGAGTCAACTACCCATCGGGATCTGTCAGAGATAAGACAGATCTGCTCCTTGAGGTAGACTCTGCGGAGCTCCAGTCCAACTTCACTTTATAAATCCCTGCTTCGTAAACTGACCTTTGACCGGCAGCGTTGTACTGAGTAGCTGCTGAGATAACCTGCCAAAATATTATCCTTGGCACCGGCCCCCAGAGAGACGAATGTGCCGTTTGCTGAACCCTGACTGCTGAGGCAGCACTTGGGCGGGAGGGGAAGCTGCTTTTCATTTATTAGCCTAAAAAAAAAAAATTATATCCTTGCATTTGGAGGCCTCGGAACAAGGCTGGCGTATTATGCATGCAAGTCCCTTCATTCGTCCGTCCGTCCGCCCTTTAATTTATACACTGTTGGTGGTGAGATCATAAATAGAATTAAATGGACTTGAAGAGGCCCTGGGGAACAGGACGGAGTGTGCGTGCGGAGCGCGTGGCTGCAGGAGGCCACTTTAAGAACTTTAAGCTGATGTGTGGGAATGTGCTGTATATGTCATATTGACCAACAAGATGTGGGTGTTGGGAACCAAAAGGTCTAGGGGCAGACCAGCAAATGCTTATGGATTCCCACATGACCATTCAGGAGCAATTGCCCTGCGGGCCATCACAGTAGGAGCACAGGGAAGGCAAAGGCAGATGGCGCCTTTCTCAGTGGAGGGAGGGGCTTGGTAAGTGCCTGCTGCTAATGGGTGGGGCTGAGTTGGACTAGCACGTAGTACAAAGCTTTACCCTTGTTCTCATCGACTCCGCCCACCCCACCGCTGTAGAAACAATTACCATAAGTTTAGGAACATAGAAATGTACATGTGTTTTGCTTTGGTTTCTGTAAATCAGAAGACATTTAACTCTGCCCGGTCCTGTGAACACAAAACCAAGATGCCAAGCAGGTGGGAAATCCATGTGGAAGACTGACGGAGAAGGTCTGTCCTGGGCTCCTGTGGGCCATCAGCAGAGACACTTGGTGCTCTCCCACACTCCGGTTGCAAGGGACACCTGCGTGGCCCAAACCCAAAGGAATCGGGGGTCCCGAAGTGGGAGGACCGGGGATGAGAAATGAAGAAGAAAATGTAAAAGCTGTGACCAGAAGGTCCTGCAACAGCTGGTGACTTCTGCCGAGCAGGTTCATTCCGAATTCTAACATCCTGTAAACTATTATCTGGGATAAAAATAGCCAAGGTCAGCAGAGAGCTAAGTCAGATGATGCTGGCAAAGAGAACACAAGATACCCCAGACCCAGCTGCCTAAGGACTGAGAACCATAGCCCTGGGAAAGGAGTCAGGTCACCAGAAACCATAACTTGACTCCTGCGAGGCACTGACTCCAGCTTCACATCAGCTTTGCCAAGTCCACTCCTGGACCAGGACACAGAGCTAAAGTTCCCTTTGTCCTTTCATGGGGGCCTCGGAGAAAGTCCTGGCTTGGTCTGGCTCCCCACACCTGGGGTAATATCTAGGCAAACTGGGCAGAAAAGCTGCCTGCTTTGGAGCCTGCAGTCCAGGAGAACTATGGTTCCCATTCCCTTATAGGCTGGATGTCTTTGACATGGCCAGACTCTGCAGGTCTCCCTCCTGCGGCCACACTGCAGCAGGAAGCCTCCAGGGAGCAGGGTCTGTGGGAGGGAGGAAGGGAGGGAGAAGACAGAAGCAAGGCCTCTTCCCCTGGACTCAATGGAGCCTTTCAAAGCCTGGATGCAAGCAAGCCTGGCTGCAGCTGAGCCAGCTGATTTTCTGGTCCTAGCTTCTGCAGGGGGCTCAACAGACACAAGCTTCCCATGGCCCTGGTCCCCAGGAGTCAGACTGGAGTAGGATGGGTGTGGTCACAGGAGCCCTTTCAAAGGAAGAACGTTCTGAGTAGATTTCTGTGGGAAGAGCTTATCCACAGAGACACAGCCACTCCTGTCATGAGCACACATCATCACTGCCCCCCATCCATGTCTCAGGACAGCATGGGACATGTCTGATCTTGTCTGTGTTATACTGGGGAGGAAACTGAGTCTCACAGCATTTTGAGGCCTCTGCTGAGTCTGAGCCTTCTGTGAACCAGGGGAAAACACACCGTTTGCACTGCCAGCCAGGGCCTGGCCAGTCTCCACCCTTCCTGACCAGAGGTGCCCTTCACTCCTAAAGGTGATGACCTCTCAGTGAGAACCGCTCCCTCCCATGCAAACACTCACGGGCACATCTAAGGTCTTAGCACATTGCAAGGCCTAAAACTAGAGCTTTACATAGAGCAAAAGTCGCTTCTCAGACCCACCAGGTCCAGTCCTCCATGGGGTAGGCTATCCTCCTGCCCTCTCACACATCTGCTCAGCCAGGTTTGCTGACTGTCCTGCCACCCAGGGTGGGAATGGCCTGGCCAGAACCCTGCTGAGAACCAAGTCTGACAGAAACAGGACACTCTGGTCTCTGTTCTGGTGGGGAGATAGAGGCCAAGGAGGGACTGTCACCAGTGAGAAGGGGCAGGGAAATGGGAAAGATCAAGTTGGAGAAGTCTCGTGCTCAACACCTGGCCCCACAGACTTTGAACCCTTCGTAGTGGGAAGGAAAGGCCTGACCATGGTGGTCTGATGAAGGTCTCTGGGCCTATGGGCTCCCCAGGACGTAGCCAGGCCATCGAGAGTCCACTGCTGGAAGAGCTCATGGGCTCCTCTTGACTTTTGTCTCCCTCCATTTTCTCCTGTCGCAACTGAAAACCAAAGACTGCGTAATCCCTGGAGGACAGAGGTTTGTTTAGATCATGGTTCTAGAGGGTGGGAGTCCAAGAGCACGGTGCCAACAGCTGCCAAACCCCCAGTGAGTGCCCGCATGGTGCAGTGTGGCACAGCGGAGGATCGCATGAGACCAGAGAGCTCGGTTTCACAACAGACCCACGCCTGCTGTAGCGCATTAAACCGCCAGTCTGTCCAGGAAGTGGCCATCGTGACTCAATTATCTCCCGAAGGTCCTACCTACAGACGTCATTAGTGTGCAGCTGCGGAAATGGAGTTTCCCGTGCCTCAGCCTTTCGCCACTGTAGGAAAGTGCCTGAGACAATCGCCTTGGTGAGAAATGATGCATTTAGCACACGACTTTGTCAGTTCCATTCAAGAAGAGGTGGACCCACCGCTCTGGCCCCCACTAGGGGGGACAGGACACTGCAATCTCTTCATTTCATGGTAGAAGGCACAAAGGAGATTTCCACACAGTCCCCTTCAAGGGGATTGATCCAAGACCAGAATGATCCAAGGCCTCAGTGGGTGTGCACCTCCTAACGATACATAGACTCTCACGATAGTGCTGTCCTGTGGAACAAGGCTTTATTTAGCACATGGGTGTTGAGGGGACACCGTCTATAGTCCATAGCAGTCCGCTCCTGGTTCCAAGGACTCGGGTCTGTCTCTCAATGTCAGCTGCACATAGCTCATCCCTCCCTAAGAGTCTCCAGCAGTGGTCTAAGGCCCACATCTGAAGGCTCCACTCTGAGCCCTTGTGAAAATCAAAAAGGGATCACTATGTGTCCACATTCAAGGGTAGAACAGAAGCAGGGCTGAGCATTTCCATTTTAAAATAAAGAATTCCATAACAAAGAGAGGATATATAAGGGGGATCAGTCCAAAGTGAGACCTGAACCTGGCTTGCTTATGGACTCAGGCTTAGTTAGCTTTCTTATGCCACCCAGGACCACCTGCCCAGGCGATGGTATCGCCCATAGTAGGCTGGACCCTCCTGCATCAATAGAGACAATTGACAACCCCCACAGACACATCCCAAACCAACTTGATGGAGACAATTACTCATCAAAACTCTTTTTCTCTGGGCAGTTCCAGTCTGTGTTGAGTTGACAGTTACTGTTGACTAGGACAGTGCCTTTGAGGCCTGGGGAGAGGATGGAGATTGCAGATTTCTGAGATGCCCTCGAGGTCCCTTCCTTTCATTTTGATGCCAGGTGCCTGGCTGTCCTGTATTGGCACTAGAAACTGAACCCTCCTGGGGTAAAATCCTACCCGTGCCCTTTTGCTATCCAAACTACAAAAAATTTCAACTTTTTTTGGTTTTGATCTCAATTTGTACTATAAAGTTGTCTAAAACAAATTTCTTCTGCCAGATAAAATAATCCTGGCCCTTGCACAAAGGCCCAAGTATAGGGCAAAATGTAGCCAATCCTTTGCCCATTATAACAAGGGAAAACCCCAATCCTGTTGCCAGCTGAGACCTTACTTCCATCAAAACCCAGCAGCTTAACCTGAGTGCCAACATCTGTATCAGCATCCTGGTCTCACCTTCATCATAAATACTCACTAAGCTCTGTTCACAGGAAGATGGAGAGACATCCTGGTGGTTTGAATAAGAACAGCCCTCATAGGCTCACGCATTTGAGTTCTTAGTCATTAGGGAGTGGCCCTATTTGAAAGGGTTAAAAAAGATTAGGAGGTGTGGCCTTGTTGGAGGAAATGTGTCACTGGGGGGTGGACTTTGAGATTTCAAAAGCCCATCCAAGCCCAGAGTCGCTCTCTTCCTGCTCCCTGCTGATCCAGAGGCAGAATTCTCAGCTACCTCTCCAGCATCAAGTCTGCCTGCCTGTCACCAAGTCTGCCTGCCTGTCACCAAGTCTGCCTGCCTGTCACCAAGTCTGCCTGCCTGTCACCAAGTCTGCCTGCCTGTCACCAAGTCTGCCTGCCTGTCACCAAGTCTGCCTGCCTGTCACCAAGTCTGCCTGCCTGTCACCAAGTCTGCCTGCCTGTCACCAAGTCTACCTGCCTGTCACCAAGTCTGCCTGCCTGTCACCAAGTCTGCCTGCATGTCACCATGCTTCCCACAGTGATGACAACGGAATATGTCTCTGCAACTGTAAGCAAGCCCCCAGTCAAATGCTTTCTTTCATAAGAGTTGCCTTAGTCCTGGTGTCTCCTCACAGCCACAGAACACTTACTATTCTTGGCAAGGACCCTGGTTTGGTTGCTGGCACTCATGTTGGGCAGCTCACACCCACCTGTAACTCCTGATCCCGGGGACATGATCTCTTCTAACCTCTGAAGGTGCTGCATTTCACACAGACACACACTGACACACACACACACACACACACACACACACACACACGTATTAAGAATAAAATCTTTCTAAGTTCTTCTCATAGCATTCTAAGCTGTCCCTAGCTTGTTCCTTCAAACTCTCAGATTCATTCTGCTTCCCATTTTATTTTATGTGCATGTGTGTTTTGAATGTGTGTGTGCCTGTGCCCCACATGCACGCAGTGCCTACAGAGGCCAGAAGGAAGCATCAGATCCCCTGGAACTGGAATTGCAGATGGTTGTGAGCCTGGGTGCTGGAAATCAAACCCAGGTCCTCTGGAAGAGCAGGCAGTGCTCTTAACTCTGAGCCAGCTCTCCAGCCCCAAAACAATGAGCAAAAAGGCTCACTTGATTTACGATGCTGCAGTGCACAACCAAGAAAACTGTGGCTTCGAGTCTCTGGCAGACTTACCAGTGGGTGTAATTGTTTAAGATGTCATCTTCACACTTTCACAGCTCCTAAAATCTACACAGTACAACTCAGCATCCATCCTTGGTAAAACTCTTCTGGACTCAATGTGGGAAGAGGCTCCTCGCCCATAACAAACGTGTATCTGAAGGGACCAGGGGGTATGTGGTAGGCCAAAGAGTTAACCTTACAGTCAAGAATCAAGAAGAGAAAAGCAAGGTGCAGGGGCCCTATCAGCCTTTCAAGAAGTCTAAGGACTCCAGGATCTCCTGCTGTGCCCTTTCCCAGAGTTCCACAGAGCATCTCAACAGTGCCTCCCTGAGTAGTATACCTTTAACTTGGGCCATTACCATATTCACACCACAGATACCCTAGTACATTAAACCGAGGGACATGCCCAAGCCCTAGAAATGGCCTCCAGGACCCGTGGACTTGGTTTCCTCTGGCCTCTTGTATTCTCCTGGAAACTCACTTGCTTGCTAGTGCTGGCAAGGACATGCGACAGTCCCCAATTGGAAGCCCAACAGAGGTGCTTTCTCACACCGTCCCATAAGGACAGAAGGATCAAGTGTGCCTGTCCCCTGGGTTTCCAGGGAGTGTTGTCCAGGGCAGAATTAGAGACAATCTGAGGGAGTCTGAAGGGAAGGGAGGGGGTGGCCTTGGAGTCTTATTTTTTGCTTTTACCTCTGCTGCTCTGACCTACTCTCATTGCGTTTGCCAGCCTAAGCTCCCCAAAGTCCTTAACCACCATAAAGAGCAAAGGACAAAGGTTGTCACCTCTAATCCCTCAAAAAGAAAAGAAAAATCCTCCTTCAGCCAACATCCATCCACCCTGCAAGCATGTATTAAGCAGATTAGAACGGCCCCTGTGCTTCTTCCCGGGGAGGAGCCGCAGAGAAGCAGCTGGCGGTAAATGCTGCGTCAATAGGTCAAATTGTTTAAGAAGCCATCTGTTCACTTCCAATGCTGCTAAAAATACACAATCAAACTCAACACTGGGTCGTGACAAGACTCTCCGGGAGCCGCTAGTGGACGGCTGTTCCTGCCCCGAGGTAACGGATACACACGGCAAGCCATAAGCTTCGCAGTTAATGCTCCCTGTCGAGAAAGTTAAACCTTACAGAAAATGTGCACATCTCCCAGTTTCATGTAAATAGATTTTCTGACGAGCAGACGTGTACTAAAATCCAGTGGGGAGAGCAGGAGAGCAGCGTTCACTTCAACCTTTCTGGGCTTGGAGATGCTGGGTAATAATAGTTTTTTTTTTCATTTGTTTGCTTGTTTGTGTGTGCACTTGTATCTCTTTTATAAATGCCCCTGGACTTTGTACACCTCTCTAGACCGCCAGTGTGAGAAGCCGCAGTGGGATGAGAGCATCAAGGTGACCTGGTGCGGCCTCTGGACAGGCTAGTGACAGGGAGCCCAGATGGTGGCTGAAGGGTTGGGCTCCCTGGACTGAGCAGCAGAGGAATGGCAAAGGTCCCAAAGTGAAGGCCAGATCAGCAGCCGAGCACCAGCAGGGTCCTTTCCTGAAGATTTAAGATGTCCCTCCATCTTGCTTGTGCGTGAGAGATGAAACGAACAAACACGGGTGAATGGGCTGGCCTCCATGGGCCACCCTCTCCAGGGAATGGTCCTGGGCCTCTTGAAGGATGTTCTTCCCACAGTTTAGTGCCATGTCATTGTCATCTGAGTGACACCACAGCCAGCTGCTGAGAGCTAGCCTAGTCTCCTGGGACCCAGACAGGCACATCAAAGAGCTGAAGAACGCCCATGTGTCTCCACACTTGTCTCTGGAGCTGGAGGTCCAGACTGACAACATCCCACCCACCCAGATCCACACAATAGCAAGAGGGCTGAGGAGGGGACCAGAGTCTAGATAAATGGATGAGGGGCGCCAGTTTGGAAGTCAGTCTTTTGAGTTCACAGAGATATAGTTGTCCTGGCATTTCCTCCAGCTGAGTCTCCCAAATGGTCAGCCTCTTCCTTAGGGTCACAAACAGAAAAGAGCTCAAACTATACAATTTCATTTCTCCCTGCCTAAGGAAAAAAAAATGTGTATCTTGAACTGTTAACTGGATGAAGGAGGACCAAACGAGTTGACTTACAGACACCCTCCTGCTCAGGCCCATGTGCAGGTGGTAAGCCATGACAGCCTTTGTCTCTGAGGAGTGTGTGACATCTGGGCCAGTCGAGGTGTTGCCAGAAAAACTGAATTCTCGTCGGGGCTTTGGGCGGAGGAAACTTAGTGTACAGAAAGAGCAAGAATGTCACTAACAGACGTAAAGAATCTAAACAGTGATGTGACTGCCCTGGTGGGTCACAGCAAGCAGCTGCCCCTCCCCTGGACACGGGGTGGAATGGCTTAGTCATCACCTGGAGCACTCAGATGTAGATGCAGACAGGAAGGGGTGGGTCAGCACGCAAGGGAAAATGGCTCACACATGCTATTGAAGAGCATGTAACTGACCCCTAAAGAAAAAAAAAACCCATTCACGTGGGCTCCTTGGAGACACTTTCCCCAGCCTTAACATGAGCCAAACGAGAGCATTGGCAATGGAATGCATGGACCTTAGAGGGATCCCCGGGCATTTCTCCTGGACCATTCCTCACTGATGCTCAGCCTCACCGGCTCTGGCTCTGACTGGTAAAGTCCATTAGACTTTGGGGCATTTGTCTCAGGATTCAACTGTCGTTAGATATGACAGAGAGACATGACTGCAGGGAAAGGCAGCTCCTACATCAGCATCTGTGCTTAAAACAACTCCCGAGGGACTGAAATCCAATTACTGTCCGGTAGAACTCTGCTTCACCGTCTTCAATTAATTACCAAGCACTCCCATCCAATGGCTTCTGACTTCCATTCCTCCCCTTGTGAAGACGCACGCAGCCGAGCCAGTGGTACTTGCGGAGGAGATGCCAGGGGAAACGTGTTTACCCTGGAAGAGGAAGGTTAGCCAGTAACCTGCAGGCTCAAGAGGATGGACACAAGGTCCCACAGGCATGGATGCCACAGAGGTGGGGAGGAAGGGGATGTTAGACTGGATAGCTCCAGGAACAGACCCCACAGGGATGGGTTTTCTAGTCTGCAGTGAAGGCTAGGAGAATGTACCAGCTGCCTGGGCCTCTGGGCCTGGCTATGCAGGGACAGGTTGTCCTTAAGCAGACTGTACTTCCTAAATGCTGTCTGCTCAAGTTAATTCAAACCTGCATGCTGCCCCCAAACACACAGACTGGTGTATTAACAGGGCCATCCAGAAGGAAGGCACCCACTGAAGGATGAGAGGCTGTGGGTTACAGCTGGCCGAGGTCAGACAGCTCCTAGAGAAAATCCGTAAACCTCCCCAGCCTCCTTTGCTGCTCTTCCTGGCATCTTCAGAGCATAGGGAAGGGCAGGGATGAGGTCACACCAAACACAGGAGGGATGGCACAGGGGTGAGGGGCTGTCCCCAGCTGGATGCAGCTCCAGGATGCCCTGCGGAAGTCTGCAGAGAGAAGGGGAGCACAAGGCATGAGCATTCTTCAGGCTGCATTAGCCATTCATAATTGGACGGTGAGAGTTGGAGACACACATCCAGGCAGTGTGTGTCTTACTGTCTATGCTGTGTTCAAAGCCACGACCTGGACAACTCAGCATGCAACCTGAATCTAGCGCTCCATAGCAGGGGTGGGATATCTAGCTGGCCTGGACTGTCTCCTTGACTCAGCCGTTTCAGGGTGGGAAGTTACACTTTCCCCAGGACTGTGGCTGAGCCATTGTCCTTCCAAAGACCTCAAGGCCAGGGCACGGAAGCCAGATGGACAAGAACTGTCAGAAAGCAGACTAGAGCCTAGGACCTTCGGGACTCACCATGTGCCCAGACCCGAAGTATTCAGCTCATGCCTTGCGACAGTGCTGTATGGTAACTGAGCTAATGCTATTTGATTTTGTGACTCTGTTTTCATTGAATGTTTGAGGACATTGGGACCCAGAGATGTCAAGGACATTGTGACCCACAGAATCGGCATGTGTATTATCCCAGACACATGTTCTGGGTGAAAGTAGCAATATATTGATTTCGTTAAAATGAATCATATGTTTGTTTATTAAAGACTATCTTTATTTTATGTGTATGAGTGTTTCACCTGCATGCCTGTCTGTGGATCAAGTATATGGAGTGCCCACTGTGTCAAAAGAGGGTATCAGATCTCCTGGAATTGGAATTACAGATGGCTGTGAGCTGCCATGTGGGTCCTGAGAATTGAACCCACACATCCGCCTGTATCGATACAGTCAGTAAATGACTTCTACCTGGCTTGTCATTTATTTACATGTTCTAATTTATTCCTCCCGGGATTTGGTTTAGATGCCAGAATGGTGTTATATTGTTTAGACAGCTTGAGCAATTTAACTCAAATTATTTTTATAATGATATCACTTAAATAAGCATAAATATAAAGTTAGGTACATAAACTGCTTCTCCTTATGGCTCTTATGCATCTATAGAAACAAAATAAATTTACAATTCAAATACAAGCAAAACTAGAAAGCCAATAAAATTCAAATTAACATTGCAAAGGTGACTGACGGTGCCGTTCACTGGATCCAAATCACCTGCCAGGGGTGAGAAAGATGCGTGGGCGTGCCTTGGGCCTGATAAATCAACGGGGTCTCTCCTTCAGAGTGGGATGGCCCACCAATTAATTCACCATTATCATTGCCTTTGTTTTGCTCTTTTTAACAATGGGTTCTTCATTACAATCCATCCATTCTTTGTGTGAACCCATCAGCTTAAACAGTACAACACAGAATTTATGATTGTGAAAAACATAATCTGTAAATACAATGACTTTAGAATCTCAGGGGAGCCCTGGTCTTGCTTGGGAGAGCCAGGGGAAGAATGTTTACTGTGCTCAGGGTCCTTTCTGACAGGCAGGGAGCCGATGCTATGGACCCGGACTGCTTCGAACCCTCATATCCCACTCTTTTCTCTCTTCAGTGCATTGGAAAGGTACAGGGCAGAGGGAGGGCAATCCTCTCTTCTATATGCAAACAACAAGGAAAACATGCCAGCATACCAATCAGTGTCTCATAGCAGTAGGTGGCATGGTCTCACTCCCTGTGCAGGGTGGCTTCTCTGCAGATCACTCCCAACATCTTACAGCACAGAGGGCTGTCCTGCAGGACTTGGTCATTCAGAGCATGACTTGAAGTATCCCAGGCTCCAGAGAGGAGCTGGGGGTGCATCTAAGCAGGTGGGAGCTGGCACGGCATGCAGTGTGGTTCAGAGTCTAAGCACACAGGACAGAAATCTAAGCATTCCTCTAATTGCTGCAGGTTAATTAGCGCTCATCTCAGCATTTGAGAGAGGAAAAGCCACTTGAGCACAGCCTGCTTCTCTGATTCCCACTCCTAGGCTGGCAGGCATCGGTGGAAACAGCTCTCAGAGAGTGAGCCGTAAGGCCCTGCTCTCCTGTAGACCAGCCACCAGAATTTGAAGGTGCATAGAGCCCAGGGTTTTTGCCTGTGATAATATTTACCAGAGAGGAAAAACTTCAGGGACATGAGACCATTAAGGCAAGGGGCCTTAATGAGCCAAATATCCAAGAATGGGTCAGAACTTCCAAGAATTCCATTATTTCTGCTTCTAGCACTTTCACTACCTCCAACTCCAGGAAGCAGAAATGGAGTCAGCCTGCCCATCAGACCTGTCCCCAGACGTCTGCTTTCCTAGAGGACCTGGCTATTGAGTGAACTTGGTGTCTCTTTTAATTACTTTCTATTGCTATGATAAGACACCACGGCCGAGGCCACTTACAGAAGAAAGAGTTTTTTTGAGGGGGGGAGGGGGGCTTACAGTTTCAGAGGGCTAGAGGAGAGCATTGCAGCAGGCAGGCATGGAGCTGAGAGCTCACATCTTGACCCACAGGCCTGAGCCATAGAGAGCTACCTGGGAGTGGAGTGGGATGTGGGATGTCCTTCTGTACACTGCAAGCATGTGTTGCTTTAATCGGTTGATGAACAAAGCGGCTTTGTGCTATGGCAGGGTAGAATATAGAGATGCCAGCAGCTGCCAGGGGAGTAAGATGCAAGAGAATTGCTGTTAAGCCATGGACCACGTGGCGATACACAGATCAAATGAAATGAGTAGATTTTAATGTAAGAGCTAGTTAGTAATAAACCTGAGCTTCTGAGTGTTTTACTGTATTAAGTGGCTGTGGGACCAGGTGGGATGCAGAAAAGCCTCAGTTACAGGAGTGGGCTTTTGAAACCTCAAAGCCCAATCTAGTGACACTCTTCTTTCTTTCAAAAAGCCTGTATCAACTCCTTCTAAAAACAGTTCCACCAACTGGAGACCAAGCATTCAAATATATGAGCCTATGGGGGACATTCTCATCCAAAAACCAACACAGTGTCTGTAACTGGCGTTCACAGTCAGCGTATGTCGTCATCAGTGATGTCATAGCGTAGGTCGTCATCAGTGATGTCATAGCGTAGGTCGTCATCAGTGATGTCGTCATTAGTCGCTGAGTAATTTTCCTGAACAGAGCGTCCTCCCTCTGTGCTGTGCCCTGAGGACAATTTCCGTGACACCTCTGTGTTATTATTTTCCATTTCAAGGCTGTGCTTAGTGTACTCACCGTCAGGCACCTGACCCTCCCTGAACTGCTTTCTGGAAAGTGGGTGTCTCAAGCACCAGCGCTCATGAACCCAAGTCAAAGTACATACGTGTACTAGAATGTAATCCCCAAAGGCACGTGTTGACAGTATAGACTGATGGTTAGCAGAGGCCAAGAGTGTGGGCTCCATGAACGGGTTGGTCAGTGGAGATCTGTGTCTGTCCCCATGAGAGGATGGGATGGTCCATCTGATCTGTGTCTGTCCCCATGAGAGGATGGGATGGTCCATCTGATCTGTGTCTGTCCCCATGAGAGGACGGGATGGTCCATCTGATCTGTGTTTGTCCCCATGGGAGGACAGGATGACCTGTCTGATCTATCTGATACCATGAGAGAAAGGGATGGTCCAGCTTGACTTAGACTCGCTTAGGAGACATACAACCGAACATATCTGTGAAAGTGTCTCCACAAAGATTTAACTGGGGTTAAAAGACCTATCCTTAATGTGCGTGCCACCATCCCAGACTGAATTTAAACAACAACAACAAAGAGGAAATGGGCTGAACACCCACATCTCTCTGCTTCCTGGCTGTGGATGCAACCTGATCACTTGCTTCCCACTCCTGCTACTGTGACTTCCCCCCATGATGGACTACACCCTCAGACTGGGAGCTGGAGCAGCCTTTCCTGCCTTCACTTGCTTCTGTCAGCCATGACTTCCCCACTGTGGCAGACTTATGAGGTCATGATGGACCTCACACTGTGAGCTGGAACCTACCTCTCCTGCCTTCTCTTGCTTATGCCAGGTCTTCTGTCACAGTGAAAATAAAAGTTACTATCACACCTGTGTCATGTGGTGCGGCTCAAGTCACCTCCCAGCAGCCAGTAGTCAGAACATCCCTCCCAGCCACCCCTAATCCCCTATCCCCGCTTCCTGAGCACCAGCGGTCCATCCCATAACCCAAGAATCTTGGATTTCCTATTCCCATGACTTTGAAACAAATACATACACGTCTTTTACATTTAGATTTCTGGGTCCTGGTACTTTGTTCTAGCAATGGAACATGGACAAAGACATGGGAAAGGATGGTGTGCAGAGAGTGACCACAGGTTCATCACCAGCTGTGTGAACCACCTGCAATAAGAGCTGAATGTGGAATCCAAGTTGCACAAAGAGCGATAGAGCGTTGGTGTGGTGTTCAAGAAGCTGCTTATCTCTGCTCTCCTCCAAGATAACCACAAAGGGATTTCTCCACGGTGTCGGGTATATGACTGGAGACTTACAGGGATCCTTTAAGGGATGAGCACACACAGATGAGTGTGTGCAGTGAGCAGGTGCCAGGGGAACAAGCTTCGCTGGCATGCAATGTAAGGAACAGAGTGACAATGGACTTTTTCAAATAATAGCCTTTAGGATAGAAAGTTCCAGAGGGAGCCAGACTGGACCAGAGTTCATAAAACTAAAAGAAGGCCAAAGGCCCCTGGAGCAGGTGTTTCTAAGGTGGATAAAATAGAAGTCAGAGCCGAAAGTAACAGGAAAATATCATATGGACAGGTCAGTCTCATGATTTCCCTGACCACACGCAAGCAGTGGACTGACCTTTTCCCCACTCCAGCTCAGTTGGAGAGGTTTGTTTAGCCAAGTCCAAGGACAAAGCAGTAAACCCCAAACAGCTGTATGGGGAAACCCATGCCACCCCTTCTCAGCTGTATGGGGGCTATCTCTGATCCCAGATACCTGAAGTTTTGCAGGAAGATCACCAGGCCTTAGGAACCCACCTGCCTTTTCAGATGAGAAATCTCAGCTGTACCCAGCAACTCAGGTGGCCCAGGGAATTGTGGAACATGGCTGCTTCAAATTTCATCTCACTCTTAAATACAAAACACAAGTATTGTCGAACGGCCTTGGGTTGATGGATCTTGGTTACTAACTTGACCTATCTGGGCAAAGGGAAGCTCAGCTGAAGAACTATTACCATCAGACTGGTATTTTCTTGATTGCTAATTGGTAGAGGAGAGCCCAGCCCACTGTGGGCAATGCCATCCCTAGGCAGGTGGGCCTGGACTAGATAAGAAAGGTAACTAGGAAGAAGCTGGGAATAAGTCAGTGAGCAGCTTTCTTCCGTGGGCTCTGCTGCAGCTCCTCCATGGGCTCTGCTGCAATTCCTACCTCCAGCCCCTTCCTGCCTTGACTTCTTTCCCTGACTTGCCTCAGTGATGGACTGTAACTTGTAAGATGAAATAAACCATTTGCTCCCCCAAGTCACTTATGGTCATGGTGTTTACTGCAACAACAGATGACAGACAAGGACCAGCCTGTAATGTCAAAGGAAGGACGACAAAGTAAGAAAATACTAGTGAGGACCTCAGAAGACAGAAAATAATACAGGAAGGTGAGGAGAGCTTTGCCCGTGTAAGATTGATGACAGCCAAGATAGCAGGAGCTGTATTACATCGCTGAAAGACAGAATGTTCTCTTTACAGAGCAGCACATTCAGAGATCCAGGAAAACACTGAGAAATTAAAGCCATGCAGAAAGCCATGCAGGAAGCCGCAGGAAGATCAAGCTGAGGAAAGTTCATTGAAAGCAAATGGGAAATACTAAGAGGCAGAAAATCACAGAAGGGAAATTAGAAGGTTGGCCTGGGCTGCCTAATACACCGTGGAAGTTCCAGAAAGAAAGCGCAGGGAATCAAGGGAAATGATGTCTTCTGGGGAAAGGGTGGGCATTTGGGCTTTCCATGAAGGGGACTGTCAAAGACCTAGAAAACTAACAAAGCAGATCTGCCCGTGGTAGCTAATCTTAATTGTCATCTTGGCTGGATTTAACCAGATGGAAACACCCCTCTGTGCATACCTACTAGGGAGCATCTGCAGAAAATTATCTAATCAGGAAAGACCCACCCAGAATGTGGACCACACCACCCCACAGACTGGAGTTCAGGACTAAATACAAAGGAGAAAGCCACCTGGACATCAGCTTTTGTCTCTCCACTTCCTGGCTATGGAGACAATGTGAGCAGCCGCCTCATGCTCCTGCCCCCAGGCCTTCCGCCCCACGGTGGACTGGGTCCCTTCAAACTGTGAGCCAAATGAAGTCGTCCTCCATCAAGAAGCTTTGTTGCTTTTCTCGGGTGTTTTCGTTACCGAAATGAGAAAAGTAGCTAATGCAACACCTAAGACACATGGAGCTGCAGAACACTGGGGGTGTAGAGATGAGAGGATAGAAGCCTCCAGAAGACAAGAGAGCTGTTCAAACAGCAGTAATTGAAATGATTCTGTACCTCTCACAGGATTTGGCAAGAACAACTATAGAGTTCAGAAGGAAAAGCTCGAGCCTTGATGCCTCAGCTCAGCGGTGAGACATGAGGAGAAGGCAGGAAGCTGCTCCTCACAGTTGCGAGATCATGGTCACTTCTGTCCCACGGGTGCATAGGATCCTGTGACTATGAGAGGAGACCTGGATCCCAGAGGACAGAGTGGTGCCTGGAGTCACAGCTGTGCAACCCGATCTCAGGATCAGCTGAGCCACCCAACCCTCCACATGGGGAAGGAAGGAGAAGACCGGGGAATTTTGATCAAAGTGTACAAAGTACTGAGTCTGGTGAATAGCCTGGGAGGCGTTAAGGAAAGCCACGTGCCAACAGAGCAGGTGACAGCCCTGGTCGTTATTCATTCTGGGGAAGCACAGAGTACATCAGGATCGGAAATGTAATCATGGAGCTACTTTGAGCCTCAGCTGTGAATAATAATTACATAATTATGCAAATGATGAATATTGATATAACTACAAATTATACTACTGGAAGGAGGGGCAGGAGTTCTGTGTGCATGCATGCGTGTATATGTATGTGTATGTGTGTGTGCATGTGTGTGTGTGTGAGTGTGTGCGTGTGTGGTGTGTCTGTCTGTGTGTGTCTGAGTATGAGTTCACTTGATTGACAGGCAAGAGAAACAACATGAAGTAGAATCCTCATCTTCCAGGGGAGGAACCCTAGAGATTGAGATGGAATTAAGAAGAAGAATCAGAAACAGAGCAAAAACTTACTGCACAGGAAGACCTGAGTTCAAATCTCAGGAATCATGGCGAAAGCCTGGTGTCTGTAACTCCAGCAGTATAGGAGAGTAGAATCATGAGGTCACTGAGATTTGCTGACTGAGACTAGCTCCAAGTCAAGTGAGAAACCCTGTCTCAGGGGAACACAGCCGTTCAGTGAGAGACCCTGTCTCAGGGGACCATAATGGAGAGAGATAAACAAACACAGCCAACAGCCTCCACATATGCAGGCAAGGGGGACCACACCCACTCATAAACCACACATGTACGCCATGCACAGAAAAATGAAAGCCAGACAAAAAGTAGTAGCAAGAGAAATAGGTTCTTTTGAGTACCAGGTCCAGATGGGAGCAGTGGGGGTGAGAGAGACAGCAACCCTTAAGAAATGGATGCCAACCAAAACTACAGAGAAACCTTGTCTCAAAGAACCAATAAATAAATAAATAAATAAATAAATAAATAAATAAATAAATGGACACCAGGTTGGGGAGGAGGAACAGACACTAGTCAACTGCTCTCATCCAGCAGGGTGGTTCTATTTGGCCTTTTGAAGATATCTTGAGTTAATAGGGCTGGAGCTCAGCCAATCACCAGATAGGGCAGGTCACACTGGGATCCAGGTTGAGGGTACTTTGCCAGCTATTTCCAATGAGCATGCTCGGGGACTGTATGCTGAGGCTGGGGCCTGGCTGGAACTACTCTACAATCCACTGGTGATGAAGGACTTCGTTAAGGTCCAGGGAGGTGGAGACACTCCCGACTAGATGAGCTTCAGAGCAGGGCTTTTAGACTCTGCAGGAGAACTGGGAACTGAAGGAGGAGGGTCTACTGCCTCTGGGTTTCAGAGCTAGTGGGGAGAGTCCCTTTACCCCCAAGTAAAAGAATGGTAGATACTTTGATGTGGGAAGAAGCCAAGGACCTTGTTGTGGATATTGGATGAGATTCCTCTAACAAAGACAGAAACACACACACACACACACACACACACACACACACACACTCGATGTTTGAAGCAGCAGAAGAAGTCTGGTGTCAGACGTCAGCAGCCTTGCCATTCCTCTGAGGCTATAACCCAGGACCCTCTCCACCTCCTCCAGCTTCTGAGGTGACATCAGTCCTTGGTATCTGTAGACTTTTCTCTGCTCCTGCCCTCTGTGGCCTTCTCCCTACTGAGACTCATCAAATTTTTCATCTTCTGGGAAGATCATCATTAAACCTGATCAGGGTCCTCATCCTCACTTGACTTCAGCAAAGATCCCATTTCCAGTTAAGGTCACATGTTTTGGTATTGGTACATGCTCTAATGTCTTGTGGGGAACACAATTCACCCCACACCAGATACGAGCGTTGGTGTCCACAGTGGGCTTGGCAGAACATCGTCCTCTGATCTCTTGGAGGCCCACGGGGAGGCTGTTCCCTTCCACATATTCCTGCATCTCACATATACTGCTCATTCATCCAGTTTCTCAAGGACTCCCAGACAGAAGGTCTTTGAGCCCTCCGATGGAGGGCTCATATCTGCTCTGCATGACTCCCAGTCAAGGTCACTGAAGCTGTGGGGAGCAAGGAGGAGGCAGGCGAGAGCATGGACATCTGGGGTGCACAGAGAACCATGGTCTCCCTTTCAGCTTGAGCCCGCACCCTGGTCACACTTGCTGTCTTTGCCAGAGATGCTCAGAAATCAGTCTTCAGCCAGCCACGCAGCCAGGACTGGAAGTTCTAACCTGTAAATCTGAGTCTTTCAAGGAATAAGGAGACTCCTAAAGAAAACATAGCTGCCTGGGACTAGACAAACACCTTCCCACGATGAACCATTTGGAGACAGAACACCAGTCCCTAAAGCAGAAAGAGGGACAAGAATGATATTGGAGATCCCTCATGAGTTGGGCCATCAACCATTATTTGCCGGTGACTTTTCCCTGCACTCGCTCCCCTGAGCCCACTGCTGCAGATATATGTAGGTCAGCAGATGGACCAGCACCTCCATTGGCCCTTTTCAAAAGGATTTAATGGAGCCTTGAGAAAAGAGCCATCAGGCAAAGAATTACCCATTTCACTAACAAGATGGCTTCATACAGAGAGGTGTCCGCGCAATGTGTCTCCCCCAAGGTTTTCTACACCATCACCACAGACTGGGTCAGTGGTGCTGGAGGAAGCAACAGCCCCTACCCCCCAAAGGATCTTCAGGAGAGACAGAGAAGAACTGCCCCCTTCTCCTGGTCATGGAGTATATTCTGGTAGGACACCCATCTAAAGCTTCAGGGAGGACTGGATGCAGGGGGATGGCCATCACAGGAATGTAGCAGATAAGGCCCTGAAGCCACGCTGGCATTGAATAGAAACAACTGCGGATGGTTTGCTATGGAACTCTGATGGGACACCCATGTGAGGTGTGGAGGGGGGGTGTTCCATCTATAAAGCTGGCTCCACCTGCCTGCCGAGCAAACGTGAGGCACTGAGTTCAGATCCTTGGCACCCACTTGGGGGGGGATACAAACCAGGTCTGGTTGTGCACATACGTAACACTAGCCGAGGGTGGAAGAGACAGGGGGCCCCCAGAGTTTTCATTTTCTGACCAACCAGTCTAACCAATAGGTGAGAAAGAAAGGCTATCCCTAAAGATGAGGTGGAGGGCAATCCAGGAAGACATCCCATGCTGACCTTTGGCCTCCACCACAGGCACACCACCTGCATGCATGTGTGCTCATACACAGGGTACCCGTCTTTCAGTATTGTCTTTCCTCAACTCTCTCCCAAGAACTTTCTATAGCTATTCCCAATGTCCATGCCGCTCAGAGGCAGCCTCTCCAGAGAAGCTGATTCATTACCTGCTATTTGGGAGAATTTCACAGCCTCTGCTCTGCCTCAGAAACAGGAAGCCTAGCTTTCTGTTAGGCTTTTTTTTTTCCTTTTTGTTTGTTCCCCCCCCCCCCAACCCCTCTTTGCACACTGCAGCTTTCATCCGTGACTCACGTCTTGCCAAAAAGGTGGATAAATGAAGGAAGAATATTTCTTTTCAAAGAAAAGGAAATTAAAACGAGCCATGCAGTGGCAGAGCGGTGAGTCCGGGGCTGACGGGAGCAGCCAGCATCCCCCTGAGCCACAGGAGGGCTCAGGACCAAAAGGGCCCGCCCCACCCCCCTGCAAGCAGGCAGACAAAAAGCTCTGTCCCTAGCTGCCACCCACTGGGCACAAATCGTGTTTAACAGCTCCCGAATTTACTGCCAATTGAATAAAAGACCACTATTTTAGGAAATGTCAGTATTTCTCCCCAAAATAAATAAAAGCCCCTTATTGTGAACAGTCCCGCTTTCAGGCAGCCCACCTGGCAGATCTGCAGAGCAGTGGGCTACACTCAGGGTGCTCAGCAAAGGCCTGGCCAGAGGCACGCCTGGAAGCAGGGGTGCTCCACCAGAGAAACTGGGTGCCCATCTCCATCGAGGATGCTCTGGTCTAATGGATCTCAGCAACTCAGTTGTTCTGAACTGCGAAGAGGCCCTGGGCTGTTATCTCTGCAATCCTGGCACCCACACTATCAGAGAGAGCATAGCCATGTAAGAAGACACAATGCAGGGGACTCACTGTGCAGAGCTGCAGTCCCCAGTTCTCGCCAAGAAGAGCCAATCTGGCCTGGAGATGTATCTGGGACTAGAGTGCTTGGTTTATTGAAGGACCCTCTGCAGCCTAGTCACCCCTCCTGGACCCCAGAGCTGCTCAGCATGCTGTGTGTAGCCATACCCCTGCTTCCTGTTTCAGCCTCCAGGGTCTCACAGAATGCCCAGATTTCTGGCCACAGGAACAGTGGCTCCACAAATGGTAGGATGAGTTAGACATTGAAAGCATCTAGGAATGGCCATTGTCTGCCACCAAGAAAGAAGCCCGAGTCTTGGAGGTCAAGACCTTGTAAACGGAACATGTCTTCTCTAGGAGTTGGGGTTTGGCTTATGCTTTGGTCAAGGCCAGGTGCCCATGGGGCTCGCTGAGTCATGCTCGTGTTGGGGTGATGATGAGATCATCTATGAGCTTGACATTTCCTCCACTCGCAGACACCCAGCCTTCGGGAGCTTCGCGGTAGGCTCTCCAGCTTTGCAGCGAGACTCTGTGGGCATCAGACATGGGCGTGATCCACTGACCCTAGTCCAAAGAAAGCCCTTCACAGATGGGCAGCTGCCCAGGAGGAGTGACGCTATGACCCAGGGAACTGAGAGCTCTTGCTTCTCTGGCTGTGGCGGGGACTGTGCTTAGTCCCTGCAGCAGCCTGCAGGAACGAAATTTGATTCCTCAGATTGGGTAGGGAAAAAGTCTGGACGATTCCTTGCCTTTGTTGTCAGCTCTACCTATATTGAAATCTAGAAGGGGTTGGTCAGGGTGGGGAAGCAAGCTGTTCTCCTCCCTCCAGGCAGACAGAGAGGCAGGTGTGTCCTCCTCCAGGCAGGGCAGATACAAGCACAGGGTCTGACGAGGTGACTGTTTAGAGTCAGGGTCCTGCAGAGGCGTGGGTGGAGTGGTTGCATCGCCCTTGGAAGCAAATGGAAGAGTCTGATTTATAGGCCCCTGTATGTGTTCCAGCAGCAGCCTGACTGAATCCGGCAGAGATGAGATTATCACTGGAAGGCAGCACACTGCTCGTGGCTTGATTTAGCCGTGGGCCACCGTGCAGAGAAAAGGAACAGGCCCCGATGCATCAACCCAATCCTTTCTGCTTTGCTGGCCTTGGGGAATGAGTCCCAGATCAGCTGATCAATTTCCTGAGAAGGTTTTCTGTCCCTCAGCAGGAACATCTTACCCCAAGGAGGTCACAGGCATTGGGGATAGGGGTAAGGTGTCAAGTCCCAGCACACTCTGGAAGGGAACAGGGTCAGCTAGAACAACGGTCTCCTTGAAGTCTCTAGAGCATGGACCACAGTCCTGCATCCCTGTGATTGGGCCTCACCATAGCCACCTCACTATCCAGGATCCAGGGACCAGAACCCAGGGAGGATGCTGACAGGGCAGGAGGTTCCTTCTTGTTAGGTAGCCAGTTTTATTCCCTCTACATGCCCACCTGCCCCTGCACAATCTACACATGCATATGTGCAGGTACAACACATGTGTGCCCTGAGACAAGCATGCATAGTCCACAGGTCTGAAGTCCTACACGTGTGCACAGTCTACATGTATAGGCACCCACATGCAGACAAACACACACATACACATCCATGTATGTGTGGGGTACATACCTGTAGACACACATGTACTTCTATGTATGTGCACAGAAGTTGGAGCACACATGTGGCATTGTGTTCAAGTGCTTGAATCCCAGAGCCCGGCCCTTTGCTTTCCCCAGGGGTCTCTCTTGGTGCACCTCTGGTGAATTCTGTCATCTGCATGCCCCAAAGGGCTTTCTTGAGAATGAGTCAGCCAGGATGCCCAGAGCCCGTCACCAGTCACAAAAGCTGTGAGGGCCCTTAGAAGCAGTAGCTAGGGCTGGAACATTTCTCATGTGAGGGACACTGGAAAGCTCAACCCTACCCATGTGAAGCCACCGTGACCACCTTCCCGAGGAGACCATCCCTCCATATCTGTTGCATCCATCTCAGGGATGCTGGAGTGAAAAGGATCCTGGGCCTCTTGGAGATGAAGGGGTGCTCTCTCTGGAGGTTGAGAGCGCCGCAGACCCCTAAGCCAGAGGACCCAGAACCTGGCTTTGTACGCTCAAAGTTGATGAACCCCTCCACGAAACACCGACTTCATAAAATGCTCCTCTCATTAGACCCTGGGAAATGAAACACAAATGCGTACCCAAGTAATAACCTCAAATTACATATGTGTGTATGTGTGACATACATGTATGTGTGTATACATATATATCATAAATATAAGGATCCGAAGTAAATACGGTCACTTCCAACTTCCAGAACACTGATGCTTATAGGTCCTTCCTCTGTATCTTGTGCTCATGGGACCAAGATCCATCTCTAGATCAAGCTCTGAGCAATGAGCTTCCTACCAGAGAGGTAGGTAGCAACAATCTCTTGGTATCCAGATTCAATCCAGGCTCCTGCGCCCCATACAGTGCCCATGAGGCAGGCTCCTCACACCAGCTCCCAAAGTGGACCCCAGACACTTCGGCCAAGCCGCTTGCCCTGCTCTTAAACCCCTCCTCTCTATCCTGTTCTTATGGGAGCAATGAAAGTGTGAAGAGGAGGAACAGAGAGGGGAGAGGGTGGAAGGCAATGGTAGCCTTGAGCCTGCCGCGATCAAGGTTCTTCTGAAGTTTACCCAGCCCACCTGTCCCATCCCTCTCCGCTCCCCTTCACCCGCCGTGCCTGCATCCTTGTTCAGTGGCCTCCGCAGAGAGAGTTCCTTGCCTGGTACCGAACAGACAAGAAGCGACATCACAAAGCAGTGACCCCCATGCCTGGCACACTGCCGCTGTGTTCTGCCGTTATCTGGAGTGTCCAAGGTTCCCTGACAAGCCTGACGATTGGAGTGACGGAGCTCCCAACTTCCAGTAGCACCTAACTGGGTAGCAGAAGGCTCTTCTGTGCCCCCAACTCTGCTGAGCACGTTCTCTACACTCATAATTATACGATATTAATTGACATGAGCCATTTCTTATTTCGTACTAATTGAAAATTACTGATTTTCCTTGTGCAAATAGCTCTTCATGTCAATTACCAAATGTGATGCAGCCCATTTTTTAATTAACCACTCTCTACCACATCCTTTCAAATCTGGTTTTCAATCCAGTCGACTGGCTCATCCTGTCACAATCACAGGCAATAATGACCAGGGTCTCTCTAAAGAATCCTGTCATATTTTGCTGAAAGGACTCAGGAAGGGAACTCGGGAAGGGTTTGACCTGCCCATATTTTACTTCCCTGAGATGGGACGGAGTGAAGCAGGAGGCTGAGAGGCTGAGCGAGTGCCCAGACTTTCGCTTCCCCTGGACCCAACCCAATCCTCATAGTGAGCTGAACTGTGGCATGGGAGGAATGCTTCTAAAGGGCTTCTCAAGTCTACAGTCTCCCCCACCGTGTGTGTGTGTGTGTGTGTGTGTCTGTGTGTGTCTGTGTGTGTCTGTGTGTGTCTGTGTGTCTGTGTATGTGTCTGTGTGTGTGTCTGTGTGTGTGTGTCATCCCCTCGAAGTTACTCAGTCCTCTAGTGCCCTGGGCTAAAGACATACACAGCTGTGTTCGGGATTGATCTGTACTTCACCTGAGTCTCTATTTCAGCTTGTCTTCCGATGCTGTAGCAAAGCTCTGGAGGCCGTACAGCTTACAGAGAAAAGGTTATGTAGTTCACAATGACAGCGGCTTAAAGTCTGTACAGCACGGCCAAGTCCTCCCTTGGCTGTCTCCCGACACAGTGAAGGGCATCATGGCAGAAGCTCGAGAGCTCATGTGATAAGATGAAAAGTCAGAGTGAGGAGGAGTTGGTCTTGCTCACGGATAATAATGACCACGTCATTTTCAAACCACAGCAGATCAGAAACTGTGTGCCCTACACTAATGTCAGGCCTGAGCTTTAAGCCTCTGACACATGGTCAGCTAACTGGTGTGTATCAGCCAGTTGTGCTGTATAACAAACCACCCCAGAATATGCTAACTTATATCGGCATTGCTCCATGGGTAGTTTGGGAGTGCTTTTCATCTGCAGTGGGCTTGGTGGGTCTCACTCATTTCATTCACACATTGGTGGCTGGTAGATGGGTAATGAGGCCAGATGATCAAGAATGGTCTTCTCAAAGCTTCTCCCAATAACTCCAGGTCCAAGCAGGTTGACTGAAGTCAGTTCTCACCCTGGAAGACTTACCTGTCCTCATCCCACCTTGCAATATCTTGCACTGATAAGTCTTTGACTGGGGGTGGCCTAGTGCCCCTGAGCTTTTCTGTGTGCACTCTTGTGGAAGCACTGTGAGAGATGCCCAGCACAGAACCAATGCCCTGGAGCCCTGTTGGAGCCATGCAGAGCCAGGTCACCCCACACTCCACTGCTCCCAACCCATCCTCAAGTGCCTCGGACTCTGCGATGGATTCTATATGTCCCACCCCCAGCAAAAGGCAAGAGTCACATGCATAGCACATGCATCCATGCAGAGGAGGTAGCACAGAGAGCAACGTGCAGCAGGCATGTGTATAAGAGTTCAGAACCCACGGAAAAATAATCCCACATGGAGCTACCATGGGCTGAACCAAAACATGGGATTTTGAAATTTGTTTTGCTGGGGCACGAAATTCCTTGCACCCACAGAGCACTAGGGAGCCAGGGATGTTAAACACACAGGGGCCTTCCTCACCGACACCTATTTTCCCAGTGTCTGAGAATGGACATTGTTAATGGCATGGAGATCGTCTGGCTATCTGTAGACACAGACCTCACCCACCGTTTGCTCTAGAGGCAGACCTTACCAAATCCCCCAGAATGATTATCCCAGACTCTTCCCTCCCTAGATCATAATCATAAGCTCCCAGCTAAACCTGCCCTTAGGGAGATGTCACATGTATTTATTCTATAGCCTGCTGATCTCTATGCTATCAGAGACCACACTGGACCTTTTAGCCAGCCAGAGAACCCACCCTCGTGGTCACACGTACTTTGGAAAGGCACTTCTGTGTAGTTAAACCTTAAGCTTTTTGTGAACCTAGAATTGGAATGATTGTTGCCTGGAAACATTTTTTTCCCAAATTGCACTGCATTTTAAGTACACCGACATGAACCTCCCGGCATTAAACTCCCTGAAGTCTGAACCAGGTTGACAAAGTCCATCTGAACGGGGCTCTCGTTCCCATCTCCCCACAGGCTCACTTCCCATCTCCTTATTGTTTGTCTGCTTTAAGTGGACAGAAGATCCGCGGAGCAAGAGGAGCCTGTGAGTTGGGCTGCAAGGCGAACTGGAGTCGATGGTGAAATTTTTGAAACCCAGGCCTCGTGGCTCCAGAGGTGAGCTGAGGCTTTCGTTGTGCCTCTTGACTCCTCTGTCTTAGTCACAGTTTATCTTTAAGTGGGAATTCTCTGCTTACTCGGGAGGGGTTGCCATGGTGACTTGCAAAGAGGGCAAATACAAATCTGAGTGGAAAGGATGGTGTTGTATAAATATAGACGGCTCGCCCCCCCCCATCGTCACTGCTGGGAATTTTTCTGGCTGGAAGTCTAGGGTGGGTGGACCGTCAGCAGGGCCTGGGCCTTGACAGGGAGTGCTCGCTGCCCCAGTGGGTGGGCAAAGGTGCATTTGCACCCATTCGCTCATCTCTGCTCGTGCACAGCATGTTTTTAAGCACCCGTGACAGCCTCAGTACTGTCACCAACACTAGAGACCGGAAAAAAATTTAAAAATAAAAATGCAAAGCCTTTGTTCACAGGGAAGCGGCACTCCAGCGGGGAAGATGGTGAAGAAGAGATGAACTATGGTTGCAGATCCCCCTGAGCATTAGGACAGGACAACAGAGGGAGATGGGGAGCAGAGAGAACCTTACAGTGAGGAAAGGATGGCCCTGGGAGCCCTCTCAAAGGAGGTGACATTTAAGCTCAGTCCCCAAGGGAGGAAGCACAAAGGTTCAGTCACAAAGCGGGATGCCCAGGGTCACCCTACTGGAAATCCATCAGACTTTGATGTCTGATTTCTTCTTCACTCAGCCCTCATCCCTGTAGAGGCCAGAAGATGGGGTGGACTACTGCGCACAGGCCCCCCAGTTTCTCATCCTTACACCCTTCAGAATTGATCCACTTAGCTACAATCTGGAGACTCCTCTCTTTCTTGAGAGTAATTACAACTCACCCCACACACTCTACAGCCAGCCCCTCTTCCACTCTGACCATAGAGCCCAAGAAGGAGAAGCCATATGCTCCCTATAGCATGGAGCCTGGCTCTGAGTTGTACATATAAACCACAGCTTCCAAACAGGTCCCCAAACCCTCTCTGCTCTAGTGGGAACCAACCCACTCCATGAACAGGTCTCTAAATTCAAGAAAAGCTAAAGGTCCCTCCCCTTGCACCGCTCCAGTCTCTGTAAGGCAGCAAGCCACCGAGCATGAGCTAAATCAAAGGCAAACCAACCGTGTCCCTTTCAAGGAGTCCGACTCTCACTCACGCAGGAAAGAGGCCTGGCCAGGCTGGGACAACATGAAATGAACCAAAATAATGTGTGTCTGATGAGAGTATTAGGCAAGACTTTAAGGTCAATTTAGCATGATTTAAATATTTCCCACTCGTTAGCAATCATTTAGAGTATAATTTCCTTTGCACCCCCTCCCCCAAACTTGAAGTTTTATTTTAATGGCTTTGCAATTTTGAACCAGATCATTAAAATTAATGATATTCCCAGTGTTCCTATGTGCCTGGTGGAATCTGATCAGTGTTTTTCCCTTTATAGATCATCAGTAATAGAACACTTTAATGGCTCTAATAGAAGGGCACTCTCTCTCACTCCATGTTAATGAATAATTTCCATAGCCAGATATGGAACCCCCAAAGAAAGAGGAAGCGTATTTCATTAGACACGTCAATGCCAGACCCTAAATAATTCAGTCCCCCAGATTAAAATACTTGATGCTCTCCATGTCCTAATGGGAGATAATGAAATGTCCCCAAATGCTGCCATCTTAAAATTAACATCCTTTGAAACTCTAAAATCAATCAATGTCAATGACAAGAGCCGAGCCTAATCCTTTATTGATTTGTACAGCCAAGAAAAGGAAAATGAAGTCCAGCTTAGCCTGTTCTTCAGGCTAGCTGACCGCTGGCCAGCACTCTGAGTCACTCAGTCTTTGTCCTGGAGGTTGGAAAACACCAGCTGGCGAGTCCCCTGCTTTTGAATGACAGACATCACAGCTTGCCCATCCTCAAACACCCATGGCACACATCCCTGTGGTCTAGTCCTGTCCCCCACAGGCACATAAGACTCTACTCGCTTCAGGGAAGGGTAGGGATTTTGTTGGGTAAATCATCAGCCTTCCTACTCCACCTCTACTCCCCAAAATTCTGCTTTATTTTCTGTAGGTGTTATCACCACCTACAATCACCTTGATTATTTTGGGGAGGCTCACGGTTTTTTGGTTATCATTTTTGTATGTCATTTTGTGGTTTGGGGGTTTAAGTTTTTACTTTTTTTTTTCTTTTGTAAGTTAATCTCACCTATGTGGCTCAGAAAAACAAAAGCTATTCTATTTTACAACTACATCCATGGAGCCTGAAAGGATGGCTCGCATAAGGTGTGGATGGATAAAGATAAGAAGTTGGGGACAGATGGATGGGTGATGAATAGATGGATGGAGAGAAGATGCAGATAGGCAGACAGATAGGGTGTGTGCATACATGCACGGATGGACGAGTGGACAGGGGGAGGGATGGATGGATGGATGGATGGATGGATGGATGGATGGATGGATGAACAGACAGACAGACGGACAGTTGGGTGGCTTGAATAGATGGATGGAAGATTTATGGATGGAAGCTATATGGAGGAATAAGTAGGAGGCTGAATGATGAGTGGTTTTGGTCAATTGAATGAAAAGGGCCCTTATAGGTTCATATATTTGGATGTCTGGTCACTACTTGGTAGAGCTGTTTGGGAAATATTAGAGTATGTGGCCTTGTTGGAGGAGGTGTGTCACTGGGGGCAGACATTGAAGTTTCAAAATCCTATGCAATTTCACTTCTCTCTCTCTCCCTTTCTCCCTTTCTCCCTCCTTCCCTTCTTCCCTCCCTCCCTCTAACTTGTGGGTAGGAATATTAGCTCTTAGCTACTGCTACAGCACCATGCTTGCTTGCCTGCTGTGGTGCCAAGCTCCCTACCATGATAGTCATAGACTAATCCTCTGAAACTGTGAATCCCCCATTAAATGTTTTCTTTATTAGGTTGGCTTGGTCATGGTGTTTTGTTATAGCAATAGAAAAGTAAAACTGTGCTGGGTGGGTGGATAGACAAATGATTGAATGAATAGATAGGTTGATGGATAGATGAATAGATAGCTGATGGATGGACAAACTGCCAATATAGGCAGAACTGTCCTTGAAATTGCCTGCTTCATGGAAAAGTCTGTTGAATACTATAGGCTGAAGATGAATGTCCCAATAGTACAGAAGAACTTTCGGTGACGGTCAAGGCAGCGAGATGTCTCTGTCAATTCTAGAGTTTTGGAAGTTGCTTACAATGCACTTCCTGTTTACTTAGGTAATATTATATCCTTCTAGAGTCTTTGATGGAGTTGAAGAATAGTTATAATTAGAACTTTCCTTAGTTATGATAAAAGATAAAGTAGATATACATATTGTAACTGTAACTCTTGCTTGATATCTGTTTTGTATATGTAATTTTGCTATGTTAAAATTAAAACCTTCCTTTTTATTTAAACAGAAAGGGGGAGGTGATGTGGGATTTTCCTCTGTATGCTGTGAATACCATTGGTTAATAAAGAAACTGCCTTAACCTGTTGATAGGGCAGAGTACAACTAGGTGTGGGGAGGAACCTATACTGAATGCTGGGAGAAAGAAGACAGAGTCAGGAGAAGTCATATAACCCTGCCAGAGACAGACTCCAGATGGAATATTGCCAGGAAGCCACAGCCATGTGGCGACACACAGATTAATGGAGATGGGTTAATTTAAAATATGAGTTAGCCAGAAATATGCTTAA
Organism: Arvicola amphibius; assembly: GCF_903992535.2. Classification (NCBI taxonomy): domain Eukaryota; kingdom Metazoa; phylum Chordata; class Mammalia; order Rodentia; family Cricetidae; genus Arvicola; species Arvicola amphibius. The sequence continues at coordinate 3,413,439 of NC_052052.2, forward strand.
GTTATTGGCCAAACAGTATTGCAAATAATATGGTTTCTGTGTGATTATTTTGGGAATCTGGGCAGCCTGGAAATGAACAAACAGTCTCCTACTACACAGATGGGTGAATAAATGGCTGGAAGGTGTGTGGGTGAGTATGTGAATAGATGGGTGGTGGGTAGATGGATGAGCGGATGGATGGAAGGATGGATGGATGGATGGATGGATGGATGGATGGGTGGGTGAATGGATGAGTGGATGGATGGATGGATGGATGGATGGATAGATGGGTGGGTGGATGGATAGATGGGTGGGTGGGTGGATGGATGGATGGATGGATGGATGGATAGATGGTTGGATGACTTGATGGTTCGATGGAAGACCATTGTACAGACAGACAGATGAGTGGATTAATGGATAGAAGATGTATTTGTTTGCCCTCCTTGATGTTTTCCCAGAGCAGAGAACCATATCTATCGAGATCTTATCTTGGTGAATGAGATATCAATACTGCTGGATTCTCCACAACACTGAGAAACCCATGTGCTTATTGCTGCCTGTCCCTTCAAAACATCTAGGTGACTACTGCCCACAGTGTTCATATCTGTGTTTTAGAGCCTATGAGTGTTCTTTAGCCCTGCTGGCAGTGGCTCCCCTTGGGCAAACCTGTACATTCTCAGCTTCTTCCCACAATGCCACCTGTACCTGACACTCAGTAGGCCATCAGCTCACCACACAAGTTATCCCTCTGGCAAGAAAGCACATGGACTGACACAAAGGGAATAGCAAAGAAGCAGCTTGAATAATTCAACAAACAGCCAGTGGAGTCCAGGCGCCTTGCACAGGCACTGGCTGAAACTCAAAGAAAACCCAGAAAATGGGAAACCACAGAACGTCTCTGCATGAAGATTAAAATCGCCCCGTGATAAAACAGCCTCATGTATCAGAGTCAGAGACGGGAGGAAATAAGAAAACCCCACAAAGTAAATTGGAATTAGGTCAGGAGAACCAGGGAGAAATCACAGCGAAAATTCAGTCCATAGAAGAAAATTGAAAGATAGAGAAGAACTGAGGGGAGGGAGCTGCTGTAGTCTGTTCCCTAGGAAACAGGCTGAAACTTTCTCAGCTTCACCTTTGGGCCTCATGCATGGCCAACTCTGTGCAGAAGACGACTTTAACATGGCTTATAGCATGGGCATTCCCTGAAGCAGCCCTGGAGCCCTGGGACACAGGCTAGGGACTGTGGTGAGGTTGGCTAGCCGTCTTCAGATGTTCACTTAGATACTTGGTTCCCAGACACGTCCCTAAGAGGCTCAGGCATTCCTGGCCAACCATAGCCAAAGACAGCATCACCCATTCTGCCTGCCTCTGAGATCCCTGGCCTGATGGAATGGACAAAAATGCCTACCTGCCCTGTGTCCAGCAGAGGGCACCTTCTCCACTTTGCACATCCACTTGATCCTGGGTGGACCCTGGGACAGTTTGATGAGTCCAGACAGATGCTAAGGCAGAAGAAGAGGCACCCTTCTCCAGTGTGGAGTGCTTCTTGGCTCAATCCTGGCCTCACCTTTCCCCAGCATGGGGTGCTTCATGGCTCAACCCTGCTTCCCTTCCTGCCCCAACCACACCTTCTTTCCTCATGACTCCGTCTGGCCTCTGATCTAAAGTAACATATCTGACCTCTAGGCCAGACTATATGTTTAGCGTCTCACAAGCCTCGAGGCTGGACTCAACCAGATCCTCCTTCACCCCTCCACTCACATATGGTAAAATCTAGACTGAGCAAGAGCCCTGCCTGTCAGCTTAGCCAGAACTTCTCACCTTCCATGTCTGGTTGAATCTCTAGCCTCCACCACCCGGGTGGGATCCGGTTTCCCCATAAATGCCCTTAACAATAGCGTAGGAGGTTGGTGTAAGTCAACACACACCACTTTATCTATGGGATGCCGCTTTCTCATCACTCCCAGATCTGGGGTCCCCTGACTTGCCTTCAGCAGGAACCCTGTGAGCTTGGTGAGCCTGGCATCCCCTCTTGGTGACTCTGCACACCGATCCTACAGCTCTGGTGGAAGCTGCCACTCAAGCATGCTGTACTCAGAGTCCAACTCAGTCTCTCTCTGCCCTGCAAGAGCCATCATGGCACCTGCTGAAGGCCCTGGGCAAAGGCTGCCCCGCTGTGCTTCAGCACACACCGCTGAAAATGATAACAGCCATGAAGAAAAGCCAAGCGGGCAAAGACCGGGTTGTGGTATCTCGGAGGCAGACTGAACCAATGTCCCACCCACGCATCCCCAGAAGTCAGTGTGGCCATAGGGATTGAAGGGTAAAAGGACTGTAGAGGGTACACATGCTATTATCCCTGCAGGCCTTTGTGAGGACTCGGACTTCACTATGAATGCGACGGAAGCCACTGGAAGGTTCTGAGACAGGAGAGGTGTTGTCTGGCTGTTCTGTTGCAGCTAGAATCCAAGAAGGGAAACACCAATGGTAGGGCTAGGGAGAGAAAAGAAGAATGGCGCTATGGTTTAAACCCAAAATGTCCCAGAGCTTATGTGATAGACCCTTTGCCTCCTGGTTTTTTTGGAAGTGTTAGAGAATGTCAAAGATGTCACTTTGTTGGGGAGGGCCTTCAAAGGTGATACCCATCCTGGTTGACGTGGCTCTGTACTTAGCTTCCTGACCTGTTACTTCTTCAAGAAGCTAGGAGCTTCCCCACCATGTCCACCCACACCCATCCCAACCCCCACCTCAATCTTTAAATCTCTCTGTTGCTCCAAGGGCCCACAGGGCTGGCCCTGCCTCCCTCCTGGGCTCTGTATTTCTCCCCTCTGCCCTCACATACAAATCCACACCAGCACAGGGTCAGTGCCAGGCCAAGGCTTTCATCTGCTTCCTCTCTTCCAGGAACATCCCCATCCTGATCCTCATTTGATTGCTGAGATTTTTTTCCCTTGCTATTGAGGTAACAGCTCAAGTCTCCTACCTCGAGGAGGAGCCCCTGCCTTCTGCTCCCCACTGTCACCATCGTGGCACCCTGTTTTATTTTCTCATAATCACCCGTCTTCTTGTCTAAGATTACCCTGCACCCCCTCAGCAAGAAAGAAGCAACATAAAACCCGAGGTGTCGCTGGCAGCTCCTCGACTTCTCCCAGCATCTGGAATAGGGCCTGGGTACAGACATCGGAAATGTAAATATTTGTTGAATAAGATGCACAGAAGTAAGGGGACACTTCTCCAGGGATGTCTTGGGGAGCACGAGGGCCTCACGAAGTGTGTCTGTCAAACTGTCATTTCCTGGACATCCAGAGAGCAGGAAGCAGGAGAGGCCAGATTGCTGCGCTGGCTGCTTTCCTTGTGGTTGTGAAAAAAACACGTAGGGAAGTCTCAGTTCATGAGTACAGTCATCATGTTTGGGGACTCATGGTTGCAGGATCCTGTGGCAGCTGGTCACATTGCATCCACAGTCAGGAGGCAGAGAGCGATGTTGTCCTTTGCTCATTTACCCTTTTTGTGTATTCTGGACCCCATCCCATGGGATAGTGTCACCCACACTCAGGCAGGGTCCCTCCTCAGTTAAACCTCTCTGGAAACGCCCTCACGGCACACCCAGGGTCGTGCTGCCATGTGACTCCAAATCCAGCCAATAGGTAGTGAGGATTCACCATCATTGCTGCATCCTTCTGCAGGGCAGAACCGAGATTCTCAGCAGGGTACATCCAGGGTGTATGGGCCCATGGCCACCTTTTCCATGGAGATGCCCAAATCAAAGCAGAACACAGGGAATTTGTGAGCTTGGACGCCTGAGACCAGTAGGAGCAACAGTGCTATTCCACGTCCTCACTTGTAACTGGTTCCCTTAGGTTGCAAGGTCACGTGGCCCCAGTCACACCCTCCCCACCCCTACCCATCAAAGCTGCTGTACCGAGCTGTCAGAGGCAAACAGTGCACAGTGCCAGCCACAGGAGAATGACCTCACCAAAGGACTCTATGGGCCCTGGTGAAGCTGCTGTCTGGGATGCTCGATGGCTCCCAAGATGAAGGTACCAAGGAAGGAGCTCCAAGCTGAGTTCCTGAGGTTGCCAGGGAAACAAGAGTGCAGACTGATGCTGGTACTCCTCCCTCCACTGGTGCCCTCTCCCACAGGGCGTGACCCACAGCAGAGTGCCACAGATGGATATTTAGCAAAAGTGCTGCTGTCCTCTAAAAGGTCAATGTCTGGGTGACCTCGTCAGCCGTGTCTGTTGATTTCTGATGTCTTCTTCTGTAGACGGTGTCCCCAAGTGGTCAAGAGACCTCTGACATTATTTTCATAGACAGGAACAGGGGGGTCCCACCCTTGGAACTTTGTTTAATCTTAACCACAACCCTAGAGCACTATACTCAAATGTCACCCATAGGAAGGAGATACCCATAAAGCAAATCAACTCTCTGGTCCCCATTTATTTATTCTTGAATGGGAAGTCCCACATCGGAGCCTCAAATTTTTATAGGAAAGCTCTTGGGCATTGCTCGCGATAGACCCCAGTGAGTGTCACACAGCTGGGCAGTGCTCTACACTAAGAAGAGGCCTTAGAAGAGAAAGCCACATCAGATGGAGGCTCCAGATGTATGGGTAGAACTTCCTAAAGGGTTGGCAATGTAGGGAGAAGAAAAAGGCACCGTGATGAAGCTGGTGGGTTGGAGGGCTCTACAGAGGCTACAAACACTGGGGCCACAAAGAGAACCCAAGGCACAGCTACTACCAGAGTCCAGTGCCGCAGGGGTGTGGACCTCAGTGCTCTGTGCTGCTGTTCTGGGAACATACCTGTTCATGATGAATACCCTGACAAAAGACAGCTTGGGGGAAGGAGGCTGATCCGGTTTACACTCCAGGTTACAGTCTATCGTTAAGGGGAATTCAAGGCAGGAACCTAGAGTATCCTATCCATGGCTAAAAGCAGAGAGAGAATAAAAGTTTTGCCCTCCTCAGAACTCCGTGCCTAGGGAATGGTGCTGCCTACAATGGGTTGAATCTTCCTAACTCACTTAAAAATCAAGAAACCCCTCCCCACAGGCATACCCACAGGCCAGTCTGATCCAGACAGTTCCTCGGCTGAGGCTCTCTCTTCTCAGGTAGCTCTAGGTGCCCTGATTGAAGCCTTCTGAGATGGGGCACTGTGGGCTTCTCAGGGTGGGACTGGGGGTCAAGGAACAGCTATCACAGTACTCACAGGTAATGCAGGAAAAACCATGACCAGATCCTTAGTCCGTAACCAAGATGGGGGTGTCGTGTGTGCAACACATTTCATTTAATTCTACCTGCACAGTCATCTCCCTTATGGATCCCTGTGTCACAGCCACCCTGACCACTGCTGGCTGGACTGTCTGAAGCCTTCCTTCCATCCCCGTCAGTCATTTGACCCAACAAGACTGTTCTCCTTGACTCTGACCAGCCAGAGGCCATCTTCCTACAAGTTATTTCCTGGGAAGAGCAGCCAGTTGTTCTTCGTCTCATAAAACCAAGGTCACTGTTGCAGTGCTGACCTTAAAGGACGTTGTTAACAACAGAAACCCCTGTCCCCAGCTACTTTACGAGGATGGACTGTGACACCTTCTCACAGTGTTATGGCTGCCTGCACCTGGGTCTTTCCTACTGTCCTCCGTTGCCCCACAGGACGACAGGAAAGCTAACCAGTTATAAGTCTGGAATCTTGACCATGAACCCCACAGTTAACCCACAGCTCAGTGCTCCCAGCATGCAGTTCAGCAGAGCTGGCTACAAGATGTCCACCCCTCATTCCTGACAGAACCCTATCACACTGTTGATGTATGCTGTACAGGATCACAGGCTGGGCCCTGCTCTGACTGGCAGTCTGGACTTGAGCCATGGACAAGGCAGCCTGTCTGGGTCACAGCCCACATAGTCAATCATCCAGCCACCAGGTGGTAGGCCATGACCACACAACCTCTGCCTCTGTGTAGCAAGATAACAGACAGGGTTAGTTCTGATCCAGCTACTGGGGCTAGGATCTGAGGGGAAAGGTCACGGTTCAAGGGGTCCTGCAGTTCTCTATCCAAAAGTCCCTACTGCCAGACATCCAGGATGCTGTGCAACATCCCAGCATCTGACATCCAGGATGCTAAACAGTTTGCACAGTATCTTGGATGAGTGGAATGCTGTGTGGTACCCCAGCATCAATCCCAACTCCTCTTGTTAGTTTTAGTGTTGAGTAAAACTCCAGCATTTGAGGTGTCTACAGTGATAAGTGGTACCCCAGCATCTCAGATGTCTCTAATGCTGAGGTGACACCCCATACCTGAAGCATCTATAATTCTAAGTGGTACCCCAACATCACAGGTATCTACAGCATTCAGTGGCAGCCCAGCCTTTCATGTGTCTCTAATTCTGAGTGGTACACTAGCACCTCAGGTATCTGTGATGATGTGCGGTACGCTAAGCATCTAGGGTATGTGCATCACTATTTTTAATCCCAGATTTGTGTCACTGAACTGTAAGCTCACTGACAAGAGAAACCATAAATGTTCACCTTTGTCATTAGTGCCCAGGGTCTGCCTGTGCATAGGAGATGCTCAGGGAAGGTGCACAAGGGAAGGCCAATGCTTGACCAGTCTCACCAGTGAGATAATTTGTAGAACATGCACCATCAATTTCAACATTTATGTCAAGCTGTTCTCATTGCTGCTTGAAAGCTTGGGGGATTGGGGACAGAGTTCCAAGTACTGATTCCATATTTGAACTAAATCAAAAGTTTTAAAAAAGAAAACAATTTTCCAGGGCTGCAGAGATGGCTCAGAGGTTAAGAGCGCTGGCTGCTCTCCCAGAGGTCCTGAGTTCAATTCCCAGCAACAACATGGTGGCTCACAACCGTCTGTAATGAGATCTGGTGCCCTCTTCTGGCCTGCAGGCAGACAGGAAATCAGAACACTATATACAAAAAAAAAATGCATCTTTTTTTTTTTTAAAAAAAAGTAATATTGCTGTTGGGTATAGACCTAGTCGTACCACGAGGACATGTGTTCAACTATGTTCATAACAGTTCATTATTATTCATAATAGCCAGAACCTGGAAGCAACCTAGATGTCCCTCAACTAAAGAATGGATAAAGAAGATGTGGTATATTTGCAAAATAGAGTACCACACAGCGATAAAAAATAATGACATCTTAAAATTTGCCAGCAAATGGATGGATCTAGAAAAAACCATATTAAGTGAGGTAGTCAAGACCCAGAAAGATAAACATAATATGTACTCACTCATAAGTGGCTTTTAACAGAAAGCAAAGAAAAATCAGCCCACATTCACAATCCCAGAGAACACAAACAACAAAAAGGACCGTAAAAGAGACATGCATAGATGTACCCAGGACAGTGAAAAAGACAAGATCTTCTGAGTAAATGGGGAGCATGGGGGTCATAGGAGAGGGGAGAAGGGGAAGGGAGCTCAATAAAAACAATTTTTCTTGAAAGGTCCAAGAATGCCTCATTTTCTCCATCTGGGGGTGCTGACTTCAACCGACCTGCAACAGTTAGACACTCCAGGGCCTGGTTTTGCTCTCCCTCTCACCAGGCCAAGACTTGTGAAAGTCGGTCATATTTTTTCACAGAGGTAGATTATAAGTAGGCCTGCGAAGAAGGACAATAATCTTTCTTTGATGGAGACTTGACCATTGGTATTGGGACACACAGTAGCTGAGGGTCAGGAGTTTGGAGTCAAGATACCCTGGGTTCAAAGCTATTCTCTGCCATCTACCCTGGTGTGGGATAGTTTTATGTCATTTCAAAGCAAGCTGGAGCCATCCAAAAGGAGGGAACCTAAATTGAGAAAATACCCCCATAGGATCTGGCTGTAAGTATTTTCTTAACTAGTGATTGATGAGTGAGGACCTCACCCATTGTGGGTGACCCCACAAGCTGGTGGTCCTGAGTTCTGTAAGAAAGTAAGCTGAGCAAGCCATAGTGAGCAAGCCAGTAAGCAGCACTCCTCCACGGCCTCTGCATCTGCTCCTGCCTCCAAGTTCCTACCCTTTGAGTTGCTGCCCTGACTTAGGTCAGTGATGCACTACAATGCGGAAGTGTGAGCCAAATAAACCCTTCCCTAAACAATTTTCTGAGTGTTTCCTCATAGCAATAGAAGCCCTAAGGACATTAGGAAGGTTATGTGATCTCTCCCAACCTGACTGCTTTCTCTATGAGACACAGCTGGCATTTGAGTCAGTGCCATGGGCTGCTGAATGAGATGTGGCAGTGCCAATGTACTCTTACCACAGTCCCTGAGTCCATTCCAGTTATCTGAGATCCACACATCCGGAGGAACACACGTTCTGTGTGCAAGGCATGCTTGTGTATGCTTGGGCCCATGAGTGTATCTGTACTACAGCCATGACCCCAGGACCTGGCACAAACTCAGGGATCTGCCTCTGACTCACAGCAACCCCAAGGGGAAGACAGTCCATTTTCACTCAACTGAGGCAGCATGGGCCCCACTGGCGCTGTTTGGGCGGCGGCCTTGCTTTTGCTCTTTCTGTTTAACCCAGGGTCTTCCCTTCCCTCCTCTGTCACCGACTGCCCTCCCCTGGCCTCCTGCAATTTGCTTTCCTAGTATTCTTATTCCCAACCTCCAGCACAGCCACCCCTTAATGATCTCACCTCCACAGATTGAGATTGAACCGTGCAGGAAGCGACCATGGGGAACGTCAGAATGCCAAGGCTGGATGAGCACTCCCGAGGCTCAGTGAGCTCTCTGAGGCAGCTTTGAAGTTTGATTCATTTCTGATGACGTGGGCATCAGCTGTGGTCATGTGTGAGCCCTAGCCACAGGCCCTCTGATGTCGGCCATTCCCACAGGCTTACACAATCCTGCACAGTATGTGTGCACAAATTGCATTAGAAAGATTGTTGACAGGCTATGCAATGAGCCAGGATGTTAAAGGGACAACTTTTACTGTCCTTTGAACATGAAGTGTCCCCTACTGGCTCATCTTTCAAATGTTTGGTCACCAGTTGCTTGTGTTATTTTGGGAGGTTTTAGAAACTTTAGGGGGTGAGAGATAGCTGTGTCCAGGAAGTGAGTCACTGGTGGGTCTTGGGAGTATTGCATCCGCGGCTCCTTCCTCTCCTTTTCTTTGCCACTATGCTATAAGCTCCTCTACTCTCCCACACTGTATCTCAGTTGGACTGACCATGAGCGAGGTTAGTCTTTCTTCCCTTAAGCTATCCCCTCAGGTATTGTGATCACAGAGACGAGGGAGATCCTGATGGATATAGCCTTGCTTCTGATAGCTGGGTGTGAGAAACCTGGCCCTGAGTCTCCTCAAATCTCCAGCCAGAACACAACACCCAGTACAACCCTGATCCCTAAGATCCAGTGTTCTTCCTTCCTACTTCTAAACCAGTCATGAATCCTTTTGTCTCCGCCCCAGGGAAGAGCCTGGGCCAAGGAACCGCAACTTCACCAGGAGCCTGCACCTACTTCCACCCCATTCTGATGATAGCCTGACCTCTGTAGTCAGCGTCCAGACCTATTCAGAAGCTGGCCCAGCACCTGGGAAATGGTTCACATGGGTGTTGTAGATTTGCTTTCTGTAGGGACATCAGAAGCCAGAGCACCCTCCGCAAGTCTCCTGTGCCCATCCATCATCTATCCCAAACTTGTTTCATACCCACAATGCTCATAGGCAGATACTTTTGATTCTCTATTTTATCACTGAGGCTCAGAGGTCAAATAAAATCAAACCATGGCTCCAGAGCTCAACTTGGTCTGGACCCAGTGGTCTCAGGGTCCCACTGACAACGGCCCGGTGGTTACAAAGACCAGGTCCCTCTCCTTTCCATCCTTCCTTGAGACCTACAGAGTAGAGTTCAAGGGACTGGTCGAACCCTTCCGTTCCCCTTGAGGTCTGAAGTGGTATATGGATACCCAACCTAACCCCTTAATGACATCCCTGGATCTACGGTCCTGTGCCTGGTGATGGCATCTTCATTGATCAATAGCTTTCCCTGATTGCTTTTCATGCTCAGGTGTGGTCGCTGCCTTCCCAGACTACATGGGGATCCAGGTTCAGAAGAGGTCAACTGAGGACCTTGGCATGAGGGTAAGAGATCCCGAGCTGCATGAGACTAACACGGAAGAGAGGGAGGAGGCAGCATTCTTGGGTATCAAACAGGACCAGGACCCAGGGCAGTTAAGAGAGAAAGCCCTGACGCACAGTCTGGATACAAAGACTCATGGGCGCTGGTGTCTTTGTGGAAGGCAGATGTAATAATTCCGAGAATTCACCAACTGTCATCACAAGAATGCTGTGGATGGCCATCTTGATGCACAGATGCCCATATTTATGCCTTGACCCCTTCTCCCCTACTGCCTGTGGCTTTCATTCCCTCTTCCGGCCAACTCAAGAAAGACTAAGGTGTCTCCCAGTCTCTGTGACCTCTGCCCCATGGCCTCTCATGTGTTGCAGCCATCCATCCTGGCCAGAGTTCGAGCTACGTCTGTACTGCATGCTATGTGCACCACCTTCCACACATGGCTGCTGTCTCTTCTGCTGCCACCTGGCCTTCTCCTCTGTGGTGAGGACTCCCTGGGAGGTGCCTAGTCCCCTCCATTCCCATCCTTCATACCAACGACTATTGCATGGTGATGATCGGGCAGAAAGGGGGCTATGGCATGGCTTCCTCTTGCTTACACTCCACCCTCATGTGCACCACCTTGTGTGTGCCCTTTGAAGGAACAACATGAGTACCCAAGATGGTGCTGCCGGTCACGTGTCTGCCAATATGTCACATTCTCCAAGTTTAGCTTCTGAATCTAAAATGGATACCCCTTTGGAGTCTTAGTTCTGGAGAACGGTTTAAACTAAAACCCATGAGAAAAGTCTTCGTCCAAAAAAAAAAAAAAAAAAAAGTGGAGCAGACAGACCCTGCTGTTTTCCTTATGTATTTGAAAAGCCACTGTCATGTCTAGCTCTCCCTGCTGGTAATGCTGTCCAGGACCATGTCTTCCTGTGGCTTTCTCACCCCATGGGCCTCTGCGCCATCTCTCTGGGACAGAACAAAGTGGGGGAAACCTGCAGCCAGTCTGCAGAGCCCTACACGGAAAGAGACAGACACTCCTCTTCTGGGTGAGGGAGCAGGAACTAGCTCCACAACTCAGGAAGGAGAAAGACCTGGGTGTAGGCTGAGACTGCTCATTCGTTTCCCAGCTGCCCAGACCCGAAATAATCACACAGAAACTGTATTAGTTACAATACTGTTTGGCCAATAGCTTAGGCATATTTTTAGCCAACTCTTACATCTTAAATTAACCCATTTCTATTAATCTGTATATCACCACGGGACTGTGGCCTGCCAGTAAGGTTCTGGTGGCGATTGGTATTTTCCTTTGGCCGCCACATGGCATCTCCTTGACTCTGCCTGTTTTTCTCCTCTATCTCTCCTTGGAATTCCCACCTGGCTTTACTCTGTTAAGCCATTGGCCAAAAGCAGCCTCATTATTAGCCAATATCAATAAAGCATTCACAGTATACAAAGGGGAATCCCACATGACCTGGGGCCCATGTCTTTAGATAAGGCAATGTGCCTTGGGGCCAATTTAACTAGGATCAAGGGAGATGGCATAGGCTCTCAGAGGTCACCTCCAAGGAGAACTACCCATGAATCTTGCTTATGATCCTAAGTAAGACTGTGGCCAGGATTTCCTAGTACCTCTGGCTCTCCTATATTCAGGAGCTTCATACAGTGCACTGCCTAGGGAAATGTCTGGACCAGATCCCCTGCCTGAAGGAGAGATTTCCCCCCTCTGTAGCTGGTTCACCAGGCTCTGTGTTGAGAGTCTGTCTGCCACCCTCGGTTTCCTGGCCCTGGACTCGTCCATGGCCAAGGCCAGCATGCTGGACCTGCACACTCCAGGTCTGTAACCTCAAGCACCAGACAGAGCTTCCAGGTCCCAGCCCTTGATTGCCAAGCAGTAGGAAGTTCATGACATGACAGAGGCCCAGCAACTGCCCGATGACCCAGACTGGCTTCTCCACCTGTACGTTCCCATCGCTTTGTCAGTTTCTGTCCTGTTTGCTTTCTATGGCTGTGATAAACAGCATAGCCAAAGGCAACTTGGGGAAGAAAGGTTTTAGTTCATCTTACAGCACAGAGTCCATCATGAAGGAAAGTCAGGAATGGAACTCAAAGCAGAAACCTGGGGCAAGAACTGAAATAGAGGCCATAAAGAACTCTACTTATCAGATGGCTCTTAGGTTTACTCAGCTTGCTTTTTTATGCAATCCAGAATCATTTGTACAAGGATGGCATGGCCTGCTGAGGGCTGGACTTTTGCTTATCAATTGTTGATCAAGAAAATGCACCACAGGCTTGCATACAGATCAGTCTGGAGGAAGCACTTTCATAAAAGAGGTCCTTTTCTTCCCAGATGACCCTGGCTGACATCAAGTTGACAGAAGAACTAGACAGCTGGACTCTCCATGCACTCTAGTCTCTCTGTCTCTCTGTCTGGCATTTAAAATGTTTTAAGAGCTTAAGACTTATCATGACAATGAGGCACATCTGCTCCTGACAGCACCAATTACTTCAAGAGGAAGATGGGCATTGAAGAGGCTCCTTATGGAGTTTGCTAGCCATTTGGACAAGAAACTGGTCTTCTTACCTGGACTGCTTGATGTTATGCTGTATGAAATGGACATGCAGGACCCATAGAGAAATGACTGCTGAACTTGCCTAAAGGTGAGACAGTCCTTCGGAGTTCCTGCTTCATGAAAGAGTCTCTCAGACATTCTGCAGGACACAGAAAAAAGTGACTGACAAACTGCCAATATAGGCTGAACTGTCTTTGAAATTTCTTGCTTTGTGGAAAAGTTTGCTGGATACTATGGGCCTGTGGGCTGAAGATTGGATGCCCCAACTTTGGGTTGGGTGACTCTCCAGGCAGTAAGATGTCTCTGTCAATTATAGAGTTTTAGAAGGTGCTTACGATACACTTCCTGTTTACTTAGGTAATATTATATTCTTCTGGAGTCTTTGATGGAGTTGAAGAATAGATATAGTTTTCCTTAGTCATGATAAAAGACAAAATATATATAAATATTGTAACTATAATTCTTACTTGATACTTGCTTTGTTATATGTAATTTTACTATGTTAAAGTTAAAACCTTCCTTTTTATTTAAACAGAAAAGGTAAAATGATATAGGAAGTCCTTCTGTATATGTGTTGCTTCTATTGGCTAATGAATAAAGAAGATGTTTTGGACCTGTGATAGGGTAGAGTAGAGCTAGGCAGGGAAAACTAAACTGAATGCTGGGAAAAAGGAGGAAGAGTCAAGGAGAAGCCATGGAGCCTCCGGAGACAGACACACTGGAACCTTGCCGGCAGGCCACGAGCCTCATGGTAAAATATAAGATAATGGAAATGGGTTAAATTAAGATATAAAAGCTAGCCAATAAGAAGTTAGAGCTAATAATCCAAGCAGTGATTTAATAATATAGTTTCTGTGTGGTTATTTCAGGAATCTGGGTGGCTGGGAAATGAATAAGCCTCCTCTTACAACATCTCTGTCTCTGTCTCTCTGTCTCTCTGTCTCTCTCTCTCCCTCTTTCTCTGTTTGTGTCAGGGGGAGTGTACGCACATGCAGAAGGCAGAAGAGGGTGTCCTCTTTCACTGCCTATTCCTCTGAGGCAGCGTCTCTCCCTGAATCTGGGGCTCACATTGTCTTGACTAGGCTGGAGGCCTGCGAGCCCTGCTGATCCTCCTGTCTCAGTCTCACTCGGAGCTGGGGTTACAGCATGTGCTGGATGCCCAGGGTGTTATGTGGATGCCATTATCCAAGCTCCTCATGACTGCAGCAAATTCTCTTAACCAAGCTGCCTCTCTATACCCGCCTCTCCAGCCTTCCCCTGTATATCTCCTCAAATGTCAAGCATCATAAAGAAACACAGAAGAGGCCCCCCTACCAGCATCACCCCTGCTTCTGTTCTTTCCTCAGCAGGGGGAGCTTAGTGTGTTCACAGTCCCTGTTACTGTTCTTCTTGCCCACAGATGCTTACAGCAGAAACTACTGGCTGGATTTGGAGTGAGAGACCCATGACTAACATGGGATTATTGGCTGGAGACTTGGCACACAAGCCCTTCTTTGATTTAACAAGTTATTCTTCAATGATTTAAACAGTGTGTACCTATCAAATTTATTCTTAAAATGCAGATAAGAAAGATGAGAAATGGAAAACCAATATTTACCACAGCCCCATCTGTAACATTGTTATCATATTAATATCAACGCTTTCGACTGCACTTTTATCTCTTACTCCATGTAACCCTTTTAGACACCACAAAAATCAAAATCATGATATTAGGATTCATGGCACACTTCCCATAATCCTGTGCTGGGGCGATGTGGCATGCTGTCTTTACAAATACGTACTAATGTCCCATGCAGGGACTAGAACAGTTAGACCCAGATTTGGTCAGGAAAACGGAAGCCATTCCAGGTGCTTTGAGAAGCAAGTTTGGGTCCAGGAGGCTTGGGGGTAAAGTAGCTGCTGGAAGAACTAGAGGGGGCAAAGCTCAACATGATCAATGCCCCCCCCCCCCGGACTGTGAGAGACCCACACAATGAACTCTCACCACCTTCAACGGTTGCTATTGAGGGTAGGGCCTTCGGCTCCTTGTGTGGCCATGACGTGGAGATGGGGCTGTGTATCTACAACCCAATGACCTCGGAAGACAACAGAAGCCACCACAGCCGGAGTGAGATGGGAGGCAGATGCCTATGCAGGCGTCTGAAGGAACCGGCTCTGCCAGCACTCAATCTTGGATTCTGGCCTCCAGAGCTGTAAGCAATGAACTATCGGCCACCCTGTTCATGTGCTTTGGTAGATAACCCCCCAAAATTAGCAGCATACCCTTGTCCTCTAAGATAAGGACCATGTCAGTGTCAACCTCCAGCAGAGATGGTGGCCTCTGTCCACTCAGCCAAGATCAGGACTGGACCACCTCTCCAATCTGAGGCCCCGTGATCCATTTCACAGCCTGCTGAGAAGGCAGGCTCACTGTGAGGAAGCAACTGCAGCCCTTCACCTGCTCCTGTACCTAACAACTGAGCTCTCTGTGCAGTTCTCCAGCCGTACAGGGGATGGGGTGTCTGGAGGAAAGCAAGTTCAGTCACAGGGCTCAGGGAAGAACTCCGCAACAGAGAGCAGAGTGCAGAAGTCATGCCAGGGCCTCAGCCTAGCCCATCCATCTGCCCTGAGTCTGGCATGGAGAGAGGCAGGCCGCCTCCCAGACGTGAGACGGAAGCTGCCGACTCCCGTACGCCTGCCCACTTCCCATGCAAACTGCTCAGCCAGCTCTTTATGGCAATTATCCCTGACATGTGTGGAAACTGGCGGCCTCTCCAGGGCAGCTTTCATCCTTGTCAGGAATTGCCCAGCTTGAGTGGAGCTTTGCTATGGGCCACAAACCACAACACCGCACATGCCGTGGGCAACTCTAAAATGGTCTGGTGGTTCAAGAAGCAGGGGAGGAGAAATGAAGGGGTGGTAATGGATGTGTTTGAAGAAGGCTCTCCCCAGCTGGGGCAGGGACCAACAGTGGCCATAAAGTCCTCTGCAGAGGCAGGCTTAGGTTAGGTCAGGACGAAGGATTAAATGACACCCGTGAGAGCAGAGATCCCAATTGTTAATCCCCCTGCTTTTATAGGCAACCTGCTGCCTATTGAGTGCAGGGAGGTGAGGAGACAGGAATGCATTTAATGTGGAAACCCTAAAGTCACACCAAGCATGTAACAAGCACTTGTAAACATGACCCTGTACAACACCGAGCCTTACCCTCCAGCTTGAACGCATCCCACATGAACCTCTCCCTTATACCTGCCAGCTGCACCCACCCACTGCTGTGCACCTTGCTCTCACTCTGTGTGACCTGTGACCCTCCTCCCACCCACCAATGAGGCCATAGGCAATAGATGATATCAAGGTGGTAACAGCTATGCTCAAACCATCAACAACACGGCTCTAGGCTCTAATGAGCATTAGGGATGGGTGGAACCGGCACACTTCCTGTTCTCTCACGGCTGACAATCCACCAGCAGAAATCACAATGTGATGCTATGAGTATGTTTTATTACCATTGGTTAGTAGCTGTTTCAACCAATGGCTTAGCAGAGTAAAGCCAGGCAGGAACTCAGAACAGAGATAGAAAGAATAGGTGGAGTCAGAGAGATGCTATGTAGCTGCTGAAGGAGACAGACGCTCCAGAACTTTACCAGTAGGCCACAGCCTCATGGTGATACACAGATTAATAGAAATGGGTTAATTTGAGATGTGTTAGTTAATAAGACGCCTTAGCTAATAGGCCAAAGCACTGTTGTAATTAATATAGTTTCTGTGTGATTATTAGGGTCTGAGCGGCTAGTAAATGAACAAGCAGTCTCTGCCTACAATGGCGCACACACTTGGCTTAGTGGAGCATCTGCTGTGTGTTGGGCCTCACATTTCTAGGCACCTTGTGTGTATGACTCTGCTTTATCCTAAAATTCATTGTGTAAGTGAGAATGTTCACAGACTGAAATACAGGAGTTGGGTCAGCTGGGAGGGTTAGGCGGGGACCTTAACTAATTCAGTTCCCATCCCTCCCAACTGTACCATCTATACTCTTTGGAGCCTGTACTGGTTAGCTGTCTGTCACTACCACAGTCTGAGGTAAACCAGCTCGCAGGTCTATTCTAGCTCATGGTTGTATTGTTTGAGCCCTGGTCCTTTGGGCCTGGGGCAGCTTGGTGCATCTTTGGGGGAGAGCATGGCAGAGGAGCCAAGTTTGTATCATGGAAGCAAAAACATCCCAGGAAGCAAAAGCAAAGAGAAGAGCCAGGGTTCCAATATCCCCTTAAAGGGCACGTCTCCTCCCAAAGACCCGACTTCCCCCCACTAGGCTTTGCTTCCTAAAGGTTCCACAAGCTCCCCAGAGTGCCATGGTCTGAGCACAACATACCACCTTCATCTTTGGGGTGCTCCAGATTCAGGCCTCCAAAGAGATAAGCTGGGCATTCTCTAGCAGTGAGCGAGTGGCCGCCTCTCGCTTGCTCCAATGGCAGGATCAGTGCCCAGAGTGGATGGCAAAGAGGGGTCTTCACTTCCCAGGGTCAGGTCGAAGGCTGAGGCTGGCTGGGACGCAAAGGAACTCTGTGTCTGGTGAAACCTGAGATTTGCGCTCCGTAAGCATTTTCCTCATCCCCTCAGAGAGCTTGTGCAGACATTTTGGTTGATAAACCTGAGAAATCTCTAGAAAGCATTTAATTAATGCGTTCTTCCTTGGTAGAGTGTCTCAGTAATTGCTGTTCAAGCAGCAGAGCGGTTGAGAAAGCTTTTCTTGCAAAGGCTGCAGGGACAGATAGCGATCCACATGGCTGCTTCTCCCGGGCACTGGCTCTCTCTCCTGCAACCTATTGACACCCATTAACATTCTCCCAGCCATAAAAAGCATGCATCTTATTCTGGCATTCTCCATAGGCAGGGGCCCCACACTGAATCTCCACACCTGCATAACTGCCCAAAGTCACTGCGTTGGAAAACAGAAGAAACTGCCATGAGCCATGGGGTGCTGGACGGGCAAGTGTTTAGTGATGATAATTCCGCAAGGGTAATTGCATTAATGGAAAGTGGGAGACGACGTGGGACCAGTGAATACTGTGCATGTGTGTGTAAACATCCGCTGACACGCGTCTGCTGTTTAAAGACAGCCGCGTGTAAATGGCTCTTGCACGTGTGCACCTTCATAACGAATGCCCGGGCCCTGGATGGCAAAGCGCCATTCAAAAGTGACTTGTGATAACCAGGGAGAAATCCTTTAGTGAAAGGAAACAGGAACAAGGGCGCTTCAAGCCTGGCTGTAAAGAGCTCCGTTTGATTTGGGGGGCACAAAGGTTTAAAAAGACATCAAAGCATCTCCAGGCTGAATAGCTCTCTCCAAAAGAAGACCTTCCACTCTGGATTTCGACACACAAAACAAACCAGCAGGAACCCTCACGTGACTGGAGGCCAGGAGGTGATGGAGGGGTGAGTTGGGGCTCCAGCTTCCCCTTGGCCAACTCCTGGGGCTGTGGGACCCAAAGGATTAGCTTCTGCTCTGTGAAAGGGGCCACACTGGAAGCCTCCCCGCTAGAACTGTGAGGAGAGGTGCTGTGCGACAAGCCCTTGCCTCCCTGGTCAGTCAGTCATTTTCCCCTCTCCGCAGTGGGTCTCTCCATCCCCAGGCTCAGCCTTCTCCCAAACAGAGCACAGACAATGACCATGCCCTTTGCAGCTAAGAATTCCAGGATTAGGCTCTGTCCAGTTTTCTTCTCCACAGCTCTAAAGGAGTCTGTGTTTGCCCGGCAGCTGGGCCCAGAGCCAGCCCCTCTTACAGGCTCTTTCCCTGTTTAGTTGCACGGATTCTTTCCATTTGGTCTTTACGCTGAGGCTTCAAGTTAACATGGAACCATCTTTAAATGTACAATTGAGCAGCATTTAGTGGTTTCACGGAGCTTTGGACACAACGCTCTGTAATATTCTGGTGTAGCTGCATTATCCCAGGAGGGAGCATGCCAGTTCAGCCATCAAGCGTGCAGGCAGCTCTTGGTCCTATGGCTTTTGCTTTTCTGGCTCAGCACAGACGGAAAATCAGTATGTGGTTTTCTGTCTGACTTCGCTCGCTCAGCACAGTGTGGTCAAGCGTCATCCATATTGGAGTGCAGATCGGCCCACGTTCTTTTTATGGTTGGGTAATATTCAATTGTATGGGTTGACTGCGGTTTTAGTATGCATTCATCCATTTACAGGCCCTGGATTGCTTCCACCTTTTGACTGCAGTGAATAGCACTACTTAGAATACATGCGTTTGTGAATGCTAGTCTCGCTTTTCGGTTCTTTGAGATAAATGTCTGGAAGTGGGTTGACAGTCATATGCAAGTCTAACTTCTGGAGGGCTCTGCGCAGGTTTGGGGTTCTTGCTCTACCCGGACATTTGCTGACACCTTCTCTGTCCTCTTCTCTCGCCTTGGTTCTAGCGCTAGGGTACTCTGAAGGCTTTTCTCATAACAGGAGAGTGGGGCGTGGAGAAAGAGGCACCAAGGTTCACATAGAAAAGAAAACATTGGCAGAAAGATCGGGAATCCCTCTGGCTGTGAACTCCATGTGAACACGGTAGCCGAGGTGTGACTCCCGAAGCATCTCAGCCTCGGAAGCCCATCCTCCCACAGCCTCTGCAGGCCCCAAGGGTCCCATCTCTGTGCTTCCTCTGAGGACCACCTCTACCTGACTCCTGGGTAGAGCAAGCCTCAGCCTCTTTGTTTAGAAGTTTTTTAAACTCTAACAGGAAACAGACAGGTGAAGGTGGCTGCCCTGTCTGCAGGCAGGCGGGAGGGAGGAGAGCCCTCCACCTACCCAACCCAACACCCTGAATAAGGGTGCTTGTGCTGTGTGAGCCCAGCAGCTGCCTGTGCCTGTGCATATGTAACTGTCAGCCCTGCTCACCTCTCCCTCTCTTACAGCTAAGGTTCTGCCTCTGCCTACTGGATGTTGGGCTCTGCCTAGTGACAAGCAGAAAAACAACGTTTTCCAGGAGGAAAAAAAATAAGATATTAAAAAAACACATTAACAATTTGCAAATTATCATGAGAAAAAAATATCCTATTAAGAAAAATATGACAAGCATATACTCGTAGAAGAAAAAAAACAACACCCAGGAGAAGAATGAACTGTATCTTGTTGAAATTACAGTATTGTCCTGTCCAAACTAATAGGCTCTGGTGTCCCCAAACATCTGCTGGAGGTATCATTTATTAAGTCCATTATCCCGCAGACTACAGCTAGTCACTTCTCAAACACTGCCACATTTATGAAAGACAGTTATAGTCATTTGTAAGATAATGGCCATTCTAATCTCAAGGCTTCACGAGGAACCTGTTTCTCAGCACGTCACAATGGAGCTCTGCACAGGGGCAGCGCCGGGCAGGCTGCAGTTGTCCGTGGAGAGGGATGGGCAGTTCCATGATGGACACTATTACCTTCTGCCTTCCCTCCCTCAGCCCTGGAGAACTGGGGGGTCCATCTGAGTGCCCAATTCTCAATGCAAGAGTGGGAGTGAGCAAGAGAAGAAAGGAGAGCGTGAGGGGGAGGAATGGGAAAGAGGGAGATGGAGAGGGATAAAGGCGGGGTGGGGGAGAAGGGACAAAGGGAAGGTCTTATGGTTTTATTCCGTTGCTGTGATCAACACCATGAATAAAACAACTTGGGGAGGAAAGTCACGTCCCATCACTGAGGGAAGTCAGGGCAGGAACTCAGGCAGAAACTTGAAACAGAAACCTCGAAGGACAGCATCCAGCTTACTTGCTCCCTAGGCTGGGGCTCACTAGTCTTCTTAAACACCCCTCCTCCTTGCCACTCACATCAGGCATCACAGACATGGCCACAGGCCAATCTGACCGTGGCAGTCCCTCAGTTCAGACTCGTTCAGATGAGTCTAGGCTGCATGAAATCAGCAGCTGAAGCTAACCAGGACAGGACAGAAGAAGCTTGGAGGGAGCAGAGGAGAGGGAGGAGGAGGAGGAGAGGAGAGGGGAGGGGAGGGGAGGGGAGGGGAGGGGAGGAGAGAAGAGGGGAGGGGAAGAGAGAAGAGGGGAGGGGAGGAGAAGAGAGGAGAGGTGAGGAGAGGAGAAGGGAGGGGAGGGGAGGAGAGGGGAGGAGAGGAGAAGGAAGGGGAGGGGAGGAGAGGGGAGGGAGAGGAGGGGAGGGGAGGGGAGGGGAGGAGAGGAGAGGAGAGGAGAGGAGAGGAGAGGAGAGGAGAAGGGAGGGGAGGGGAGGAGAGGGGGGGAGAAGAGAGAAGAGGGGAGGGGAAGAGAAGAGAGGAGAGGAAAGGAGAGGAGAGGAGAGGAAAGGAGAGGAGAGGAGAGGGGAGGGGAGAGGAGAGGGGGGAGGGAAGAACAGAAGAGAAACTTAAGCCCTCACTGAAAGGAAGGTACAGGAGACAAGGAAAGGAAGCTGAACCATGGTGCTCTACTGGGCAGGCAGCTCTCCCAGACACCCCCCTGCAAAGCAATAAGACCCTGAGAGAGACCCAGCCCACTGTTGCCAAGCCATGTTGCCGGGGCTTGCTATGCAGCCCTAAACATCCAGACAGGAGCCACCAGGGCACAGGGTGAGGGAGGAAAGGCAGATCTTGGGCCTAGGAGGAGCAATGAAGGTGGGACGGGGCAAGACAATGCAAAGGTTCCTCCATCTTGTTCTCTTGCTGGGGCCAGGCTTAACTAGAATTTGGTCTTCTTGTAAGGAAGCCTTGTGGAAAACTACCAAACTTACTTCTAGGAACCCAAGTTCGAGATGCCCGAGCTAACTTAGCTTCTGCTAAACTGCCTGCGTGTGCAAACCTCCCCTCCAACTAACCGCTCATCTTAGCCTCTTGCTTGTGTAAAACCTCCCCCTGCAGTTGCAGAGCAAGATACCAGGATGTGGCTCTTGCTTTAAAATCTCCTTGTTCTAAATACTCAGAACACCTGAGTATAGTCCCAGCTGGCTTGAATAAAGACTTTCAGTTGGGCTGCATCTGAGTGGTCTTCTCTGGCGGGCTCCCCGTAATGATGAGAACACAGGTCAGAGGGAAGGGGCGGCTGAGCTGGGGTATCAGACCTGTGTGCTCTTTGGACACACTGGGGAATCCTCTTGGAGATGTGAACGCTGCCTCAGGGTCGTCTGGAGGAGCCAGCAGAGACCGTGACGACCGTGTAGGACACCTGTCACGGCACAGGAAGATCTGTGAAATGAGCAACCGCACACACCGTCAGAAGAAAGTGAAGACGAGGTCCGTCAGCCTGGTGTTCTCCACTGAGAAGCAATTGAAATGACTCGACTCCACCTGGCCATCCACAGGTCTTGTCTTTTCTGAATCATCCCACAGAAGTATCTAACCTGAGTCATCTTCACCAGACAGGCTGTGGGATGAGCTGGAGAAAGGGGAACCATTCCCATGGCGGGAGGAGGAAGAGCCAGGAAGAGGAAGGTCCAGGGACATAGGCTGTGTGTTTGGCCGTGTGGGGGACAAAGGCAGTTCTCTCCCACCCAGTTTCAGAGTGGAGAAGCCAAGGAAAGATGCCAGCTGAATACCACGGCAGTGGAGAGCAGCTTTGTCGGTTGCCGCATCTCTACCCGGAGCTGCAGGGGTCAAAGCAGAGCCTGGTAGAACAAGGATGATCCTCTTTACGAGCTGCCTGGAAAGATCACTTCCGGAGTCACACAGTCACACAGAGCCATCACTTCCTTTTGTCTCCTGTGCTAGGCATAGAACCTGGAACTGACGCAAACAAGTCACGTGATCTGCCTCCAAGCCCCACTCAACCCTCTCAGTAAATCTTGGGATGGTCCTTCCTCACTCCAAACCTCTGTTTCTCCTGGGGGGTCTATGTTCCCCCCCCCCCCACCACCACCACTAGTTCCTTCCAGTCAGCAATCCTTTCCTATCTCCTGTCTTCCTCCAGCTCAGAGGCCCTCCCCACAGGCCCTCCCCCACAGGCCCTCCCCACAGGCCCCCCTTGCTACCTAAGCATCTGACCTCTACCTCGGAGCTTTCAGCCCTGAACACTGGACTTCACCAGTTACCTAGAGCTAAGTAACAAAAGACTCCATACTTTACTTCTGCCACAGAGACTGGCTCACAGACCTGGGGGAGAGCTGGGCGTGGCTGTTGCTCCCCTCCAGATGCCCCCCCCCAACCTCTGGGGACTCTGTTCTCTCTGGTTCCTTTGGCAGAGTGGAGTTAGGGTAGCCATCGTTACAGAACAAGAGAGCAGCAGTCTCAACGAAGTCATTCTCAAAGCTCTGCTTGCCAAGGAACTTTTTAAAAAAAAGATTTATTTATTTATTTATTTATTTATTATGTATACAACTTTCTGCCTTGATGTATGCCCGCACGCCAGAGGAGGGCACCAGATCTCAGTACAGATGGTTGTGAGCCACCATGTGGTTGCTGGGAATTGAACTCAGGACCTCTGGAAGAGCAGCCAGTGCTCTTAACCTCTGAGCCAAGGAACTTTGAACTTGACGTTGGCCCTGCTGAATCCTGGCTGCGAAGCAGGACGGAGGCCTCCTCCTGTGGTCCTTTCTGTGGTACCTAGCATGAGATGGGCATTCTATAGGTGTTCAGTAAATGAACAGAACACTGCTTGTGTTAGCGGGATTTCAGCCCCTCTGACAAGCACCTTCGGGAATCAGCCTGTGGAAAGAGAGATGTGCTTGATTTTGGCTCTCAGTTTCAGAGGTCTCAGTGGCTGATCCACCAGTACCGTTGCTTTGGGCCCATGGCATACATCCTTGAGGGGATATGTGGCAAACTGCTTACTTCATGGCCAGGAAGGGAAAGAGGAGAAGACAGGTCCACAATTCTTTGAGGCTTTTAGGCTTCATCATGGGCTCCACTGTAAGAATTAGCATCAGGTTTTAAGTTTTAATTACTATGTCCATCCATGAAACAAAAATGCTTCTGCTCAGCAAGCCCTTTGCCCAAGGACAGAGAGTTCCTGAAATGCTGGAGGCTGTGTTTATGGGCGATAACAAGCCACAACTTCTCCTTCCCCTAAACAACTGTGTTTGACCTGTCCACACCAAATGTGCTTGATCACATGTGGGTGGGAGTTACAGGAAGCAAGTGGGTCCAGTTGTACGCTTGCCCCTGATTGGATGCAGGCCAGAGGTACACAGGCAAGAAGTACAATGTCAGGATATATGACAGCCCCTGTTTGGATCTGGTGGGAAATATGTAGCCTGATGGGTTTGCCTTTTCTAAGCCTCGCAAAATGTGACTTGCTGCCATTTTCTGGGAACCCTGGAATGGGCTTGGCCAGAGTCTATCATTCTGGCCAGTATTAAATTAAACCTTGCTTCAGATTTGGCTCAAACATTGTGGTAGCAGACTTGTTCTTGAATGGTGGGATCAACACCACCTCTTAAAAGGTCTGCCGTCTTCAATGGTACCACCCTAGGCACCATGCCTTTAGCACGCAAGCCTTTCGGGCCTGCGTACAACCAAACTCCAGCACCGCAGTTCAGGGGTTAGGAGTCTGCAAGAGCAACAGAAGGTGAGGTTCCCAGGTACCACAGATGGATGATTTCAAAGATGCTGGGTGATTCCTGTCCCTTCTGCTGTGCGCGCTAGCGCGCGCACACACACACACACACACACACACACACACACACACACACACACACACGCCCATCAAGTGCCCAGAAAGCAGCTTTCAGACATTGTTTACAACTCAAGGTCATGTATTGTACTCTCCTTTGAGCCATAATTACCCAACAGAGAGAGAGCCACACAAAGACAATGCCTGTGGCGTGCACCCTTTTACAGAGCTGCCAAGGGAGACAAAAGCCACCCTGGCCTCCAAGAACCCATCCCCTCTTCTCTGTAAACAGCCCCATATTCATCCTCACACTGACTGCCGCTCCCCTCTCTGCCACAACCTCGTCACAGGCCCCAAAGGGAATCGGTGTAACAAGACAATCCATTTCCCATCAGACAGTAACAGAGAAATTTTTTATTCCGATTTTTACAATTCAAAACAAAAATCAGAGGCTGTTTTCCAGTCTGAAAACCCTGAAACTGGTCCTCTGCGTCAGTAATGGAACTCCCGGAGCCACGGACCGAGGGGGGACTCGCAGAGCATGCATCCTGACATTCAAATAGAAACATAAATAAATGTTGAGCTGTATGACCCCTGGATCCACACTGATCACCTCCCAGAATAGAGGCCCTTCTGCTCAGGTTGCCTACAATTGCCAATGACCTGTCCCATATCCTCAGAGATCATTGATAAGGAGCCAGAACCAGATGTGTTGGGGAACCAGCAAGAAGCGGCTCTGGGGAAAGACAGGCTTTCCTGGGGGCAGCCCACACCTGACCACACGGGCACGTGTAAACATGCATGCATATGAACTCCTAGCCCCTTCCCACTCTGCCCTTTGCCCTCATCTGTGACAGGGTTCCCATCTGCCTAAGGCTCTGGCACACCAGACACCAAAGCAACCAAAGCAAGCCATACTGTGCCGCCTGGCTAAGCAAGGATGTAGTAGGTCCAGGCTCTGTCATGCATTTAAAACTTTGTGGGGTGTGTGTGTGTGTGTGTGTGTGTGTGTGTGTGTGTGCTTATTCTTTTTAAATTTCTCTGTGTGGAGGGGACACATGCAGACTAAAGTATACATGTGGAGATCAGAAGATGATTTGTGGGAGTCAGTTCTCTCCCTCCGCCGTGGTGGTCCTTGGGATTGACCTCAGGTCGTCAGGCTTGTCAGCGATACCTTTGCTGGATCCTGCACAGAGAGACACTCAGCTGTCTCTGTCTCGGCCGTCTCCCACGCTGCCACACAGAGCCCTTCAGCAACACTCCTGTAATAACGCGATCAACTCACTGGTTCACTATGCAATACTGGATGCTACCTGTCTCTTTGATCCATAGTTTATCCCTTATCCAGGGTGAATATATCTGCTCATGTATCCCCAGGAAAGGCCGCGCAATCAGAGTGCTTTGTGAAAACACCTAGAACAATGTCCCTCCCAGACAGCAATGCTCTGAAGATAGCACGCTGGCTGGTAACACTCAGACCCCTGGCTTCTTGACTCGGTTCTGTCAGGGCGAAGGGAAGAAAGAGGCCCCAGTTCCCACTGCTGAGCTGTAAACAGTCCCAGGCCCCACCCCCACCCATTCCTGTCCCCATAAACTCTATTTCTTGCTCATCTGCTCACTTTTATACGGAGTTTATTGAGTACCTCCATGTTGGAAAAACGGAGCTGTTTAATAGCTGCAGTGATAAAAACAAGAAAAAGATGACTTCCGACTGCCCAGCTGTTGGAAGGAAATTAGGATAGTTACGTTTCTCCCCGCTAAACCCTCAGCCTCTGGCACCTGCAGGCCAGCTCCTCCAGTACAGATCTGTTCAGCCTCCAATCCAGTCCAGGGTTGCTGATTGACTAGGACAGAGGTGGCTTTAAAGGTTTGGGGGTGGAAGAGGTGATTCTGTAGTTAAGAGCACTGGCTGTTCTTTTAGAGGACCCAAGTTTGGTTCCCAGTATCCAAGTTCCCAGCATGGAAGCTTGCAGCCATCTCTACTCCAGTTCTAAGGGATCGAACACCATCTGCCAGTTTCTAAGTGTTCTCTCTTCTCTTCTCTCTCTCTCTCTCTCTCTCTCTCTCTCTCTTTCTCTCTCTCTCTCTCTCTCTCCACACACACACACACACACACACACACACACACACAGACACACACACACAGATTCTTATAAAAGTGACCACCTTGTGAGAACACTTGACCAGAAACAAGGGGAAGAAGCTCCATGCAAAAATTAAGAGTCATCACCAGAGAGCAAATTCCTGGAAGACTCAGTGTCCCTTCTCCTAGGTCACCTCAGGCTGAACACAGTCCTGCATCTGTGGCTGGACCTTCGATCTGTTACAAGGTATGCTGGAGGAAGATGGAGATGCCCGGCAATGACCACTGGGCAGGGGTGGCAGCCAGTTATGTAACCACTCAGCAACTTCAAAGTTGATTAGGACTTGGTTCCTCTCCACAGCTGTCTCAAAGCCCCCTCCTCCCTTCCAGAAAGTTCTAACCGTTCCCCAGTCCCTCCTAGCAACCACTCACCACCTCCTGCTCTCTGGGAGCAAGAAGCCTCTTAAATCTACAGATGTTCAAGCATCAATCACCAAGGCAGGAAGTGAGCATGCTCTCAAGTGCTCCCAGAACCTGCTTGATTTTCCTCTAGTCTTTGAAGCTCCATCTGCACCCAGCAGCTTCACAGTGCCTCTCACTAAACAGCTACTGCCCCCTCATGAGCTTCTAGAGGGCACAGGCCTCTAGTGCCAAAACCCACTGTTTGCCTCAACGGGGTCTCCCCGACTTCTACACAGTCACGCCTCCCCAAGGAGGTACACAATCGTGACGAAACTTGGGTGACCAGATTCTCAGAATCCGAATACATTCTAAACATGTCCTTTCCTTTGTCCTACCTGAGCTCTGAGTGCCCACTGCCCGCTGGACTCTGCCCTCGTGGAGGCTGTCGGGAGTGGTGCTTGCTGGCTGGGAACCACGCAGGCTTTACAGAGGCATTGAAGCTAAATTTGAGCACAGAGCAGGTGACAGGGCAACCCAGGTAGAGGGCATTTTGACCCCTAAAGACATAATGGCACTGAAGAAAAGAGTCTCCTGTGGAGATCCCAAATCAGGCTTATTATATAACGGGGGAGGAAAGCTATGTGTTCTGTGCTCGGCAGGGTGGGCATTGTGCTGAGCCCTGAAGGAGCTGCGGTGTGAAGGAACACAGAGATCATAAGCCAGTGCCGAGCATGGAGCTGGTGCTGAGCCCTGAGGAGGAAAGAAGCCCTGAGAGCAGCTGCAGCTGGGGAAGACCCAGACCCAAGCCAGACCCTGCCCCAGGTTCTTCTTCCTTCCTAATTGCGTTGCCCTGAGAGAGCTGCCAGTCACGGGAGACGCTGGTAAACAGCTCTGGTGTGTGCCAGCCCTAGAGAGATTCGCTGACTTGTAAACAAAATGCACACTGGAGAGTATTTTGTGGTAGACAGTGGCCAGCCAAGGAGGAAAGGGAGAAAAGAGAGGAAAAGAGAACGAGAACACCCAGAGCGGAAAACAAAGAAGAAGGGAAGGAGGGAGAAAGAGGGGGAGATGAAGAAAGGAAGGAAAGTGGAAGCAAGGGCAGACGTGAGCCTCATACACAGGGACGCAGCTTCTAAACACCAGAAGTTTAGACTCGATTTCTTGGTCTTGGCTTTGAGGAAATAACCCAGCAAAATCCTTCTGATGAAGGAACTGGAAACATATGTCCACCCAACTGAGGACAAAATTCTTGCCAGTGAGAGGTCTGGCTTAGACAGCCACTCTCCTTCCAAAGCAGAGGAGGCACCGAGCGGAATTGCTGGAAGGGTTAGCCTCCAGCTGCAAAGAAAATGGTTCTCTTCCTCCCACCGTACCTTGCTCATAATCAACAATAAATCCTGAAAATGAAATACAAAATGGAACTAAGGCCGACACAGGCGCATCCAGCTGGAAGCCAGCCGGCTCTCCAAGCTGTGGCATATCCTGTTAAAAATCTTCTGCTCCATCCCAGAGCCCACCAAGAGGCTGCCTGCTTCCTAAACCCCTCAGTAGGCAGTGGAGATACCAGACATGTTTGTCGGCTACTCAGGAAGAAGAAACAGCCGAAGCAGGCTGGACACAGGTGCTGTTTGCAGAGACGGGGAGTTCCTACATAATTCACCAGCTCACCATCCTGCTAGTGAGACCCTGGGTCCCTGCACTCCGGCTGTGCCCACTGCAGTCAGATCAGCTCCGTCTGTTAGCCCAGGCTGTCCCCGAGCCAACTCTCTGCCCTCCCACCTCCAAGTACCCCTCGCAGTAAGGTGATCCCAGGGCCACCAATCCAGGGCCAACTGCCGAGCCTTTGAGCCACTGACAGGTGCTGAGTATAGACTGAGCATGCTCTCTGAGTGTTACAGCCTCTGTGTATGCTCAGGCCCTGCTTTCTGAACGTGCCCTCTGACTAAACTGAGTGTTGCTCAGCAGCTATTAGCTCAGTGTGAAGAGCACCACCAACAGGAAGAGCAAGGTCATGACCTTCAGGAGGTAAAAGATCATAGCCTTCCGGATGAAGAAAGGCATGACCTTCAGGACTATACACAGTGTCCAGAAATCATCTGCCTGCAAAAGACAAAGCTGCAGGCAGCCCCAGCACCAGTCCCGGCTGGAAGAGTCCCCCACACTCCGAGGTACACTGAACACCAGCTCCTCTTTAACCAAGTCAGGGACCTTGACGATACTCTGAATTATCCAAGTGGACCCCACAACCCAGGCCCAGCATCCTCATACAAGGACCACTTGAGACACCCAGGCGAAGGCGAGCGAACAGGCCAGGTACAGACAGATGGAACGATGGAGTCAGGAGCCGAAGATTGCCTGCAGCCACCAGGACCTGGCAGGAGTAGGAAGAGCCTCCCCCCAGAGCCTACAGAGGAGCAGTCCCGCCGTGCTTTAGTGGCCTCTGGAGTCTTACAACTGTGGCTTCCCACAGTTGTCGTCCTTGCCTGCAGCCTCAGGCTGCAACTGCAGGGACCTTGCTCCACAGCCTTCCAGGGAAGGAGTCTTCTGTGGTCTCTATTCTTACTCCTCAGTCTGCTCCAGTGGCTTGAGCTGGGTGGCCAGGTGACTAGGTGGCTGGGCTTGGTCCCAATACCTAATACTTCCCTCTCCAAGTGGCTATACCTGAACCTGCACCTGGTTCATGGAATCGCATGAGCTGGCTACAGTCACACCAAGCAAGAGTCATTGGGGGCAGCAGGACAGGAGAGGTAGGGGCAGGAAGGCCACTCTGTGGACCCCAAATCACAAGAGTGGAGTCACCAATCCCTACGTAGGGCACCTGTCACTGCTAACTGGAGGGCCTATGACCGGGTATGGACCCTGACTCTCACCCTTGGTGAGATGGCACTGAGCTCCTGGCACGTATGCCTGGAGTGTGATGGGAAATACCCTTCTTCTCCCTTGTTTTGCTGAGATATATTGCTACGAAAGTCGCAAGTCATATGGTCCCTGCCTGTGACTCAGCACTTGGAGGTAGAAGCGCAAGCCTAGCAGACTTAAGCCCTGTCCAGCCAGAGAGAAACCTGACTTGGCCAAACAGTGCTAGGTGTAGCTGGGTGGTGGAATCCTTACTCCCCATGCAAAGGGCCCTAGGCTTGTTCCCTAAGCACTGCAAAAAGGGGGGTAGGGTTGCACACCATGTATACATCCTGAGGATTCTACAGACAGGTGTGCGCTCCATGACACTGGCCACCTGTTGTCAGACACATTTCCAGACAGTGCTTGGATGCTGAAGAACCTTAGGGTGGGAGGCTGCAAAGAAAACTAGGTGGATTAAGGCACTTTTGTGGGGTGAGCAGTGAAATAGGAATCCTTGTCCCTACCCTCTTGGCTTTTCTTCATCTGTTGAGGTTGACACAAAAGACTCCATTTTGATTCTGACAACTTTTACAACCTTGTTATCACATCCAGGGGAAGGCAATCATCACCTCCAAACTTGTGTAGGGGCTGCATGGGTGTATGTAGGGGGGTACATGGGTGTATGTAAGGGGATGCATGGGTGTATGTAGGGGGTGCATGGGTGTATGTGGGGAAGGTGCACAGGTGTATGTGGGGGGATGCATGGGTGTATGTGGGGTGAGGTGCATGGGTGTATGTGGGGGGATGCATGGGTATATGTGGGGGGAGGAACATGGGTGTATGTGTGTCTACTGTCTGTGTGCCTCTGTATGCATATGCCTCCACATCAATGGAGTGTGTGTGTGTGTGTGTGTGCGTGTGTGTGCGCACTCACAACCCCCAATGTGATACCTAGCTTCTCAACTCATGTTAAGATGGCCAATTCGCTTTCTTTAGCAACAAGCCCTGTGTTGGAGCAGACTTCTGGAGTTCACTTTGTGTGAACAGAAACTTTGTACCCATTGACAATTAACTCCCCAGCCCCACCGCCACCATTCCATTCTCGGCCTCTGAGAGTCTATTTCAGGTACCTTCCACCTAAGTAGAACAGACCACATCTGTCCATGTCTCACAAGCATCCAGTCCTCCAAGTTCACATGTGCAGCCACAACAGCAGGGTTGCCTACTCTCATGTGTTCTTTGCAGTTGATCCAAGAGCCAGAAGTTCAGGTACCAGAACCATGCTTCACGGTCCCTCATATATCAAGTGAGGGTTTTGGATAAAAGGCCTTGCCCTAGCCAGTGAGCTTCTAGAGTTGACAGACTCCAGAGTTCTCCTGGGGGAGGAAAATGAATGACACCAGCAGCAATGTTTCTGTTAGCCTCTTCTAGTGTCTCCTATACCCCTTACCCTCCCAATATCCCTTCTTTACTGGAGCCTCACCATGCAGCAAGATGGCCTTCCCTCCTTGCCCTGGCACCCCCACAATGCCGATGTCACCACCCCCAGGAGCCCCTGACCACCATGAAATGGCTGACAGATGACTGTTCTCTGAGGATCAGGAGAGAGAATACCCTCATCCGAGTGGAAACTGGTTCCAAGAGGCACAGCCTCAGCCTGGCCCAGGCATCTCAAGAATGAACCCATGCTCTCCTGACTCTCAGTGCCACACAGGGCTCTTGCCTAGGCTTCTCAGCTCACTGCAGTGGCAAGTCCACTCTTTACCAGAGGCCCTCACTCTTTACCACAGAAAACTAGATCGGGCTTCGTTTCTCTGTGCAAGACTCCCTACTCAAGAGTTGTCAGTCCCTCTCAGAGACACAGCAAGGAGGGAGAGGGAGGAGGTTTGATCATCCCTGAGATGGCAGCCAAGACTTAGAGTCCCCCTGTCTGCATAACAGAAACTGGGTTCTTCCAGGTGGCTCATGTCTCAGAGGTTTTCAGTGTAGACAGAAGTTTCTGTTGGGGACTAAATGGCTGTGGCACTGTGTGGGACAGAAACCTCCATCTTTGCTGCAGAGGTTCTGGATGAGTTCTCTGAATACATGAAGGAGAACCCTCCATCAAGAGGGCTGCTCCACGGGGCTAGAGACCTCTAATAGCAGAGGTCTCAGGAGAACCACAGCTAATATTTTCAGGGAGCCTCCAATACCAGATTAACCTAACACAAGATCATGTCTGCAGACACATGTATGTCCCTTCCCCAATAATATGCTGGTGTCTTCAACCTCTGCAGAGAATATGGAAGCTCATGGGGACCTCATGAGCACCTTGAGGGGCCCTGTGGAAACCTCATGGGACCTTATGGGACTTTAGGGAACTGCATGGAGACCTCATGGGACCTTATAGGACCTTCACTGAGACCTCATGGGATCTTATGGAACCTCATGGACACCATAGAGATCTCCCTGCTGGTCCCACAGCTGTTCAGTCCCAAATAAACACATAGGCTTATATTAATTATAAACTGCTTGGCCTGTTGCTCAGGTTTATTATTTACTAGCTCTTACAACTTCAGTTCACCCATAATTCTTGTCTATGTTTAGCCACATGGCTTGGCACCTTTTCTCAGTGAGGCATGCTCATCTTGCTTCCTCTGCATCTGGCTGGTGACTGTGTCTCTACCTTTCCTTTTCCCAGAATTCTCTTAGTCTAGTTGACCTGACTATACTTCCTGCCTGGCTACTGGGCAGTCAGTGTTTTATTAAACTAATATGAGTGGCAAATCTATACAGTGTACAAAAGCGTCATCCCACAACACAGAGGAACTTCACAGAGACCTTATGGAACCTTATGGAACCCTCATGGAATCTTATAGGAACTTCGTGAAGACCTCATGGGACCTTATGGAACTTTGTGAGACTTCATGAGGACCTCATGGGAGCTTTGCGGGACTTCATGCTTCAGAAGGTTTGATGTTTCCAGGGTACAAACTCAGAAAATAATCATAAACTGGAGGGGGGGGGGCGGATGAAACAAGGAAGAAAATGGAAGGCGAGAAGGAAATTGTCTCTGTTCCCCACAGCCATGGGGACTCCAGGGCAAGGAAGCCACTCCACAGAAGTGCATCCAAGCCTTAATAAGGGAGCAAGTGGCACAGCCACTTACCCTCCTGCCTAGCATGTTTGATGGGAGCCATGTCCTCCCACTTTCCCCAAGAAGTGGGTAGAATGAGGATGCCCTCAGAGAAGGCAGCTCAGAGCTTCCCACTGAGTGGGCTAGCCCTCCAAGGAGGCTGCCAGCATCTGCAGACCTAGCTCCTGGACACCCTGTGCTTGGACGAGTTGTAAGACCACCTGCACCAGAAGGCCTGCTCTTGCTGCTCTGATGCTCCCCAGCAGCTAGGCTCACACACCTGTTCCACATCCAGCTGCTCTGGCTCTCTGCAGACAGACACCCATTGCAGTGACTCAGATCCACTGTGACCTCATTCTTCCAAGACCGGGGGCTGCTGGGCTGTGTACCTGCACTGTCTGTGTTTGAAGACACAACCAGTTTCCTCCATTCAGACCTTCCCTGCGGCCCTGATTTCAGCCCTACAGAGACATCTGAAAGAGCCATGGCAGGTCTCCCACCGACCTTCCATGGGACACTTTCATTCCTTGTATTGTTACCACCAGCTTTCCTGAGCATGCCACCCCCTCCAGCAGAGCCACAAATGGTCAGCCAGGAGCCATGGCCTTGGCACAATAAGAATCCAGGATGCCGCCGGGCAGTGGTGGCACGTGCTTTTAATTCCAGAACTGGGAAGGCAGAGGTAGGCGGATCTCTGTGTGTTCAAGGCCAGCCTGGTCTACAGAGCAAGTTCCAGGGCAGGCTCCAAAGCTACACAAAGAAACCCTGTCTCAAAAACAAATAAATAAATAAAAATATTTTTATTTTACAGCTGGACACACCACACCCTCTCTGAGTTCTGTATCCTTCCTCCCCTAAGCCTGAGACACGCCCCAGATCTTCACAGCACCCTGGACCCCCATCTTTTCAGTTCTTCCCCCTGATGCTCCCTGTGTGGTTTTCTTTCTTGACCTCACTTTAGCTAGCCTGGTCCCTTGACAACTGCCCTGGATCCAGGCATCTCTGCAGTTTCTGACACCAGCCCAGCACACCCTGGCTTACGCAGGCTGCCTGAATCCTCCTCATGGTCCTCATCAAGCACGTGATGCCCCATTCTGGGCTGAGCTCGGTTCTCCTGCTCAAGGCTGCACCATGTCTTTCTCTATACAGTAATATTTAGATTTCATAATTATAAATAATTTGTGAGGACGGCTCCAATTTTCTATCAACATTCTGATTGAAGTCCAGCTTTGCCCCCGACTACAGGGTTCTGATGACTTCCTGCCTGTGAGAGCGGGGTTCTGATGCTGAGTGTGTCCTCTCCCCACTCTGCTCACACACATATCTGTCAGCGTGGACCCCTAGGTTTCATTCTGTCCATTGAGCTCTCGCCCGTGCCGATTGTACTTGTCCCAGATTTAACAACCTTGCTCCCAGCTGTGTTCTCACCCTCACGGTGGGTGTCAGCATTTTCTCTGTGTCTTTCCCTCTTCCAGAGGCTGCAGATTCCACTTGCTGCCCCCCATCCCCTCCCACCCCAAGCCTTCAGCCCAACACACATACTGAGAGGTGCAGGGCTGATCATATGATGCAAGCCTTGAGCTGTCCCGGGTACTGACTGGCCTTGCTCAGCCCCACAGCATACCTGTACTGAGCCCACCCTTTGGAACCATGCTTGCTGGTTTTCATGCGGCTAAGGCAAGGGTGACTCTATGGCTCCACACTCCTGCTTTAGTATCAGGAGTTAAAGTTGAAAATGGTCCATGGGCCAGGAAGCCCTCCCTAGGCTTGGGGCTCTGTGAAAATCTTCAGAGCTCAGAAAAATAGGGTGTTATGAAAATCAATGCCTCCCACAGTGTGCACTGCCTTTGCTTTTGGCACCCAATTGTCCACTGCTAATGGCCTGACAGGACCAGAAAGCCAAAAGGCCTGGCAGCTAGAGCTGATCTCTGCTTCCTCTCTGTCTCCAAGACAAAGGACTAGTTATGAACCTCCAAAGGTGGGCATAAGGGGTAAGGCGAAATAGCGCACGCTTGACTCTTTCTTCCCGTCTCCTCATCACCATCTACCAGCTGAGGGTCTCAGCATAATCCCAGGCAGTTCGGAACTGGGAACAGTGAGTTACATAACGCAATATTAAGGCTGTAAATCTTCCTGGTAGCAGAACCCATAAACCCTGGCTTTTATTATCCACTTACCGCACAGACCCTGGCTGTTCCTTCATCGCAGCACAATTATCCCACAATTACTGTTAGATTGTTAAGTAAATAGCGTGCCAGAAGCGGCAATTCCCGGGCTCATAAATATATAAACAAACACCAGAGTGAGGCCCCTGAGCTATGGGAAGGAGGCAGGGTAGGGTGCTGGAATGTGTGACATTCGCCTTCTGCAGATGGGTCCTTGGCAGTCACTCTCACAACCCCGCAGGGCCCCGGAAACTATGGGCGGCAGGACAGAGGATCCAATACAGGCCAGCTGCGCAGTCACGGCACATGGGCGCTCCCCTAGGGCAAGGTAGCTGGAGAGGCAGGCACAGTGTCCCTGGCCTCATCACACCTCCCGGTATGTGTCTGGGCCCCCCTCCCCCCGTAAGACCAAGTAGCACAGGTGTAGTGTGAGGAGAAAGAAACATACTCTCCTGGTTTTTTGTTGTTGTTGTTGTTGTTGTTGTTTTCTTTTGTTTTTTAAATGAAAATGTTCTCATTGTCTTTCCCCCCCCTAACAAATTCTAAACCAGGAGTTTCAAGTCCCTTCTCGGGAGAGGGGTGAAGGCACCACAACCCAGTCACACTGTGGGAATCATTCCTACAGAGTGTCTTGGTTGCACCTGAAGATGCAGAAATGGGAAGCAGGGACCAGAGTGGGCGTGTAGGCCAGATGATTCTGGGTCTGACAGGAGATGGGGAACAGATAGAAGCACTTTCATACTCTATAGGAAAGCACATTTGTATTCTGTCTGGTAGAGAGGAACTTGAGCGCACAGGTCATTAATAGCAGCTCAGCAGTGCACACTGCTGATACCTTGCTTGTTCTGAGTTAGTGCTTCAACCCAGGTAGCAGCTGGGGACCGCAGTGCTAGTCTCCACATTCCAAGATCTGCCTGAGTCCAGACACCGGGAGGATAAAGGGAGAGGGAGAGGAGGCTCATAAGGGAGGCAGCAGCATCACCTGAACTGTGGTTGACTAGCTCAGACCACCTGACCCTAGAGGCGGGGCCCAGCTCCCCAGTGACTGACTGCCTTTGTTCCCCTCCCTAGAGCAGGCTGGATAGAGGTAGAGCAGGCAGAAGGCAGTTTTTTTGATGCCTTCTCAGACCCTTGCCCCTCTGCGTAAAATGTAGCTTAAAGATTCCCTTGTTCTCTGTGCACTGACGTCTGTGGTTACAAACAGGGTGATCCTCTGCTGTTTTAGTTGATATTCTGTGGAATTCTAGGACACATAAAACAAAACTCTGAGTTAAATGTTTGGACAATCTTGTCCCCGGGGTCAGAAGAGAGAGTGTCTGGGGTTGCTGTCCACATTCTGCATATTTCTTTTTTCTTTTTCTGATGTATTTATCCTTGAGAATTCCACACAGCAGTACCACGTCTTCATTGCTTCCACCTCCTCCCCCAACATCTCTTGCCCCCCACTCCCTCTCAAGTTCAAGACTTCAGCTTCTTTAACTAGTATTGTTACACACACACACACACACACACACACACACACACGTTACTACATATTGTTACATGCATATATAGATATGCGTGTAACAATAATAGTTATTGTTACATATTGTTACAAATGTTATTATATGCATATAACATGTATAAAACCTTCTGAATCCATTAAGCGTTGCTCATGTGTACCTGTGCTTACTACAGCTGACAACTGGGATTGGACAACCCATCCGGAGTTTGTCCCTAAAGAAAACTGATTCTCCCGCTCAGCAGCCACGGATCATCTGTAACTCTCCATCTAGGGGTGGGACCCTGTGGAATTTCCCCTTTCTTATTCCAATGATGGACAGCTGCTCAAAATGCAGAACAAGGGACCATGGGATACCCAGCCCCAACTGTTGCATCTACAACACAACCCCAGCTGACACTTAAGGCTCAGGGGAAATCTCCGCAGAGGGGTGGGAACAGTAGAAGTCAGAAGACCAACTGCTCCTGATAGACAGTGTCTTCTAGACGTGACAAGAGCCTGCAACCAGGAAATCTGACTTTACACCTTGATGGGTATCTTCATCAGTGTTCCATAGCTGTGAAGAGACACTACGACCATGGCAAATCTTACAGAAGAAAGCGTTTAATTGGGGCTTGTTTACAATTTTCGAGGTTTAGCCCATTGTCCCCATGGTGGAGAGCATGGTGGCACATAGGGAGACAAGGGAACTGAGCATTCAACAGCTGGATCCGAAGCAGCAGGAAGAGAGAAGTAGCTGAGAGCTCTACATTCTGATCTGCAGGCAGCAGGAAGAGAGAGATTCTGGGCTTGGCATGGGTTTCTTGACATCTCAAAACCCACCCTCGGCGACACACTTCCTCCAACAAGGCTACACCTCCTAATCCATTCAAATAACGCTACTCCCTCATGATCAACTGTTCAAATCTATGAGCCTGCAGGGGTCATTCTCATTCAAACCACCATGGGGGGATTCAGGCTACACTGGTCAAAGAGCTCTGAGATTTAAAAGAAGTCAAAGTATATTCTCAGTCTTTATCCACTATGGGGTGAGTACTTGGCAAAAGCATTCTCTCATCCCACAGGCATTCTCCTCTATATTTTAAACCAGTTTAAAGAGAACAACTCATGAGGACAATGGATCAGAGACCCAGTAGCCCCATCACCAGAGTATAAGCCACATGACCAAAAGGTGATGAGTGTCCAGGCCCAACCAAAGCACAGTCTATGGTTTCTGTGGTGATGCTGACTCTTTCTTACAAGTCAGGTGCCCCACGCTGTCTGTGCTCACACCGGACGGGATGAGGTACAGGACATGAAGGGTGTTGCACAGACCCGGAGGGTGCTCCAGAGAAATGCCATTTGGAATCCAGGCTTCAAATAGATGTACTGAAATGATCCCAGGTGCGATGCAGGTGGTCATGGCTCACTGGATGTTTACGCTTTCTGAGCAAATATTGAGGGTGCAAACATGACAAGAGTCTCATTCTTGCTGAAAGGTCGTCACCAGCAGCTCTAAAGGGCCAAGCCACACAGGCTGGGGCTGGGCAGCAATTAAGTAGCCTGTTCAAAGGAAAACCTCAGGGTCCTAGTGACCACTGGGACAAAGCTGCAGTATCCCGTGGTCCTTAGCTCCTTCTCTCCCCATTCTCTTAAAAATAAAAAGGTTGATACAGAAGAAAGCAATCAATATAAAACACACATTACATTTTCTGAGGATAGCAACTCCAAATTGTCCACTTCCTGATCCCCAGAACAAAGCAGTTGCCACAACAAAAGGGACTCGGGTTGCAGATCACTCGGCTGACCTTGAAGCTAGAGAAGCTCCCAGGATTCTCAGAGACTCACCGTGAGATGCCCCAGGAAGGCAGATGAGTTAGTACTGGACACGGATGTGGGGTTTTCAATATGGAAGAGGATGCCCTGGGCAGGGTGGTGGCCAGAGAGGCAAGGAAATGATCCTTCCAGGGACCCCTCCAGAAGAAGCAAATCCCAACCACAGCCCACTTTAGCCCCAGGAGGCCCATATGGACTTGTGAGCCTCAGAACCAAGGTAACCAAATAACCTTGTCTGAAGTGTTGGCACTAGCCACAGTGCTTGTGAAAGCAGCCATGTGAAGCCTGAACACAATTCTGAACCATTGTGGGGAGTGTGCTCGCTGCACTCATCATAAAACGGTGATCACAGCTGGGCTTTTCCAGAAGATGTACTGGCCCCTAGTGTCCTAGACTCAAATCCAGAGTCTGACAGCAGGCAGAGGGCTTCAATGGCATCCTGTGCTCTCT
Organism: Arvicola amphibius; assembly: GCF_903992535.2. Taxonomy (NCBI): domain Eukaryota; kingdom Metazoa; phylum Chordata; class Mammalia; order Rodentia; family Cricetidae; genus Arvicola; species Arvicola amphibius. The sequence continues at coordinate 3,451,933 of NC_052052.2, forward strand.
CCTGGCACAGGCTCCTCTGACCCTGTCTTCTTGTGAAGAGCTGGGACTGAGCTCCCATTCCAACCTTTTTACAATGAGTCCAACAACCAGGAGGACACTTAGAGCAGGGGAGGGAGGGCACTTATTGCAACAGCATCTTCCAGCCACCGCTTCGCCTGTTTGTGCCAGTGTTTAAATTGAATGTGCTCTTCTTAAAAATTCTATTTGCATTATCTTATCGAGCGATCATTCCCTGGAACATCATAAAACAAACATTAATTAGGTCTCCAATTGTTGCAGGCTCCTCCAAGCTCTCAGCCACACAACAGACCCTTCCATCCTTGGTCTCTGGTCTGAAGACAGTTGGGCCAGAATCAAGCAGTTCTGGCGCAAGCAAGGTCTGTATCCCTGCCATGAAGGGCACCTTGATGCAGCAGGGAAGGAGATGGTCCAGGATGGTGGGGACAGCCCCAGGTACAGACACACCTGTCAACAAGCAAGATCCAAACCCATCGCATGGCCAGAGTGTAGATCACAACGAGTGTCCACTCCGCTTCCATGCCCACCACAGTCACTGCCCAGCTCCAAATCCACACCTGCTCTGCCAAGCCACAGGATAGCTAGTACTCAGTACCAAAGTCAAAATTCACTACAAGAAACTAAAGCACAATTGATAGAATCTCAGGGATAGAAATTGGGTTTCAACCCGAAGATCAGAAAAGCAAAACAGTCTGTCACTGGCTCTTACCTCCACCTTCAGTCCAAAATGGCGATCCTGCCTCCAAGAATCCCAGACTGAGACTGAGACTGAGAGCCATCTCCTCCTGCTTTATAATCCCCTCTAGGGCTGGGATTAAAGGTGTGCACCACTGGATTAAAGGCATGCACTGCCAGGTTTCTATGGCAACTAGTGTGGCTACTGGGATTAAAGGTGTGTGTTACCACTGCCTGGTCTGTAAGGCTGACCAGCGGAGCTATTTTACTCTGATCTTCAGGCAAGCTTTATTTATTAAAATACAAATGAAATGGCACTACATGAAACAGACAGAGAACTGAGAAGGCTGGGGGTTTGCCTGCCCATCTGCTTCCCTGCTTCCTCATCTTTTTGTTTGGTTTTTCGGGAAAGGGTTTCTCTGTGTAGTTTTGCAGCCTGTCCTGGAACTTGCTCTGTAGATCAGGCTGGCCTTGAACTCAGAGAGATCAGCCTGCCTCTGCCTCCTGAGTCCTGGAATTAAAGGTGTGTGCCACCACCGCCCTGCCTGCTTCCTCATCTTTAAAAGCACAACTCTAAATGAACAGCTCAGCCTAATTTTTCCAGTAGTTCAAAATCACCTGTCAGGTTCTCCCTGACAGGTCCTACCCCCACTAGTGAGAGCCCCAGTCTGGGGACTGGAGCCAGATCCCCAACATCCCCGGAGTCCTTGAGTCATCACACTGTGGCTTTGAGTGAATAATCCAAGTGACCAGCTTAGGTCACATCTGTGTGGTCCCAGGCCCATCCCTAGAAGGTGCTCACAGTGCTGAGAGGTGACAGCATGTACAGAGCATTCAGGAAGGGAAGGAGACCGGTCCCTAGCTAACCCTGAGGTCACATGGTACCAGCCTGGAGGCAACACCCACACTGCAGGGTCCAGGCGGTACCAGTCCCAGGCTCTGCAGCTCCTACCCCTCACATGTGTGCAGCTGGTGTGGCACCAACTGGCACCTCTAGATGAGTTCCTGAGACTCCACCCAAGACGTTGAACCACAGATGCCATGCACGCTTGCCTAGCTCCCTATCCTGGAATCATTTCCAATGCCGGGAGAAAATACCATGAAAGGAAGCAACTTATGGGAGAAACAAATTCATTCCAGATTGCGGCCCATTGTTGTGGGGAAATCATGGCAGGAGCTTGAAGCAGCTAATCCCAGAGAAGAACGGAGATAAAGGACCCCAGGCAGGCCGCTTGCTTGCACTCAGGTCTGCTTCTCTGCTCTTTACAGTTTAGAACTCCCTGCCTAGGGAATGATGTCACCAGCAGAGGGCTGGGTCTTCCCACATCAGTTACCTTAATTAAAACAACCCCCTGTAGAGGTGCCTATACACCAGCCTACTGTAGACAGTAGAGACTCTCTTCCCAGGGGACTCCAGGCTGTGTCAAGCTGATACTTCAAACTAACTGGCACCTTCTCTTTACTTTGAACTCCAAGGCTTGAGTTCTTTAATAATTCTATTTACAAGTTGTTTGGGTGGTTTGTGGGGTGTAAGGGGGATCAGAAAGGAGGCTGCTACTATGTCATCTCAGTCTTAATGTCACAGTCTCCTCCTCTCTTGTGTGATGACAGCAGTGACCTACTCTCCCAAGTCACCTGGTATTGAGGATTCTCTTGGGATGAGGGTGTCTTTGTCCTGGAACCTAGATAACTCCTAGCAAACAGGGGCAGTGGGTCTCAGGGACAGCTGGCGCTGTGTTTAGGGACCAACTTCAAATAGGCCTTCATGAAACACATCCAAGGGACATCAGTTCTCCATCTAGTACAAAACAGGAGGGTTCAGAACACTGGTTTTCTGGTTATTTCTAGAAACAGAACGGTTCTACTAATATTTATTTTAGTTGCGAGCCAGAATGGGGATGGATCTCCTCAAACATGGGGGGGGGAGGGGCAGCCTGTGAGGAGGGGTGTGTCTCTATGACCTCAGAAGCCCAGGATGGGAGAGGCTGCTCAGAAAGCTGTTTCCTGGCCTCCTGGAAGTCACGGTCTGGAGAATGAGGGAAAATTCCTGGTGGGTTCTTGGGCAGGAAACAAGCATTCTCCTCAGTTCCTGTGGTTTTAGGGATTTCTCCCTGGCCTGAAAAAAAAAGCTCCCTCCTTTCAGCAAGCCACCCTCTCCCCTTCTCTCACACCATCCCCACGAAACTCCTGCAGCCAACACCTGCTGGCCACCGACAGTCACCCCGTAGCTCAGCCCCAGCGGCTGAGTTATTTTCATTTCTTCATATATATTTTTAAGAGAGAGAAGCTGTCACCGGCAGGGTAATTGTCCTTTCATGCAATCCCATCTCAGACGGAGCCCGGCAGCCCTCACTTCATTAACAGCAAAGACTCCACCTGAGAAATCAATTGCAGCCTAAATTATAAAGACAAAAATCAATCCCATGACACATCCTGCCTCTCTCTGCGCGGGAACATCCAGGAATACCAAGGCAGGCTCCAGAGGCTCCTGCCTGTGCCCAGGAGCTAGGAATATGGGCAAACCCAGGGGCCAGAGAGACGGGCCAGAGCTTTTGAATATCTATTTAATCAGGCAGGCCAGCCATGCAAGAGGATAGCCATCCACACACTTCAAAGCAATGACCATTCTCTTGAACATGTTTCAAGCAACTACTGTATGCCAAACCCTAAAATTCGAATTTAATTAAAAATTAAAATAAATGTAAGTTAGTCAAAACAAGCGATCTGGTCTCTTCCCTACGCCTGCAGAGGCTCTTGGAAGGGGGAGGAATACACATGTATGAGCAATGAACTTGGACTGCATGTGGGTGTGAGACAGAGGGTGCATCACACACAGCGACAGTAGAGGGGGTAACTTGAGTTGGGTCTAAAGGTTGAATAGGAGGTTGCAAGGAAATGGTCCTCCTTGATGTTACTGGAAGAGGGTGGCACAGAGGAACGACTGCTCTTTCAGTGACGACTGTCGTGGTTTTTGTAGGACAGATTCTGGCCTAATGTGAAAATTATTTGCGGAGCTCTGCTTTGGGGAAATAAGTGTGTAAAACCAGAAGGAACCACAGCGGTCCCATAGCACATCTCTAAAGTCGAGACTGAGCCGAAGGGAGACTTACTTCTCAGTGCCTGGTGTTCCTGCTGAGCCCCAAGGCTTTTGCAGGAACTCTCCTACAGCAGGTGCAGAGAATGGACCCCGCCCCAGGACTGCAGGCAGCTGTGTGTGGCCACAGATCTGACAAACCAGGAGTGGCAGCCATCGACAGGAAAAAAAAAAAAAAAAAAACGGGCCAGGGAAATCAAGTGACTTTTTCGGACCTGGTCACCACAGAGGCAGATGGACATCTTAATAACCAAGAGAGCAGTGGAAGCCACTGGGAGAGATGGGGCAAGAAACAGGATAGTCACCCATTGCTGAGCCTCTACAATCTCGAGGGACAACTTCCCCATCCTGTCCTCAACTCCCCCATCCTCACACAAGGCCAGGAAGTGCCACCCATGTTCATCCTGCGTTCGGCCACTCTCCACCCTCCTATTCTCGAGGTGGGCACCTGCCAAGGGTGGCTGTGCTCCAGGCCCACAGTCACAGCGAGGAAGCACAGACAGCTGTGATAGCCCCTCTCTGCTCACTCCTCCGTGAGGGACTTCAGCCCAGCACCTCGCCAAGCAGCTCAGCTAAGCCGTTCCGCAACTCCCAAAAGTCACCCTCTGACCTTCCCATACAAACATTTATGTTTGTTTCTATTCTGCTTCTTCCCAGGGGGTCACCGCTCTGTGGCTTCAGGGACCACACTTTGTTTCCTGCAGTATCCCCAAGCCCACTTGGGGACTCATCAAATGTTTGCCATGTCACAAATGGACAAAATGGCAGTGCCACATCCTCTCTTGCATTAGCCCTACCTAAGGGGAAATGAGAGAAGTGGTAACCTGGTCTCAGGCAGGGCAACCTGCAGCTGGCCACTGCAGGGAGGCAGGGCAGCCTTCAGCTGGTCACTGCAGGGAGGCAGGGTGGCCTGCAGCAGCTGGTCACTGCAGGGAGGCAGGGTGGCCTGCAGCTGGCCACTGCAGGGAGGCAGGGCGGCAGAGCGGCCTGTGGGGTCAGGAGCGACAAGGCTGGGACTCATTCTCTGGCTATATCTTTCTGCCAACTGGAAAGCCAGGCCCTCTGCTCGCTTGGCAGGAAAGGTCCTTATGGTGAGAATTGACTCACGCCGCCACAAGGCAGAAATAGGTTAGGATGAGTAATGAGCGGTCAATAGCTGGCCGCAGTGTGCAGAGAACATTGTCACGTCCACGTGACCTTGTCTCAAGGACAGGCCTGTCTCCATCTGCAAGCTCCAATCCCAGGAGCCCAGCCCAGGAACCTCATGGCACCCTCGGAGTAGAGGCGCAACCACAAAGAAGAGCAGGGTGGAGCCTCGGTGGAGACCGTGTTCCTGCTTGCTTGCCTAGTGTGTGTCCTTGGACTGGCAGCCACACACTCTGGGCCTCAACTTCCCTCCCAGTGCCTCCCCCTTCCTCCATCACTCGCCAGCCTCCATGAAGACCTGAGTCTTCGTGGCTTCTCCCCCAACTACACACCTCCCCCTCCAGCCCAGATGAGAGGAGTGGCTTAGCCTAATGGCAGATGTCACCCTTAACTTCTCTCGGTTGCCTCAATCAGTGACAGTGACAGATGGAGATCCTTAAAACAGAATCCTTCTTCTTCATTTCTGGAAGGACCTAGCACAAAAGAAGGTGGGCAGAGCTGGAGTCCGGGGCTGGAGTCTCAAGATAATGAAGGAGTGCTGTGTCTTCTGCTGTTTCTAGAGGCCTCTGCATCCCTTGGTCCATCTACTGCTCCAACCTCAGCTTCTGTCCTCAAGGACACTTGTGGGTGCTTGGGCCCCAGCTGGGCTGCTCAGGTGGTCACCCATCAGAGTGTGAAGAGAGTTGGGACTGGAAGCTGAATCATGAGGGTTACTCCCATGAGGGGCTGGCGAGATGCTTGTTGCCAAGCTCAGTGACTTGAGCCCGATCCCTGAGACCCACAGGGTGGGAAAAGAGAAAGCATACGTGATGATTTACAGTCACCTGTAACTCTCACTCCAGGGGATCTGATGCCCTCTCCTGGGCTCCATGGACAGCAGGCACACACAGGGTGCACAGATACACGTGCAGGCAAAACATTCGTATACTAAAATAAAAATAAATCTTTTTAAAATGACATATTAAAGCAGACAGTTGGCAGAGAAAGCCTGGAAGTTGGGAGTACTTCCTCATCCAGGCTTCATCTGAGGAGCAGAGCATGCTCAAGAAAAGCCAGAAGCACAGTGAAGAGAGGCAGGCCCTACGCAAATGGCCAGGGGTAAAGGTTAGAGGCAGTTAAGGGGCCGGATTTGGCCTTCTCCTCTGCAGTACCCGGTCAGAAGAGAGGACAGCCTCCTCAGGTCTCTAACGCTTGTCTCCATGCTTGCTTCCCAAATTTGGGGTAGAGTTTGGGCGCAAGCAGCTCTGAGTTCCACCATGTGTATTCTGATGCCTGTTCTGTCTGTAAGAACCTGGGCCTTGCACTAAGCATGCAGCTTGCATGCACTGCATAGGTGTCCCGACAGCCGCCAGCTCTCACCGCTACTGACTTAGCAGTCTCCTCGTGGTGCTCCAGCGTGGACCTGGGGGAGCAGCTGCAGCCTGAGTCTGAGGACGCTGGAGCCAGCTGGGTCTTGACCTTGGCAGGTCACTGAGGCTTTGCAGGCTTTCTGCACAGGCCTGGGGCTATTCTTCTTTAGCAAGCATAGACCTTGGAGCACAGAAGCCATGTGCCACTTTTAGCAAATGCGGCTTTGATACAAGAGTGTGTTGGGGTGAGGGCTTTAAGGTATTAGGGATAGAACTTCCTTTTCCTGCTTTTAACTGTTTCTCTGCTGGGCTGGCCGGTGAGGGAGAAGAATTTAAAACTGAAAAAGTCACAGGTTCCACCTATGCATGTAGTGATGAGCTGTGGGCCGGCTTCCCGCTGCCCGGCTCCTGGCCGCCCAGCTAGCTTTACCGAAAATAACAACACATAAATTGTATTCTTTTAAATACTGCCTGGCCCATTATTTTCAGCCTCTTTCTCACATCTTGACTAACCCATATCTAATAATCTTTGTAACACCATGAGTGGTGTCTTACCGGGGAAGATTCAGCATATCTGACCCGGTGGCTTGCTCCATCGCATCTGGCTATAGAGGCAGGGCAATTGTCTGAGCCATCTACCTCACTTCCTTCTTCCTGTTCTGTCTACTCCACCCACCTATTTTCTAACCTATTAGGCCAAGCAGTTTTCTTTATTAATTAACCAATGAAATCAACAGATTGATAGAAGACCCGCCTCCATCATATGCAGAGAGCGGGCAGGAGGCTAGCCTGAGGGTTAAGGTCTGCCAGGAATCAGACTTTGGGTAGAGAGGTTGAGGGGGGTGAAGAAGAGGCCAGCAAGCCAGAGTGGTCTTCATCATCCCTCCCTCCTTCTTTCCTCTCTCCTCCCTTCCTCCTTCCTCCTTCTTCCTCACCCCTTCTTTCTGTTTTCCCTCTCGATTTATGAGGTGATTATTTTTCTTTGTTTATTTATTTTTGCTGTTGCTGTTGTTTTATTTTTGTTTTTGTTCTTGAGGCAGGGCTTCTCTGTGTAGCCCTGGCTGTCCTGGAACTCACTCTGTAGACCAGGCTGACCATGAAATCACAGAGATCCACCTGCCTCTGCCTCCTGAGTGCTGGGATTAAACACCTGTGCCACCACACCACCCTGCTTTTTTAATAGCGAGTTTTAAAGCCTGGGTATAAACCATACATCACCGCTGGCTTTAAATACCTAAGGTCCAAGTGACCTCACCTGCAAACAGCAGGGACACATTAGAGACCAGAAAACATAACTGAGCCCTCTGTTTGGAAAGAGTTTGGATGTCCCCTGCTAACCCAGACACCGTGAAGACCAGAGCTAAAAAGACCACACTGTAGAGGAACTGAGGATGGCACAGGGTGGACACTATGCCTCGGTCCTTCTCAAATGGAAGCTGTGCAGGAGCAAGGTAAAGCAGGGAGACAGGGAGTCACAATACAGATGAGGAAGGTCACTGTCCAGGTAGACTCAAGAAGAGACGCCTGGGGCTCAAATGGCTCTGGAGGGACTTGAAAACACCTGGCTCTGGTTAGATAACCCTGTCAACACACACACGAGGGGTACGATAGAATGGAGAGAAGAGTCATCATGTCCCTGGTAGTGGACATCCCTGGGAGATGATCCCATTCTCACTCAGGTGCTCTCCAGGAGGTGATCCCATTCACATGCAGATGCTCCCAGGGAGATGATCCCATTCATATGCAGGTACTCCTTGGAAGGTGATCCCATTCTCACTCATGTGCTCCCCAGGAGGTGATCCCTTTCACATGCAGGTGCTCCTAGGGAGGTGATCCCATTCTCACTCAGGTGCTCTCCAGGAGGTGATCCTATTCACATGCAGGTGCTCCCAGGGAAGTGATCCCATTCATATGCAGGGACTCCTTGGGAGATGATCCCATTCACATGCAGGTGCTCCCCAGGAGGTGATCCCATTCACACACAGGTGCTCCTTGACTTACACTGGGTTTGCACTAGACAAAGCCAGCACAAGGTGACGATGTGTTCCATCAGCCTGACCTGCTGATCATCACAGCACACAGGCCATCTTAAACACTCTCAAGCATTCTCCCTAAGCCTGAACCAAGAGAAGGGCCTGGAATGGATGGGAGGGCTGTGTCTAATAGGGATGTCCACTAATATCCAGCTAAGCTGCTGCTGCTGCTGCTGCACCGCTGCAGAGCCCTAGGAGGTGCTGCTGCTGCTTCCACTCACTTCTAAGGCAGGGGCTATTGACCGAGCAGAACCCCAGCTAGGAAAGCAGAGGCCCCACAGCTCTGCCACCATGGTCACTCCACGACCATCCCCACAGATCCATGTTCTAAGAGGCTCATGCCCTGGTGACTCAATTTCACCAAAGCATCCTGGTGGGGCTCTTTTTCTCCATCCTCTTCCCCTGTGAAGCTGTCAGCCAGTCACGCTAGAGCACACTCAGTGGAGGTTAGAGATGGGCCTGTCTCCCAAATTATCGAAGCCCATCCGTTTCTTACCGTGGCCACGCTGCACTCAGAGACCTTTCATAATTCAACACTTGATTACGTTTTGGACCAGTGAAGCTGGGTGTTTAAATATTTCAGGGTCCTCCCTCTCACTCCCCTCCTCCTTCCCCTCCTCCATCTTTGTCAGCAAAGCTTCAGCCTTGCTCATCACAGTGAAGGAGGAAGGCCAGGGCTAAGTGATGGGGAGGTGTCTGACCACTGACAGGGCTCTCTGACTGAGGGATGGAAGGGCATTTATCTGCATCCCTTGGAGGTGATGAGCCTCAGTGGAGGACCTGAACTGTTCCTATGAGAGGGCCACACACCCTCTGGATGTCTCTAAACATCACCCAGCCACCCCTCCACGGGAAGAGCACCCAGCTCTCAAAGCCAGCCCCTTGTTAAGAGTACTAAGAACTTGCTCACCTCCTTAGGAGTGCTAGGTTGACAACATGTCCCAGGAACACCGCAGTGAGCCGGTGTGGGACCAGACACCCTGTGCGGCCTGTACCTGCTCCCCAGGACTGCTTCACGGCCGGCACCACATCACTCCCCTGCCTCCGCTCTCTGCTAGCCCCATCTCAGGAGCTCTTTGAATGGGCTGAAGGGCTCTTATCCAGATCCCTCAAGATCTATACTACAAGAGCTAGTTCCAGGACAGGCTCCAAAGCCGCAGAGAAACCCTGTCTCGAAAAACCAAAAACAAAGATCTATACTTTATATCGGCACCAAATGAAACTGATTGGTGCTTTACGGTGTAAACATTGTTTAGCTGCCCAGAGACTCCCCATGGTGCCTGGAGCAAGATCTCTGCGGTAGAGCGTGAAGCTGCAGAGAACAAGGTGTGTGTATGTGGGGGGGGGGGGGAGGTCACTCTGCATTACCCTCAAGCATTTCTGTGGGATTTGCAACCTCAAGACCTCAGAGCATGAGTGTGTGTGGAGACATTATCCGGAAGACGCCATCCAGTGAAGAATGAGATCTCCAGGGTAGGCTCCAATCCAACATGCCTGCTGGTCTTGTGGAAAGGGAACAGAGGGACACAGGCTCAGAGGGCAGGTGACATGAGGACACTGGTGAGAGGTGGCCATCTACAGGACAGAAAGAGAGGCCTCAGGAGAAGTCAAGGTCCTTCTGTCAGTGTGGCAAATACCCGGGACAGTCAACTTCGCAGGAAGTGACACATAGGAAGGGGCTGTCCCTAGGGGTGGGACGGCAGCATCATGGCAGAGCAAAGCTGCTCTCTTAGTACCAGCCAAGAAGCAGAGAGGGAGATGGTACGACTGTCCCACCCTGCCACCCCCTTTCCCTGTGATCTCACTTTCTTACACCGGGCGCCCCTCCCTCCCCATAGCACCTCAGGTTAGGAACCAAAGCTTCAACACGGATTGGAGATGTCATAGATCCCAGTTAAACATCTTTATCACGGCCCCACCTCAGCCTCCAGAACCCCACAGGAAGCAAAGCCAAGCCTAGGTGATCACAGCCTCGAAAGTGAGACAGGCAGATAACAAGGCAGTGAAAGCAGTTGGGGGACGATGGAGATGCAGGTCGGTATAGCAACAGAGCAGAGGCTGTGCAAACCTAGAGAGCAGGCGGCTGTGGGCTGATGGACTCAGGGCAGCAAGGACGAGCGTGAGGGTCAGAGGAGTTCAAATTGAATGCCAGTAGAGGCTTGCCAAGGTTGAGCCTGGGGTGGAAGGGAGTCAGGTGTGTGGTCACCTCCACACCAGTGCATCCATGCATGTCTGTCGCAGATGCTGTCAGTGGCACACTTAGCCAGATAAAGTACAAGGGGAACTGCGGTTTGCCTGCTATCCAAAGAATGGTTGTAAGCTGTCAGTCACCGCCTGAGCCCACCCATGAGCACATGTGGAGACAGGAAACAAACACACTGACATAGGTCCCTCGACTGCGTTTTCTTTGAATTAACCATCTTTCCTGCTCATCTGTCCATGCCATCACATGGGGCTGGTGTGGTGGCTCAGTGGTTAAGAATTCTCTTTGTTCTTGCTTCTACAATCAACCTCTCCATTTGAGTTTTTAATTTTACATTTTATTTACATTTCACGTGTGCACATATCTGTGCTTGTACCAGAGAACAGTTTATCAGAATTGATTCTCTCCTTCTACGACATGGGTCCCAGGGATCGAACTCAGGTCATTAGGCTTGGTGGCAATCCCTCCTGCTGCTGAGCCATCCTGCCAGCCCCTATTTAGCTGTATTTCACCTGTTTTTTGATTCTGCTAACTTCCATGGGTCCAGCTTACTCTCCATCAGCTCCAACTATATTTTTTTCCTTCCTAATGCCATGTTCTCACTTTATGGTGTCTCTTTTATCCCTTATCTCCCAAAATACTTTAAACACGCTTATTTTAACATTCCTTTGAAGTTGTCCTATTTTCTGTGCTTGAAAATTGAGTTGTTGGTGTGAGTATAACCCTTTTGTTGCTTCTGCTGTTTCTCCACAGGGTCTGAGCTCAGCTCTTGCCTCAGAGAGGACACCAGGCAGCCCCATCCTTAACCTGATCCAGGATCTCAGTGCCAGCTCCTACTGCCCTGGAGACCCAGTGTCCTGGCAGTTGCTTGGAGATTTCCTATTCTTGGTTTTAGTCTTAACACAAACACTGCATCCATGTGTGTGCATGTGACTGTCCAAGCATGTGTACATACCCATATCCAAGTCAATGTCCATGTATGTGCGTGGACATATGTATGTGCCGATAGATAGATAGATAGATAGATAGATAGATAGATAGATAGATAGATAGAAAGATAGATACATTTATATGTGTGTATGCATGCATGACATGTGTATATCTGTGTGTGTATGTGTCTGTCCGTGTGTTGGGAGTCTGTTTGTACATTTCAGTAGTCACAAGGATATCAGGTCAGACAGAGAGGTGGGAGATGAAATTGTTTAGGGAGACTAAGATAGGCAAGACAACTTGTCTATGGATCTGTAACTTTCCAGCTCTTCCCCAATCACAGAAATCCTTCCAGCCGGTCAGCATCGCAGCTGCCACTTCTTTAGCTCTTGCAGCCTGCAGAGAGGTGACAGGTAGACGTCTGCTGTTTACAAGACAACTGTTACGGCTGGAGCTCACTAAGCCACATGCCTGGTGTTCTGGTTGGTCTCTTTTTAACTTGACACAAACCCAGATGTATGTGGGAGGAGGGGATCTTCACTGAGAAAATGCTTCTATCAGCATGGTCTGTAGAAAAGTCTGCGGGGTGTTGTCCTGATTGACAGTTGATAAGGGACGGCCCACTGTGGGCGGTGCCACCCCTAGGCAGCTGGTCCTGGATGGTGTAATACAACAGACTAAAAAGCTTGCTTTTCTTGCCATGAAGAGCAAGCAAGTGAGCGGTTTTCCCATGGCCTGTTTCAGGTCTTGCCTCCAGGTTCCTGTCCCCTCAATGGACGACTACCTGGGGAATTAAAATGAAATAAACCCTTTTCTCCCCAGTTGCTTTTGGTCATGGTCTTTGTCACAGGCACAAAAACCTAACTAAGACGGCAGGGAAGGACCAGAGTGCATCCCTGCAGAAGAGGAAGAGGGGCAGCTGGTAGAAAGCGGGGCGGGAGGGCCACAGCTGGTGTGGTCTCTTTACTTCTCTCTGCGGGCACCAGCTCAGCCTCTGAGACAGCAAAGACCCCATGCTCCTCACCCTGCCCCCTAATTGCTGGACACCCCAACTTGCCTGTCTTTAACCGTATCTCAGTTGTGTTTAGAGGTGGTGGTCATTCTGATGAGCCAGCAGGATGGGGGGTATGTCTGGCCACTTCTGGGCCTGGGGCAGGTGTGGGGGCAGGGGTTGTCTCCTGTCAAATCACCGGGCATCAGCTCAGCATTCAGAAACCAAAGTGAGCTGAGGGCTTGAGAGACACGTAGGTGGGAAAAACTGGGGTGACTCAGTGATGGATCAAAACTGGGGAGGCAGAGGCAGGAGGGTCACATGGCCAGTGTGTGGTAACCGCTGCCTCCATGGTGAAAATGAACCCAGGGTGATTCTGTCCCTTACCTGCCCTCATGATAGGGACTGTGGGATTCCTTAGATCCACATTCCACACCCCGGCTTCCTTAGTCTCTCCTGCTCCCCAGGAGCACAGAACTCTGCTCCTGCCACAACTCTGGTCCCTGAGCCACTATGGCTCTTGCTGTAGTCCCAAGTCCTCCTGGAATTGAAAAACCATCTAGAAGCTCCTAGCGGTGCAGGACCCTTCTGCCATGGACACCGAAGTGGAAATGGAATTTCTCTTTGCTGTGGGACCTTCCCTCACGATGCCACTAGAGGATGGTCTCCCTGTGTGCTTCCACAGAAAGCCTGTCCCTCTTCTGCTACCAAGCCACAAGTGTTACATACAGATGTTGGTGATCTGAGTCCTGGAAGACATACTGAAGCCTCCTGGGCTCTGGGCCCTGTGGGTTTTGGAAAATGGGTCTTGGCAAGTAGGGTTAGTGAAGATGGGGAGCCCTGGGCTAGTCTGTAGCCCTCCCCAGCCTGGCTGTGTTCTCACCAGGAGAGGAGCTTCAAGACAGACAGAGGGAAAGGAAGAGCAGGGGTATGCTCAATACAGCTGGGGAGGGGAGCAGGCAGGGGACAAGAGACTGTCCGTTCAGGGCTCCTCCAAAGTGACCATCCAGCCTTGCCTCTGTTTTGAACATCTAGCCTTCTACACCAGAATGGGACATACTCTTGTTGTTTAAGTCACCCAGTTAGTGATATTTTGTGACCAGTGTGATGCAGAGGGTGAGCACCTTGTATTTGCTTCAAGACCAGCTTGATCTAAAAACCCCTGTGACTGCATTTAGGGGGCACATTGAATGTTACAGTAGCAGCCCAGCTCTGGGGAAAGAGAAATGATGTCTGAAGGACAGCACTGTGAAAGAACAGAGACGATGGATTCTTAAATACCTGGCGGTTGGACTAGGCAGGTTCCACAAATCAACCATGAGAGACTAGGGGATAAATCACTTGAATCTAGAGGATTGTCTTCTATATGACTTTAAATTCTCCATCCATCTTACAGAAAGCTAGCAATCAAAGACTAGACTATAAACCTGTGGGTTATGAGAGAGTGAGAGAGAGAATGAGAAAGATTGGGATCCGAGTTGGGGAAGGGTGGGAAGGTTTACAGCAAACACCAACTGATTAACAACATGATTCCAATTTTCCATATTTTATCTTAAAACGCAAGCATAGCATTTTTATGCTGGCCCACATTTCCCAACTTTGATTCAAAGAAATCACCCAGTTGTAGGCCCTGTGAAGTACCCAAACCTCTCCCTGCCTGCTGAGCCCCTGAAGGCCACCCACAGAGACGTAGAAAGCCACTTTGACAAAAGGAAGGTATGAGGTAGAGGACTTTTAAATGTTTTTGTTTTGTTTTACCCTACTGAGGATTGAACTCAGGACCTTGAGCATACTAGACAATCGCTCCTCTACCAACTGGCCTATATGCCAGCACCCCCACCACTACGTTTTTTTCTTGTTTGTTCTGACACAGTATCTCACTCAGTTATCCAAGCCTCCCACTGCAGGCACCAGGCCTGGCTGAGTTTGGAATCTATGCCTTTGGCCAGTCTTACAAGCTTCATCTAAGGAATAGGCTTTCAATATCTACTTCATGCAAGACAGTTTGAGTGCGGGCTTTCCCACCATTAGCTGGTGATGGGTAGCTCTAGTGTGCACGCGTGTCCTTGAGGGCAGAGTCCTATTGCTCACCTGGTGCACGGCAGGGTACCGAGGGCACAGGCATTGGGTTCTCTGACTCCGTCTCATGACCCCGTGTCATTTGTCTTGGTCACTGACCCTAGGATACCGTTGACTCTCCAAAGCTAGTTTGGGAGAATGTCACCATGCAGGTAGGAGGTGGGGGGGGGGGTCTGGCTTCCTGAGCAGTCACAGGGGGGTCAGTGGCTGACACTATTCACAACTGTAAGGACGCTCAGCCCAAAGAGGAAAGCAGGAAAAGAAGAGCCCCCTCTGCTCCCTGTTCACAGATATTCCTAGCTGCCTCCTCCCTTCTGAAGACTCCTAGAAAAGCTACTCCCAGACCTGCTGTTCCAGGGATCACTCAGAACAGCGGAAGGAGAGGCAGAGTGTCACACTGGTGCCGCGCGATGTCACACCTCAGGGCTGTGGGGCTTCGCCTCTCCTCATTACACTCACCACGCTGGGCTCACACCTGCTAAATGAGTTACCAGCATAGCGACTCTTGCTTCCTGGATGACGATCTCCTGTCTTAGGATGGAGCCAAGGTCTCCAATCCATCCTGGCATGATACCTCACCAAGGTCTTGGAGCAGAAAGGAGGAGCTAGGCCCTCCTTCGAGAAACCCAAGCATTGGTTATTGTGATGCCCCAAAACCAACTAGGAGACCGAGTCCTGTATGTCAAAGCAAAGAGCCTTTATTCAAGCTTAAACTTGGACTCTCTGTCCTACGCAGTGGCTGAGAGTAGGGTATACAGCCCATCAGGGTAGGATTTTTATCATAGTAGAGGCTGAGGTGAGGAGATTTCCAGGGTTCAGGACCTTGATTGACTGACATTTGTCTAGGGGTCTTGGCAAAAGGGGAATAGGTGAGTCCTGGACTCAGGGACACCTGGTAGTCTTATCTAATCTCATCTAATGGTTGCAATGTCAGGTACTTCTTTAGACATTGGCCCTCCCTGGGTGATGTCAGTTTATGGCTTTTTCTGGAACCCTGTGCTGCCTGCCATGGCAGCTGTGCAGCCTGGGTCCCATGTGTGACCAGGCTGCCCTGGGGCCCACATGGCCTGGGCCCCACAGTTATCATAATGCAGAATGCTCAACACTGTGAGGCAGAATTACTGATACCTCCTGAAAGGGTTGCAGGAGTTCACAGAACCCCAGTCATTAGAGAAAGTAGGATCTCATGTGGGGTCCTGGTCCCCAGTTCTCATTGGATAAAAAAAGAAAAGGGAAGGAAGGAAGGAAGGAAAGAAGGAAGGGAGGAAGGGAGGGAATGGAAGGAAGAAGAAAGGGAAGAGAAGAGAAGAAAAGAGAGGAGAGGAGAGAAGAGGAGAGGAGAGGAGAGGAGAGGAGAGGAGAGGAGAGGAGAGGAGAGGAGAGGAGAGGAGAGGAGAGGAGAGGCCAACTTCTAATGATCCCCAAGTCCCAGTAGTGCTCCCATTGAAACCGCACTGGAGACCACACTGCAGACCCCCCTTCTGCATACTTCAAGTCATCTGCCATCCGACTCAGCACCTCCTGTCTGCAGGCAGCTGCCTGCCTCGGCTCTCTTTCCTGGGTACACCGTAGTAGAACTGTCTGTCCCTAGCCACAAGGAAGGCCAGCATGGCTTCTGGGACAGTCAACTCTTTGCCCTGTGTGTTACACTTATCTGTCCCTGCAGCTTCCACCTCACTATCTCCACTAACTAACTGGGCGTCCTTAACCAGGCAGTGACCCACCTCGCACCAGCCAGAACTCACCGCTGTGTCCACGTTCCAAGTAAATAAGCCATTTGTCCCTAGGCCGATTTTGATCAAAGCCGGTCTGTCTCCCAAACTGGCCTGAGTCATTTATAAAGTAAGCAAGTGTTTGGATTTTAGCAGCAAACATCCATCCATTTTAAAATAAATGATTAAAAGGCACTAATTAAATTCCTCCGGCGATCGGTGCCAAGGCCCCGAGAAGGATGGCTCTGTTGGCTCCCAGCTTCCCCACAGGTAGACTCAAAGAGAGCAGGAGTGGAAATGCATGGGGCAGTGGACATGGGGCATTGGGCACAGAACAGTGGGTACTTGGTAGTGGGCATGGGACAGTGGGCATAGGACAGTTGACACAGGGCAGTGAGCATGGGACAGCATGCACAGGCAGTGGACATGGGACGCTGGACATGAGAAAGTTGACACAGGGAAGTGGGCACAGGCAGTGGGCATAGGATGGTGGACATGGGACAGTTTGACACAGGGCAGTGGGCATGGGGCAGTGGCATGGGGAAGTGAGCATGGGACAGTGGGCACAGGACAGTGGGCACAAGGAAGTGGGCATAGGTCAGTGGTCATGGGACAGCAGGCATGAGGCAGTGGGCATGGGGTAGTGGGCACAGGGCAGTGGGCATGGGGCTCTCCAGTTCCCCAGAGTTCAGCAGAGTGCTGGCAGCTACTAATGGCCTCAGCTGGAAACCCTCAGTGGTGAGAAAGGAAGGCCCCTATTTCCCGGCTCCTAAAATCTTTTTAGAAACTGCTGTAGGGAGCCCCCTTCTTAGCCTTGGCCCACTCTTCCCTCAGTGCCTGAAGTCTGCTGGCTCCCATAGCTCAGACCCCCTGGTGCTGCCTTCCCTTGCTCCGTAAGTGTCCCAACCCCAGAGTGTCACCACAGTATCCCTTGATCGTTACGTCCGTCCTCTTTCACTCCCTAAAACACTCCCCAGTGTGGAGGATGGTACCAATGAGCAACCAATCCAGAGAAGACAGACTCCAGAAACCCAGCCAGTTCCATGCGCTTGGCCTCACAATGGCCAGGAAAGGACTATGGGTAAAGAAGAGACCCGGGGATGTCCTGGAGGCTGTCCCTGGGCATTGCCACTGGTTTGCAGCCTTGAGGCAGACACAGGACTCTGCAGTATCATTTTGAGGTAAGTAAGAATAGGGCTGATAGGGGTGGTCTGGCCCTGTGGACAACCACTGGAAATTGTGGTCACTTTCCAAAAACTGCCTGGTCCCCACAGCTCATCAGATTATTCCAGGCAAAGCCACTCAGGTGACGTCCATGTTGTTCTGGTCAATGCTGCATCTTGGGGATGTTTTTTGCCACATCAGCACTGCAGAACCAGCTGCATGTGTATGGACAGGGCCGTGTTTTAAGATGGCCAGTGGTCAGGCTGTTAGCCATCCCCCACCTTTCAGGGGTTACTTAATGAATGCCCATGGACCACTTAACTCTCGAAGGATCCCGTAAGGGGACTTCAGCCATCTTGTAAGGGGACAAGGACTTCCATATGGTTTCATGGATCCAAAGCTGACTTTACAATCAGTCCCGTAAGGCTTCTCACACGTGTCCTAGGTGGTAGAACCAGTCACTGCTATTCCAGCCACAGGCCATGAGTCCTGGAGACAGCTTATCCAGTTTGCTGTAGAGCTGGGCTCAAATTCAGGGTGCCTGGGCTCCGGTAAACACTGCAGGTTTGACCCAGCGGCATTCAGTAGACACATCCATCAATATAAGGGATGTCATTAGACACACGACATCCACAGGCCTGCTCCTCCTGTACTTTGTGCTTGGGAACTTGGTATGAATTTGTTCTTCTCGTGAGCACTGGAAGTGACAAGGACCTCCTCAAGTGTGGACATTAATGGGCCCTGACAGTCTGTTTGGAGATGCACCCTGTAGCTTTGTTTTAATATTCTGTCAGGTGCTAGCTTTGAGGCCCTCACGAAACGTCAGCTTTCAGAATTTGGCTGTGCTCACACCCCAACTGTTGCCCTTCTTAGCTCTCTGATGATGGTGTGCCCCCAAATGGGAGGCAACAGGGCAGACAGCAGGACCAGGCATTGGAGAGAGTCCGATATTCGGGGTCCCCATCTCTTCCCAGCACTTAGCCTTCATATCTGGCTGCTTCTAGCCACACTGGTAGATGTTCAAGCCACACGAGTCAACAGCTGAATTCCAGGGACTCTTCTGAGGACAGCATCAGAACCACTGCTGCTGCCAGGGGAGTCTGACAGAATGATGTAGAGCAAGAATTAGGTGCAAATCTAGTGAGGTCTCCAGGGTCCCTCGGCAGGGGCCTCCCCAAAGGCTTTTGGGGGGCTCCCGTTGAAACCAATAGTAGCAACTGAGGTTTGGTCGTGGGACTGGATTCTGGTCACCCAACTGTGCCACTGGAAAACCCTGTAAGTCTGTTGAGTTTCAGTTTCTCCCCCCTCTTCCAGGTTATCACTTATTCCTCAGGACAAAGGATGCTGCCTCGAATGCACAGGGACTCATGCTTGATGAAATCCTCCCCACAGAGTCCTCCCTGAAGAGGCATTCTGGGAGTAGTCCTCTCTAAAGAGATATGGTAAGGGGGTTCTCCTGGAGAAGGTCTTTTAGGGGATAGTCCTCCCAAAGTAAACATGATGGAAGGGGAAAGGTTTCTCCAAGGAGGAATGGTAGGAAGGAGTCCTCCCTGAGGAAGCCTGCTGCAGAGAAGTCCTCCCCCGAGCAGGTATTCTAGGAAGCAGTCCTCTCCAAAGAAGTGTGCTGGGGTGGTTCTCCTGGAGGGGCGGTTATGTTACTATTCTAAATACCACACCATGAAGCTCAATGTGACCCAGGAAGGATTCACTTTGCCTTCTAGCAAGAGTTAGAACAGAAGCCCACGGCCATTGTGTGACAGGGCCAGACAGTGCTGAGTTTTCTCTGTCTTGTATTCTTGCTAACCATTTTAAGTTTGACTAGAATCTGATCTCCCTGATGGGAAGCCCCATGGAAAGTTATCCAACTCTATTCTGGGAACCCAAGGTCAAGATGCCTCAGCTAACTTAGCTTCTGTTAAACTGCCTGTCCGTGCAAAGCTCCCCCTCCAGCTAACCACTGACTTAGCTTCTGTTAAACTGCTTGCTTGCACAAAACCTTCCCACCACCACCCCTGTAGCTGCCAAGAAAGATAACAGGATGTTTTTAAATGCTTGGCACAACACTTGGATTCCAAATACCAGAGTGTAGTCCCAGTCAGCTAGAATGAAGACTTTCAATTGTCTATAGAGTCTGTCTGAGTGGTCTTCTCTGGTGGGCTACCCATAACAATTGCTTTGCAGGATAAAATAACTCAGGGACATGGCAGGAGCAAGTGTCCAGATCTGCCACAGGTACACAGGAAGCCTAGTAGAGCTGGCCTTCCACAAGCCCACTCTATAACAAGAGACCTGTATTATCTTCATCTCTTTTCCAAGTGCAGGGCATTGCTAAGGGCTAGAGCCAGGATAGGAACCTGGGCAGCTGGACCCCTGCAAGGCTTGGCTGTAGAAGGAGCGGTGGGCTGTGTTCCCACCCGGCTCCCACATGGCTAGCTTTATACCCAAAATAACAACACACAAACTATATTCATTTAAACACTGCCTGGCCCATTAGTTTCAGCCTCTTATTGGCTAATTCTCACATCTTGCTTTAACCCATATTTAGTAATCTGTGTAGCACCAGGAGGTGGTGGCTTACCAGGAAAGATATTAACCTGCATCCTTCTCAGAGAGGAGAGGCATGGTGACTGCCTGAGGTGTCTGCCTGATTCTGCTTTCTTTCTCCCACAATTCTGTTCTGTCTACTCTGCCTACCTAATTTTCTGTCCTGTTAAAGGGCCAAGGCAGTTTCTTTATTAACCAATGAATGTCACATATAGACAGATGACCCTCCTCCATCACTTGGCACTTCTCTCTTGCACACTCCCCTCCACAGCTCTGTAAGTGCTCAGGGTAGGGCTACCTTCTGTCCTAGGAGGCTGTGCTGTGTCCTGGACCATAATCACCAATATTTCTAGTCTCTATATGCCCTCAGCACCCTCCCCTATGGGTGATCTCCAAAGAGTCTCCATGTAAGAAGCACAGTTTATGGACTAGCATGGTGCCTGGAGTGTGTCGCTCCACAGTGAGCTGAAGTAAGCTGAAGGTGTGGAACCAGAACCAACTACCTCAAAGTTCCCCTAACTTGCCTGACCCACCTTCCTGCCATCCAAAGCCTGTCATCATGGTGATCATTGACTCCATGGAGATTGGCTCCATCTGAAGCTCTGGTCACCATGATTCCTGGTCCCTACAGAGATCTGCCCTGGGCTGCTCTAGGCACTGCAGAATCTTCTCAGGAGCACACAGATGCAACTCTTTTCTGCATGCTCTTCTGTGAGCAGCTCCCCTGGTAGCCCTGGACATTGCTATTTGCAGAAGGAAGGCATCAGGGAGAGGGATGTGCTGGAGTCAAGGGTCAGGGATGAGCAGAGCAGACTGGCCAGTGGACGGCTGCTTGACTCCCTGACAAGACCCCAGAGAATCACTCTGAGAAGGCTAGAAGGCATGTCTGTCTCCCCAGTACTGGAGGAGGCAAGCAGCCCACAGAGGAAGCTCAGTAGGAGTTGACAGAATGCCCATCTGCAACCCTGCCCTCCCTCAGAACAAATCCCACCAATGTGCAGAACTGGGTGTGAAATTCTCAGTCAGTCTTGATCTCAACCATTGTAGACAGAGGCTGCTTGTTCATTTCCCAGTCACCTAGACTTGAAATAATCATACAGAAACTGTATTCATTATAACACTACTTGACCAATAGCTTAGGCATATTCCTAATATATTCCTGGATAGCTCTTATATCTTAAATTAGCCCATTTCTATTATTTTGTATTTTACCACGAGGCTCGTGGTTTACTGGTAAGCTTCTCTGGCGTCTGTCTCCTTAGGCAGCTACATGTCATCTCCTTGGCTCCTCCTACTCTCTCTCTAATCTTTTCCAGCCTGGCTATATTCTGCTAAGCCATTGACCGAAAGCAGCCTCTTTATTAACCAATGTCACAATAAAACATAGTTACAGCATACAGAGGGGAATTCCACATCAAACCGTAGAAGTGAGGCCCCCCTGGGTGTGGCAGTGTGCACAGCTGCCTTAGGGAATCACCACCAGCTGTGCCAGGATGCAGAAGTGTGGCCTGTAAGGTCACCAGCTGATCTCTACCTGAAGGCTCAAGGGAAGAACTTTCCTACCTCTTCCTGATCATGTGACTACGAGGAATCCCTGAAGACCCTTAGCTTGTGGCACTTGGCTATACTTTGTATTCTCAGCCTACATCTTCTCAGGGCTATCTTTCTTCCTTATTGTTTTTTGTTTTCTGTTTAAGACCTAGACTGATATGGCCTCAAATTTGCTGTATAGTGAGGCTGGCCTTGAATCCCTGATCTTCCTGCCTCCACCTCCCCAGTGCTAAGATTACAGGCATATACCACCACATTCAATTTATACAGTACTGGGGATCAACCCCAGAAACTCACACATGGGAAGCAAGCACTTTACTGACCGAGCCATATTCCTAACCCTCTTCACCTGTTGTAAGGACCACAGCCATATTGGATTAGGGGCTACTCTCATGCACAGTGACCTCCCCTTGACAACCTCTGAAGCCAACCTGGTCCTAACTCAGGCCACATCTTCAGTTCTTAGTAGATGTAAATTATTGAAGTCATAATTCAATCCTATGCAAAGAGCAGCAGAACCAGTGGAGGCTCCAGATATCTGTGCCTCAAAATGAATCTAAGGAGTTCCTCATTCAGCCCTGAACCACCTGGCACAAGAGGTCATAGGTCAGTAACCAGGGCACCTAGTCAGTCATTGACCTGAATTCCTCATCCTTTATGCCATCTGGGATCTCTGAGGTCTGGGCATGGTAGTCCCTGGAGAGCAAGGCTTACATCTGCCTTGGAGGTGGAGACATGGGTGCAGGTATTTTTAGCAGTCATGGGAGCTTGCTCAGAGCCTTGGGCTCTAGACAGACGGGCTGTGGCATGTCTGTCCTGCACAACTGCATAAGTGACTGCCTAGGAAGATCTTCCTGCAGGAGGAAGCTCAGGTCACAAGGAGCAGGTGTTCCTCTCTTGCTGGACAGAAAGTTGTGTGCTCATGCTGGGAGCCAGGCCCTGCTTTGCAAGAGGCTACTACTGTCTGGGGCTCAGAGCCACTTAGTCTCAGGTAGGAAGAAATCATTAAAAACATGTAAATTAAGTTACCCCAGGAGCTTAATAGATTAGTCATCGACTTTTCCCTCCCGTTGCATCTTAACCTTCTACGGAAATTAATCACCAAATGGCTCAAAACAGCCACTGAGGATTAGCACTTTCTATTCCCAGTGGCAGGTGGTGAGGCCAAGGCACCAGGCCCTGGAGGGAGGGATGCTTGGTCAGCAGGACTCTCTGTCCATCCTGAGTGCACCTGTTGGACTGGGTTCAGCTTCTCTGCCTCTTCCTCCTCAGCCACTGCATGGGAACAGGGGGTTCTCTGTCCTTTACCACATGGCAGCCCCACCCCACTGAGGGGACAGATCAGTCACATACACTCTAAAGAGCAGCTCCTCATCCTCAGCTGGAGTAGGAGGCCAGCGCTGCTCAGGAAGCAGAGAGTGAACAAGGAGAGGGGTGTGGTGTTTGGAATGTGAATGCCCCGCCCCCATAGGCATAGGCCTTTGGATACTTGTTCCTGGTGATGGTGGTGTCTGGAGAGGTTTAGGTGGCATGGCTAGAAGTACATCACTAGAGGTGGGCTTTGAGAGTGAAATGCTCCTGCCAATCATAATAAACTCTTCCGTTCATAAGCTGTGCTGGGTCCTTTATCACAGCAGCAGAAAAGTGATTAATACAGGAGGCTGGACAATAAAACCTCAAGGCCCACCCCCAGTGATTCACTTCCTGCAATCAAAGTTCACCCACCCTCTAGACAGCAGCAATCGTGGCATACCAACGGTTCAAACACATACACCTATGGGTACATTTCATTTTCAAACCGCAGCAGGAAGGCTTCTTTAGGGGACAAGACCCACGCTCAGCAGCGCCAGTAAGGACCCTAGGCCCATGGACCTGCTACCAAAGCTGGGCACAGCCTCTGACTAGCTGCCTAATGACATGGCCACTAGGCAAACTACTTACCAACCCCCCACCAGCATGCTTCTGCCTGGCCACCAACATAATCTGCAAGAAGCAGTTCTGCTTCTCTGATAGAGAAGGGTTACCATCAGGGCTGTAGCCGCTACAGACTGCGCAGAATTGCTGAAGGTGGACATGAGGGGTAGGGCTGATGGTACGTATCCCCAGTTTCTGTTGCTTCAACCCATCACCAAAGAGGAAATGCTCAGAAGAAAAAGTAGGGTCTGAGGTAAAGATTCATTCCCTTGTGCTCTTCATTGAATATGGAGAGGTAGTTGCCTGCAGACCGTGTAGCAGTGTTCGGCTCAGAAGATATCTGGAGATGAGCTAAAGCCAGCAGGATGCTTACACAGGTGCCCCATTGTGCCACTTCAGAGCAGCTCAAGTGCCCATGGAGTTTAGTACCCTCGAGGGGTCTTGCAAACCCTCCCCGTAGATACCAATGGGTGCGTGTGTGCTGTGTGTATGAGGGCAGTGGAGGATAAATGAGGGGATGGGTACAGTAGTAGATCAGGAATAGGAGGGTATGAGAAGCTTTGGTACCATGTAGAAAATCTCTACCCAGGAATGGGTTAGGATCTGCTGCCTTGGAACTGCATGTGGCCCACAGCAGCCAGGGGATGGAGGAACGCAGCAGCATGTGCAGGTCTCCATGTCTGCTAGGGGTTGAGGTTTCTGTCCACTACTCAAGGTAGACAGTTCCTTGGGTCTGAAACCCAAGTATTCTCCTACAGGGACTGCCATCCCTCCAGAAGCCACTCCCTGTTGGTACTGTAAGCTGTTGGCACTAGCACAGATAGCACAGAGCACCATCATCCTCTCTCCTGAAAAGGATGAAGCTAACCGGGGTTCATAGGCACAGCTCGAACGCCCCTTCCCCTGGGTCAGGGTCTCATGGGCAGCACTGCCCCAGCAGCAGGAGCTGATCATGGAGCTACTGCCGCTGGCAAGCTCACTAGGAGTCTGGGTGATGCCAATTTGCGGCAGGAGTCTGAAGAAGCTATTTCTAAAACAGCAATTACCAGAAAGGAGAACAAATTACTACTTACTTCAGAGAGTTTCACACGCAGAGAATCGGGGCCCTAGGAAGTAATCAGGGCAATGTGTTTGCAAAGCTGCATTATTTATATTGAAATATTTCACAGAGAAAGGTCAGGAGCAGAAATTGAAGGTTAGCAGCGAATGAAACACCAGGGTCAGTATCTCGCCGAAGCTGCGAGGGCTGCGGTTGCCACTGTATCGGGCGTGCTTAGAAATGACTGCATGGAACCAGCTGCTGCCAAGGACAGATTTCTAGGGGAAAAAATGAGCTCGGTTATTGGCCAAGTCCAATGGCAGGTGTCAGAGGAGTGGAAGACGGCCACCTACTCCACTAGGCAGTGAGGGCCAGGCCAAGCAAAGAAGCCCCTCTGGGTGGCTTCCCATGGGGACCATCATGTTACTTGCTAGACAGCCATCCAGCTACTCTGGACCATGAACCTGTCCATCCATCCACCCACCCATCCACCTATCCATCCATCCACCCACCCATCCATCTGTGCATCTACCCACCCAGCCATACATACAATAATCCATCTATACATGCACCCATCCATCCATCTATCCATCTGTGCATCTACCCACCCAGTCATGCATATAATAATCCAGCCATGCATGAACCCATCTATACATGTCTCCAAAACCAGGGAAGGAGATGGGGCAGAACTTATATTTTTCCAACAAGATGTCATTACGTGGCTCCCAAGGGAGGATGGAGGGACAGAGAAGCAGGGTATCCTCCTCCTGTATTCCCAAAGCCCTAACCGCCCTTAAGGTCTCAACAACTCGAATTCTCCACATTCTCCCTGTCCCCACAGAGGGGAGGGAGTAGGTTCCTTACTTGTCCCCACACGGTGGCAAAGAACTAATGTCTACATGTAGAACACCCCTGCTCTCCTCCTGAGTGCCTGGTTGCTGTTGTTGGTTGTTTGGTTGGTTGACTGGCTGGCTGGCTGGCTGGCTGGCTGGCTGGATGGATGGATGGATGGATGGATGATCTCTTCCGGAGTGCCTGGCTGCTGTTGTTGGTTGATTTGTTGGTTGGTTGGCTGGTTGGATGGATGGATGGTTGGTTTTAAGTTCCCTCTGTGAGGCCACCACATACCAGTTTAGAGATAAAGCTGGGAATAGAGAAAAGAACATGGAGCCCCCACCCCCAAAGATCAGAACTCAGCCCAGGGCAGTTCCATCCTGACAGGGAAGTCAGCCCAGCACGCTGAGCAAGGCTGATCTGAAGCAGAGGAGACAGACACTCTAGTGCACTTGCTCTGGGCCTTCTGAGGGGCAAGAAGGCATCAAGGAACAGGCTAAGGAGTAAACAACACCTTTTGACCTCTAGCGGGCCACCAAGGATGCAGAGACAGACAGAGTGGTATCCCTTCTCCTCCCAATCACTCATAGCCCTTTAACAGCATTCAGATGAAATGACTGGCACCTCTTTAACATGCCTAATAAAGCAGTTGGCCCATAGGCTGATCTGGCCCCAGAACAGTGTCCGGAGTACAAAGCCTCCCCTGCCTCCCCTGCCCCCCCCCCCCGCTTCTCCCCACCTCCCCTGCCTCCCCAGCCTTGCCACCCTGCTTAATGTGAAACTGGTAATGTCATTTACAAACTCTCAAAGGCAGGTTCATGAATAAAAGAACAACGTTCACACACAAGTGCCCGGTTTCTATGCATCACAAGCAGCTCTGAGCACATCCTGCACATGCCCAGAACATCCTTCAGCTGGCCCAGGGCTCTCCGACCAGATAGCTCTCCCCCAACAACCTGGAGCAACCAAGGCTTCCAAGAGCCAGAGGACTGGAAGGTTGACCTCCCAAGCATGTCAGATATCCACAGCCATGACTGTCCAGGAGGCCTTTGATGCCAGCTCTAAGATGAAGGTACAGAAAGGTACCCCCAGACACCGCTATTGAGCACTTGGCCATGCTGTCAACTTTCCTATGGCGAGCACTGCCTCCACTGCCCACACCAAACCAGCTGTCCACAGAAGATCTCCAGCCATGGAGACCAGGCTGGGCATGGGGTGACCCTGCATCTGCAGTGTTCTCTGTGGAATGCATGCTCCAGGGCAGCTCTCCAACACAGACCTTGACCAGACAAGAGCAATGAAGGCAGAGACAGACTCTGTCAGATTGCTCTCAAGAGAGAGACTGAGGGACCAGTAATCAACATACATTTGTTTTGTGAGACTTTTAACCAGCCAAGATCTGTGCCCACAGGACCAACCACTGTTCAGTCAGTGCCCATCCTGAAGAGGAGAGAAGGTTCTGGGCCATGCGTTTCTAAAGAGTGGAAGCATAAATATGCAAAAGACATGTTGGCCATAGTTCACCAGCTGTCAGTGATGTCAGTATTTCTGTCCCCTCCCCTTTGCTGCCCCAGGCCTCTTGCATGACAGCCTGTCCCGGACACTGACCTAGGAGACAAGCAAACTTAGCCATCCTTCTTACATCGTCGGCTGGTATTAATCTGTCATGGGCAGCCGGGGGCAGCATCTGTGTCCTGACTGTAATAACTTCATATTGAGCAGCCTGAGATGTGATTTATTATCAGTGAGATCTTACAAGTTAGCCACTATTGACAAATGGCAGTAATTTTGGGCACCCCAGATCAATACCCTCTAATCGAGTCAAATCTCAACAAATTAAATTAGAGCAAGATACCAAAATCGCCCCAAACTAAACAAATGAGCTTGTGTAAAGTTCCCCCGCCCCCACTGGCTGGATGACGTGGGAGTTACTGACACAAGTTGGTACTGATATTTATATTTATTTGACAATAAATGATTTGTGTTGGGCACCATTACATTGTTATGTCTGAGCACTGGTTTGGACCCCAGTGGTGTGGGAGAAGAGCCAGTGTAGTACAGCCTGTCCCACTGAGGACCTCCTTTGAAATAAATCCCTTCCAGGTCTGTCGCTTCACCCAGCACATCTCAAGAAAACAACCACGCCCTATAAATCATGGCAAAGAACAAAACCAGGTCTCAACTGTGTCCCAGAGAAGTGAGGTGACCCAAGACCTTTCTCATCTCCTAAACGGGAATGACCGTGGTTGCTCCTCCAAAGTTGCCATGACATTAACCAAACAGCTATGAGAGACCAAGCTTCATGATGAGGTGTTACGTGAAGTGGAGTGCAGCTTGACCACAGATATGTAGGCCATCTCCTCACAGTGCTCACACCCACGATGAGTGTGCTCCAGGGGACACACTCTTCTTAGGATGCAAGCTTTCCAACAAGCTGGGCAGTGACCTGGCGGATGGGATCCACTATGACCCCAAGTTCTGCAGAGACTTCCTGCAAAGCTCCTCTCAGGGAACAGATCTGGAGATAACCCCACCCTGGTGGCTCATGGAGCCCTGTCTAAGACATTTCTAGCAGGGCACACAGTCCCATCTATTAGTTACTTCTGTCATGTGACCTTGGGGAAGCAAGTTAACGGGGAAAGTTCGAGCTCATGGTTTCAGGCAATCTCAGTCCAGGAAAGCATGGAGACTGTGGAAGAGTTCATGGTGCACCTTCATGAAGATCAGGAATCCAGAACTAAGCTAAACGTCAAAGGTCTACCCCGACTGGCCTATTTTGTAAGGCACGCCTCATCTTCTGAAGGTTCCACGGCCTCATCTTCCAACAGCACCAGCTGAGGACCAAGCTGTCAAACACGGGCGTGCTTATAGGAGCCTTGGAAGTTTTTGCCTTTAAGACTCCATTTCAGGGTTCAATTAGAGCTAAAGGGGGGGACAAAGATCTGAGGGTAAAGAAGTCTACCCACAACAGGTTCCATCTATACCATAATTCTCTATTCTTCTCTCTTCAATCCATTGTTCCTCGTTGTTCCTTCTTAGTCTCTCTTGTTCTACATTGTTCTTAGTTCTGCATTGTTCCTTAGTTCTACCCGTTATAAATGTTCTAAGTCATATACAGTCTTAGAGCCAACAATTCTCCAGCCCCAGCAGGTTCTGGAGTCCTTGTCTCACACACACACACACACACACACACACACACACACACACACATCTGTCCGGTAAACTCCTCAATGGAGAAAGTTAGTTAAGAAAGAAAATAAATCACCAGGGAATTCTGGAGGGGAAGGTTAGTGTGTTATAGTACATTTTTAGGTGATAGATAAAAGGTTAAAAGGTTTATTTTCAATAAAATTATGAAGAGGGCTCAGATTGTTTAAATCAGCAAGCCACTTCTTTTCTTCATTATACATAGAGGATACCAGGTAACCAGGCAACCTAAGTAAACAGTCAAGGAGAAGCTGATGGCTCTTGATCAGACAGTTCATACACCAGATGCTGCAGTTTCTACAGCCTAGGTCTGGAGTTAGACTTAATGCTCTAAATGAAAAAGAGACAGACTCAGGCCTCTAAATTATTAGTTCTGGGCTATGCTGTTATCAGTTGTTCTGATCATGGGTGTTGAGGGCCTTTCTCTGGGTTGCAGTTAATTTTCCCTTCTGCTGTCCTTGAGAGTCCTAAACTAAAATCATCAGTAAACTGAGGTGGAAGTGAGCGTAAGGAGTTAAGAATCTTTTGAGTGAGGGAAAACCAGAGCAGCAGCTTGGGCAGGTAGTAATTCTATGTCCTTGGAGATCTGTGAATATCTTAGATGGGATGCTCTTGCCTAAATACTGACAAATGCCTGCTGATAAAGATAATTGCAGGAAGGCAGATCTCTGCACTTACCTAGAAGGCCTGGTCAGTGGAAAACTGTTCTCACTAAACAGTTCTGAACGGTGGGAATTAATCCCCAAATATGTAACAGAAAGGGAGTTCAGCCACAGCGAAAAATCTACAGCAAAGGACAGCCACGTTATTCACAAAGCAATAATGCCAAAAAGCCTTGCCTTTTGATTTAGCCTTTACCAGATCCCTCAGTTCTGATAAGTCGCTCGTGTAAAGATGGCTGAGCAGTTATTGTATAATGTTATGGCTTGTAGCACCTGCTGGGATCTGTGTGTTTCCTTGCATCTCTTTGTCTCTCTGTCTTTCCATGTAACTGTCTGTGTCTCTCCTTTCTGCCTCTATGTATCTCTCTCTCCTTTTCTCTGTTTCATCTCTGTCTCTCTCTGTTTCTTTGTCTCTGTGTCCTCCTCTAGTCTTCTCTCTATGCCACACGGTGATGCCTACGTAATGACTTGGGCTGACGCAGGCATGAACGTCAGGTTCTTGACCTTCTAAGGATGGGTCCAAGGCTATCCTAATCACAGGCTATAAGGATGCTGGGCAGGCAGTGCCAGTGCGGGTCCCTGGATGGATGATGAGTCACTTCCCAGCAGGATGGAAGGATGAAGCAGCACAGTGTGACATTTCATGGTGCTACTCGAAATGTCATGCCACTTGGAACTTAGAAATCATCTAGTCTGGAATTTTCTGTTTCATATCTTTTGGAGTACGTTTGGCTTTGGGTAACTTGAACCATCAAAGGGGAAAGCATAGGCACAAAGGGTTTACTGGGCAGTAACATGGGTGAAGGAGATGGGGCTGAGGTGACTCGGGGTGAAGGAGATGGGGCTGAGGTGACTCAGGGTGAAGGAGATGGAGCTGAGGTGACATGGGGTGAAGGAGATGGGGCTGAGGTAACTCGGGGTGAAGGAGGTGGGGGCTGAGGCGACATGGGGTGAAGAGACAGAAACTGAGGTGACCACAGCAGAACTGCTATCCAGGTGGAGCCCGGCACCTTTCAGATGCTGTGAACACAGCAGGGACAAGAGCAGTCCAAGTACCAAGTCGCAGCAACACACAGAGAGGGAGCTAGACTGTGCGGCCATGAGCAATCATGGGAACACGGAGCTATGTTGCTCTCTGGGTTGGGCCGGGCTGGAGGAGCAGCCACAGCCCCCAGGTGATGGAGAACTCTCATTGGTTAATAAAGAAACTGCCTTGGCCCATTTGATAGGCCAGCCCTTAGGTGGTTGGAGTAGACAGAATAGAATGCTGGGAAGTTAGTATGCCTCTCCTCTCTGGGTCAGACACAATGGAGCCAGCCACCAGGTCAGACATGCTGAATCTTTCCTGGTAAGACACCACTCGTGGTGTTACACAGATTATTAGATATGGGTTAGTCAAGATGTGAGTAAAAGGCTGAAACTAATGGGCCAGGCAGTGTTTAAATGAATACAATTTGTGTGTTGTTATTTCAGGGCATAAGCTAGCCAGGAGGCCGGGAGCTGGGTGGGAATGCAGCCTGTTGCCTCCTCACTACACCCAGGGAGCAGTGGTTCTATTTTGTTCAGAAGAATTTTTCTCTTCCTCTTGATCTTTCTCCTGTTCTTCTGCTTTTCTTCTCTTCATGTTTGTCTGTGTGTGTGTATGTGCACACACACGTGCATGAGCGCATACACACACACACACACACACACACATATCTGTGCATCTACTCATCCCTCTGGCTAGTTGTCTACTATCTACCCATTGCCTGCCTGTCTGTCTATTTGCCTATCATCTCTCCATGCACCCATCTATCTATCCATCCCCACGTCCATGCATCTCTCTGCCATGAAACTATGCATCCATCTATCCGTCAAGTGCAATACACATACACATGTACTCATGTGTGCAGAAAGACATGTATTATATATAAACATTAAAATACAACATGAAGAAAGACACCTTGTTAGACTCTCTGGCCCATTTGTTGGGTCCTTGCATATATTTTTTTCCAGAGTAGAAAATATTTTGCCTAGTATAGTTTTACTGAAACATCTTTTAAAAGAATTTGGCCAAACCTTCTTCTAGAATGAATGTATCTTCCCCTAACAGGGCCAGGGCTGTCCTGATTAATTGATGAGGTTGCTTTTGGAAGTGACACGATATTTCATTTCAGGTTTTTCTGACTATTGGCACCTGAAGGTATTATCAGTAGTTCCCCAACTAGGGCACAGGGGTGCTCGGGGGACCTGCCCAGCCTCTGGCTGGCCTCTCCCATCCCTCTCCCTGCATAGGGAGCAGACATCAAGCCTCATTACTGAGCCTTCTCTAGCTCAAGTGGATTTAACTGGAATTTACTGTGAAAGGCTGAGTCGGCGAGCTGAGAAGATGGATGCTTGGAGGCTTAATTTCTCCTCTCTTAAGTAACATCTTTTATGAAGAATTTATCCATGCCCTGTCCCTCATCCCTCTGCTTCAATCTATTTACAGTGACATTCCTGCCGGCCTCGCACTTTCGCTGCCCCTGTTAATATCCAAGTCCTTCATTATTCATGGGGCCCCCAGTCATGCACAGCCACAGAGCATCACACCCTAGCTTCCCGACGCGGGCACGTTATGTCTCCGTCCCCCAGCTGATCTCTTTATCCCGTCTCTTAAATCAGTCAGTACAAGCTGAATGAGATAGACTCTTCCAGAAGCTGCCTGTTCTGGAGAAGGTTGGTTAAGGCGGCAGTTGCTGATGTGGCAGAGATGTGCAGGTATATCTCTGAGATCCATCAGGATTTCACAGTTGATATTCCAAATCAGAATTGAGTCTTGTACCTCAGGGCCCACCCCAGGAAGGGCCAGGAGGCAGCCAACCTCAACTACAGCTCCATTCTGTGTACTGGAGGCTGCTGGTTTTTACTTTAGACAGCAGATATGAGGTTTGTCAGTTTAGAGGCTGCGCTTGGGGTTACCAAGCCTGAGGCTGGACTCCCAGTGTCTCTTGCACAGGATGATTTTGGATTCACAACCTTTTCTAAACCTCATCGTCTCCGCCCACTGCTAAGGGTTCAGGCAAGGATGATAAGTGTCTTCCAAGCCTCCCTATCTGAGGCAGAGCATCAGCCAGCCGTTGGAGGAACACGTGGCATCACAGCAAAGGACGGTATCGCAACTCTGGGCCTCAGCACCACGCAGCCCTGCGCATGCATCTCAGGGCCTCAATCCATCTCCTTCCGTTCAGCCACGGGTGAAATATGAAAGCCCCCATTGCCAGCCAGCCCACGTGCCCGCACTGCTGCGCCCAGTATTTATGGAGACACCCCACCAGTCAAGGGAGATGTATGAGCTACATAAATACAAAGGATAAACCGGCAAATTCCAAGATATACTAACGGGCTCTAAACCAGGGCCCCGCCTGGGTCTGGATCCAGAGAACGTGTGATTGAGTATGACTTGGGAAAGTTTTATTTGGATTTATTCCTAAAAGCTCCTTCACCTAGAGATGTGGATTTCTTGTTGACCCAGATGGTGCCTTGTCATGAATCAGAGGAGGAGAAATTGAGCAGTGGCCAAAGGAACCTGGGAAATGGAAATACCCAAAGCAGAAAGACTCCTGACAAATTAAAAGTTATCCTCACCTATCCTGTCCATGAGCTCTGCTGTAGCGGTGTTCCTCACAGCAGCCCTTGTGGGGACATCTCCCATAGCAGCTGTCTCTAGCCAGGCTCTAACTGGACAGGTGTCACACTGGACATCCTCGGCCTGGGGCTATGTGTGTGAACATGGGCATTCCTGGGCATGCAGGGGGCATTTCCCATCTGCCAGCAAGGTGGAAACAGATGGAATAGATGAGAGGCCCCAGAGACAATGGCACATCAGAGTCACGGGACCAGGGGCTCTGACACTCAGCCGTGCATGGAGACAGGGCCCCAGCCCATCGCCGGGCAGAGGTTTGTCTAAAAGGAGGGCTCTGCCCACCACAACGTCTTCCCTACCTACCCTGCCTGAGGTGAGCAGAAGTGTTGCAGAGGGCTCTTGAACAACCTTATCCCCATTCCTCACAGGGTACTCTAAGTTGACCCAGAGCCAGCTGCACCCTAAGTTCCATTTCCTGATGGGACTAACACCTTCCTGATAGACTAAACAGGGCTGAAGTGTCTTCAGCTACATCTAATCAGCTCTACTTTGAGATGGCTGCCTCCACGGCTCTGCGGTGTGTCTGGAGCATCCTTGAAAGTTCACATGGTAAAGAGTTTCCATCCTCAGGTTGATGCTGCCAGGAAGACATGGGACCGGCCTAGCGGGAAGTCTCCAGGTAGTAGGAATCGACAAGGGTTGGGTCTGAACTGCCCCAGGGCCTCATGGGTAAAGGACTGACTGTCATCTCACAGAGCTTGGGATAATGAGTCCTCTGAACCGATCAATGAATGGATCTATTGATGGACTCAGTGAAAAGGACTATGGAGAGGAAGCGGCAGTTGTGGGAGGTAGAAGATGGGGCTTCCTGGGGTGTCTTTGCAGGTGCCTCCTGTCCTGGCTGCTGCTCTGTCAGTTCCCCTGTTCCCCGACCACCACAAGGTAAGCAGCTCGGTCCCACAGCACACTCCCTGACATGAAGTTCTACCTAATAGGGAGGGAGCCAGCTGACAATGGGCAGGAACCTCTGAAGCCGGGAGCCAAGAAGAACCTCCCTCCTTTAAACAGATGTACGTCACAGGAAAAACTGGTCATGCCCTCCAAGGGGATTGTGGGATCCAAGACTCTTCCTTCTTTTTGGCATCTTAGCTGTGAGGTAAATGTTTGATTTTATGCAGCTGTCATGATGTCCTGCCTCATCACAGGCCCAAAGCGTCTGTGGCCAACCAACCACAGATGAACATAGACAACCACGAACCAAACTAAACCTTTTTGATTTATAAGCAAATTACTTTGGATATTTGTCACAGTAGTAAATATTGAAACACTCGAGCACTCTTGGGCACATGTGTACATGCACACACACATGCACAATGACATTCACACGTGCACACACACACACACGCACATTCTTCCTGACACCAGCAGCAGAAGAGGTTCAAATTTCTGCTCGATCCAGGCTGATGCATAGTCTCCACTAGACGAGGGAAACATTGCTGCTCTCAGGATCAAGCACTTCCAGTAGAGGACTCTTGCCCGGGAGCCTGCCTTACTTGCCAGCCCAAGGTCCACATCCTATCACCTCCTTCGGGAGGTTCTGATGGAGGAGAGTTATCTGTCTATGTTACTTTCATTGGTTAATTAATAAAGAAAACTGCCTTGGCCCTTTAAGAGACAGAAAATTAGGTAGGCGGAGTAGAGAGAACAGAATTCTGGGAAAGAGTTGGGGAGCCGCTTCAGGCAGTCGCCATAGTGAGTCGCCATGATTCTCCTCTCTGAGATGGACGCAGGTTAAGATCTCTCCTGGTAAGCCACACCTCGTGGTGCTACACGGATTACTAAATATGGGTTAAAGGAAGATGTGAGAATTAACCAATAAGAGGCTACAGATAATGGGCCAGGCAGTGTTTAAAAGAATACAGTTTCTGTGTAATTATTTTGGGCAAAGCTAGCCGGGTGGCGGGACACAGCCTGCCGCTTCCTTCTACAAGGTTCTAAACCACGGACACCCCCAACTTCCCTGATCATCCAGGGCCAGGTACAGACAAACAAGGTCAGTCCTCTGCCTCTGTGTAAGCCAATCTAAGCTTGCCCACACTAGAAAATCCACAGTGAGAAAGCCCTTGCCCGCCCCTTCCCTCACTCTGCCTCTGCCTGACCCCAATGTTCCCCCACAGCCCATGCCTGTGCTGCCCAAATTCCTCTCTAGACAAGATAAACCATCTTCTCAAAGAATGGTCTGTTGGGTTCCCTTAGCTGAGTCATGAATGACCCGCACTTGCAGACAAGTCTCCCCTACTCTGCCCAGCATGGCCCTGCCTCTTTATCCTAGGGACCTGGATGGGGTGAGGGTCTCATGCTGAGTGATTTCTCTGGACTAATGAGACCTGGAGATGGGGCAGGTCTGGTGGTTTTGGGGCTGGGGGCACAGCGGAACCACACCCCCAACAGGCCCTGAACATGAAGGTGCCCTGGAGCTCCCTTGCCATCTCTGATTCACACCCATCCTTTGCAGAACATGAGCAGAGGAAGAAGGGCTTTCCATCAGACAACCAGGGCCACCTCCCCTCAATGTGAACCCTTCCTCCCATCCTGGGATTCTCATCTGGCCCCTGATTTCCTCAGTGGTAGAGAGAAGCTTCCAGCAACATCTCAGAGAGTCTGCAGCTTGAGTCTTAGTGGTGGCAGACCCATCCCAGCCTCCTGGCAGCAAGAGCTGACACCCAGGTCCTGCCATCAGCTCTAGGACTGTCAAGAGCTGGCTTCAGAGTCAGGGGAGCATCCTTAGCTCTCTGTACCTGAGGTGGGCAGTCACAGCTCCAGAGCCAGGATGG
The DNA here is from genome assembly GCF_903992535.2 of Arvicola amphibius. Taxonomy (NCBI): domain Eukaryota; kingdom Metazoa; phylum Chordata; class Mammalia; order Rodentia; family Cricetidae; genus Arvicola; species Arvicola amphibius. The sequence continues at coordinate 3,487,516 of NC_052052.2, forward strand.
TTCAGGAAGTCTCACCTTGTGTTTCCAAAAGGAGCATCTGGCATCCTCTGAAGGTCCAGCTCCCAGATCCAGCCCCCACCTCTGCAGAAAGCAGATTGGAAGCACCCAACCTGGGCCTGCTGGTCAGAGGGATCTCTAGTTCAGCCATTGCCAGGTCCTCTGGACACATGCAATTAGCAAGGACACTAGGGTGCAGACCAGTATGTCTCCAGATACACAACATTTCTCAGGGATGAGGGAGAGGCGTTCAACTCTTGAGGTGAATCATGACTACATGACCTTCCTCCACCAGTGGACCACTCCAGAAAGAGAAAAGTGGTCCAGGTTCTGGAACTTCACCATGATGTCAGACAACGCACCTGTTAGCAAAGCAATGTGACTGTAATTCTGAGCCACAAGGAAGGACCAAGGTGCCACGTCTGCATGACATCATCCCGAACATATATGTTCCACCCCCAAAGACGGTGATATTAGGAAGTGGGGTGCTGTGGGTTTGACCTTAAGTAGTCCCAGAGGCCCATCCATGTGTTAAAGTCTTGCTCCCTAGCCCCTGATGCTATTGCAAAGTTGTGGGACCTTTTTAAGAGACGGGTCCTAGGAACTCAGCAGGCTCTTCCTGACCTCAGCCATGAGAACACTGCTTGTGTTCCTGCATTTCCATGATCACCATGTCATCATCGTCCCCTAAGGCAATGAAGCCACTGGTCAAGGGCTTCATTGAAATCTCCAAATGGCAAACTGGGGTGAACCTCTTCTTCTTTTAAATTGATAGAGTCGAGTTTCAGTCACGGTGAGGGCAGGGTGACTGCCAGCTCAGGGTTGTTCAGTGAGTTTGCTTGCTGTCAAACCTGGACACAGCTGGGAAGAGGAAGCCTCGGTCGAGGCATTTCTCTGTCAGACTGACCAGTGGTCGTGTCTGTGGGACATTTTCTTAATCGTTGATGGACGTGAGTGATCGCATCCCTGGGCAGGTGGTCCTAGATTATACTAGAAAGCATGAAGAGCAGGCCATGGGGAGCAAGCCAGTAAGATCCCTTCCTCTGTGGACCCTGCCTCTGCTGCTGCATGAGCCCCTACCCTCAGTGACGGACTGTGACCAGGGTGAGCAGGCCAAATGAGCCCTCTCCTTCACAAGTTGCTTTGGGTCACGGTGTTTATCAATGCAATAAAAAGCAAACTAAGACACTATCTACCACCACCCTAACTCTGCTGGTCAGCCCGCCCCACGCACAAACCACAAGTTCAAAATGGAAAACAAGCTGGCTTAAGGACCAGACGTTTGGCAAGGTCGTGCCTTGAAGCTTTCATGCAAACAGGGCATAAAACACAGAGAAGAACCCATGCAAGCAAGAGCTTTTGTTTCAAAGAGACAGATATAAGCGGTCAATGGAAAGGTACACTCTAGATGGCTGTGTAAGCTTGTACCTTCCTGATTACTCAGCCGATGAGAAGAGGGACCTCAAATCTGGTTTATCAAAACCATTATCTATGCTCAGTCACCAGGCCCACCATTCTGAGCTGATGCTCAACTTTTCAAAATCATTAAATGAACACCCCACTTTCCCTATACCAAATCTTCAGGGCTCTTAATGCAGGATGGGAGTGGGGGACTGATCCTCAAACACTAGCACTAGGATGGGGATGGTTTCTTCACAAAAGCCCAGTCCCTCCTAACTGGAGATGCAAGGAGACAGAGGTATGGTTGCATGTCCAGGCCTGGGGATGCTGAACCTCGTGAGGCCAGGACTGGGCTGATGAGCCTCTATAGGCCAAGTTCAAGGCCTCCAGAACGGTCAATGAGGCAGCAATCACCTGCCAAGACCACATCTGAGAGAGAATGAGGTTCTAAGATCTGTCATCTAAACTGCCCGCAGGGAGAGCATTTATTAAAAGTTTTCCATCACCATTGCCCATCTCTTTAATCACAAGGCACTTCCTTTTTTTTTTCCTTTCCCGTAACATCTTAAGCACATTTATGGCCTCCGCAGAAAGGACTTGTGCTTCTAATCATATCGATTTTACTATAATTAATTTTTAATGTATTTCCAGGGTGTTGTGTGTACACAGACCCAGATATTTTATCATCTATTAGCATAACCATTTCTACTCTTAAAGTGGGTTATTAAATGAGGACCAATTTATTATTGCTTAAGATGTTACGACGGTAACCCAATTATAATTTGCGTTTTGTCGTGAACGATTCTCAATGTGATGGGATGTTGATAATAGGCCCAGGAAGATTAAATTTGCCAAATAGAGAGCTTCGTACTGTTGCTGAGTTCTAATAATAGCTTGGTCACTTAGAAGGCAGCCTGCACTGTCCTCAAGGTGGGTCTCAGAGGACAGAGCGGTATCTCTTGGGTGAGAGCCCACTTCCTTCCAAAGATCTAGGGCCACACTGAGCCCCCAGGCCCTGCATCACTGGATTCTGACTCTGAACTTTGTCAAGGACGTGATAATGGCTCATCCGAAGGCAGGCCATGGACACTGATCTGTTATGTTCTGCCGGAGATTCTCCTGGAAACTTAGGGTGTGGCAGAGTCGGTCAGAGGACCCCATGAATGAGTCCCTGCTGTCCACAGCTGGATCTTCACCATTTGTTCCTATAATTGCCCTGGAAGAAGGTTTGGGGCAGGCTTCGTTCAGAGCCACTGGGCTGGCAAAGGGACTCCCTGTAGGCACAAGCCAGGAAGAACAAAGTCAGACAAGGCAGGGTGTCCCTTGCGTCTTTGGGACCTGCAGGGTGTTAAAACCATGTTCAGGGACCCTGTTTCTTCGAGAAGCCTTGCAAGTGGCCAGAGACAGACAGGATGAGACAGGGGAACAACCTCGTCCCTTCCTCCAGAAGTCAGAGATTGCTAGTGTAAGGAATCATCACTGTCGCGTGCCCAGCGTCAGGGAGCTGTCTTCCCCTCCCTCATTGCTAAGAAGACCACTAGAGATGCTGAGCCCCAGAGCTGTGACTTAGTGGGGATGGCAGGTGAGGCACTCGGGTACCTGGAGAGCCCTGCAACGTTACTCTTCTTTCCGGGCACGTGCAGCACTCTGCTTCCTAACTCAAGGGGCCAGGAGAACAGCCCTGACAGTAACTCGGCTCTCTTCACAGAGACAGATTGCAACTAAGGAAGAATAGGCCCTCATTAAATCATCTCTTCCCTGCATTAGGATAATATCGCCTTAACCCCTTGGCTTCTGGCCTCTCTGCCACTTCTCTCTGGAAGCCCAGAGTTGAAGAGCGTGATGGGTGGCTACACCTCACATCCTGCATCCTACAGAGGTTAACTCACGAGAGCCGATGGTTAGAATGCAGCCGCTATTTATTTATGATATTTACACTTAGGGTGCAAAGAACCTTCTGGCATGGGGCCATTTATCTCATTCCTTTCGGAAGCGTTCCTGTCGTTAACTAATGAGGCAAGGGCTTTGTAATAATACATAGCCATCCTGCTTGGTTGTCACGCTGTACTCCATGGGGACTAATGGAGTTCATCACCAATGAAAGAACAAACTGGCCAGGCATGTGTCTTCCTGTCCAGGGGGCTTGTTGCCAGGATCCCACTCTGGGGTCAATGTAGGAGGTGGGTGGTCTTGGTCACTCTCTCAGCTGGGGAAGCAGAATGTGTGGGACTTTATACCGTACCTGATATTGGGCAACACACTTGCCCTCTCTTGTTGGGGATCTATACGTTCTAATGTCGTTATAACAAAGGGGAAACTGAGGCAGTGGAGAGGGACCTGAACAAGGCAGAGGAGAAGTTGGGCATCATCCTGGGACCATCAGTTGCTCTTGAACCGGTGAATGCCCTTGGGTCTGCTTTCCCACCTGGGCTTCAAAGGGATATTGACCTCTGCCTTGTGTGTCTCTAAGCAAAGGTGGGCCACAGATAGGAAGGCACAGAAGGACCCTTGAGAGGATTCCTTCTGCATCAGATCCCTGCTGCCCCTGAGCCCACTTAGGTTCTCCACAGAGCTGTGTACACAGGCATGTTCAGTGAGCCACAGTAACCTACGACTGTCTCAGACTGACTTAGTCTGTCACTAGGGTTAAATGACCTTCCCTCTGTGGAACTTGGTGTCCCCAGGACCTTCTAAAGTTCACAGTGCTCAGCCACTCCTCTTGCCAGTGGCACTGCCCAAGTGAGGGGCCCAGGCACCTCCACTTCACAGCACCCAGGTGATCGCCACCTATAGCTCAAGCTGTAAGAACTAGGCTGTCTGCACCTCGAGTAACCTAGATGGAATCCTGCAGCCCAGCAGGGTGACAATCCTAAGGCCACACCCCAAAACCCTGGAGATGAGGCCCCACTGACTGCATCATTCCAAGCCTTCTGCAGGTCATCAAACCACCTGAATCTCCTAACGTGCAGGCATCTGGGTAGCGTTTGTACACTGTGGTTGCTCTGAGCCTATAGACCCTGAGGCCTCCTGGGATTTTTGTGGTCCTGAAGTCTCTCCCAAGCCCATTGTAAGGAAACAGGCAAAACTGAATGTTCCAGGCACTAATGCATCCTAAGTGCAGAATTAAACTTCCATCCTGCCTACTCAGCCAACTCAGCGGAGGAGGCCATGCCTCTCTTCTGGGAGATCCAGCATGGTAGCCAGCCTGCTGACAACTGTTGCATCCTGGGCATAGAAACCTACTGTTCACAGAAGGACGCACATTCAGGAAGGGGCCATCTCAGATGGTCTACACCACCCTCGTAGCAAAGCTCAGCATGGTCTCCCTGGGTTTCAGGGCCTCAAAGCACTTGGGTGGCCCAGGTCATTTAGACGTTGCAGGGGACAAAGCCCAATGCCAGGTGGTGGCACCGTCTCCTGGAGATGGACCTCCCCAAGAAAACAATGGGGCGTGGAAGAACCCTTGGGACCAGCTCTGCCAGATGAGCCAAGTTGGGAAACCAGAATCAAGAGCTTCCTACTAGAACCCCTTAAGTGTGTCCAAAGAGGCCTGTTTGACACCTCCACCATCCCCACTGTTCCCCACTGTAAACCAACTTCCAAACACCCCTGGCAAGCCTGTAAGGTTTTTAACTTACTTTCAAGTCTACATATCTTCCCAACCTAAAAAGCAAAATGTCTAGCGACCACGGGTCAGAGAAAACCATCCACCTACCCCAAGCCTTCTCCCGTACATTATTAGCCCTTCCAAACAAGGGGTACGATAGTACAGTCTGAAGTCACTCCACTGTGACCCCAGCATTCTGCTGTCTGACACCTGTCAGAATGTTAGTAATCACTTTAGTAAATGATTAGCTAGGTGCCCTCTGCCCTGTGCCCACTGTGTGACCTTCTCTGTGGAGCCCTCAGACACTGCCTCACCTCATAGACAGGCAGACTTCCATCACAGAAATTAGTAGGTGGCCTGTGGCTCACCTCTGAGACTCAGTGGGCTAGCTCCCTCTGGCTCCAGGAACCCCACAGTAACCTTTGCCACATCTTGTAACCCAGACCTGAAGTTGAGGACAGAACCCCTTTGGGAGTGTATGACTTACCTAACCGTGACCCCAAATAAACTTCCTTCTTTAATTTGCCTTGGTTATTGTGATAGCTATTCCTGGTTGTCAGCTTGACTACGTCTGGAATATGTAGGGCACACCTGTGAGCCATTCTTTTTTGGTTTGAAGTGGGTGAATTCACTTCTAGCCCAGACTTTTAAGGTAGGAAAACACATACCTTTAATTCGGTTCTTGAGGAAGGAAAACACACCTGTAATCGGGGCCGCACCTTCTGCTGGAAGCCTGTATAAGGACATGGAAGAAGGAAGCTTTGGCTCTTTGCCTGCTTGCCCTCACCTTGCTAGCAATGCCCACTCCTTCACTGGACTGGAGCCTGCTTCTTCGGGATCCCAGCGTATGCGGAAGACCAACTGGGACATCCAGCCTGTGGACTGTGTCTGCTCACAGCCTGCCACTCACTGCTGGATTAGCTGGGCTGTAGCCTGTAAGTCATTCTAGTAAAGCCCCTTTCCGTGGATAGAGAAAGATCCATTCTGTAAGTTCTGTTCCTCTAGAGAACCCTGATTAATACATCCGTGGTGTTTTATTTTATTACAGGCACAGGAAAGCTAAGCCTACACCTTCCCTCTCTCCAAATGGTCCCCACAGGGAGGTTCTGGGCTTATGGCTTCAGCAAAGGGGGACAGTTACCACCCACCCCTTAACAGTCGACCTGACTCAGATGCCTCTTCCAGCAGGCTTCCTTCCAGAACAGTCCCAGCTCACAGCACTCATGGGTGGATGATACTCCCTTCTCAGTAACTTCTCAAGAGAACTTTTCTTTATTTTCCTCAAAGCCTCTTCATTCTGGGAGATTTAAGGAAGACAAAGAGAAAGGCATAGCGATTTAAGCTTCTGGGTTTGAATACAATAAACCTCATTAATTCAGGCTTACTTTAGGAAAATTTTCTAGGGTAGTAAAGACGTTCTCGATTGAAGATTCCTTCCAGAAGTTTTCCTTTAGTGGATTAATCAATCCTGTCGGTACTGAGAAGGCCCATTTTATTAAGCTGACAGAATCCCTCGCAATTACCCACATTGTTGGTGTGCGAAGAGAACGTTTGACTCCTGACTCATTCTGCCCCATCAGTTAACTGAGGGGCTGCTCCCCACCAGCCTGCCTCTCACTGTTCGATCTGGAGTCCAGAGGAGCAAAGGAAAGATCCAGTTAGAGGGTGGCCAGGCAGGGCAGGGAAAGGGTGGGGGGCGGGGAGAGGGGGGAGGAGCGGGGAGTGGGGGGGCGGAGAGGGGGTAGGGGCGGAGAGGGGGTGGGGGGCGGAGAGGGGGAAAAGGAGCGGGGAGGGGGTAGGAAGGGGGGGGGTGGGAAGGGGAGGGGTGGGAAGGGGAGGGGGTAGGGGGCGGGGAGGGGGTAGGGGGCGGGGAGAGGGAAGGAGCAGGGAGGGGGTGGGGATGGGGAGGTGAGGAGGAAGGAGCGGGGAGGGGATGGGGCAGAAAGTGGGGTGGGAGCGGGGAGGAGGGAAGGAGCGGGGAGGGGGTGGGGGGAGGGGGTGGGGAGCGGGGAGGGGTGGACGTGGCAAAGGTGGCAGCTGCTTTTTCTCTCTCAGGCGCCCGCCTCACAGGGAGGATGGCTCCAAGGCAGCTCAGCAAAACACCCAGAAGTCGTGTCAAGAGGAAGTCTGGGTTAAAAAACTGACTGTGTAATCTCCGGTGCATGCCTTCCCTTTGAGACACCAGAAAGGGAGGATACAGAGGACAGACGGCTTGAAAACACACGTTTCCTTCATGTTAATGGGGCCCAGGTCGTTAAAAGGAGCCTGTTCGACTCTCTCAAGTTTCGCTTGCTTTCAAAAGTGGTTTTTCTCTGCTCCCAGCGCGACAGTTAAACATGTCAGCAAAGCTTCTATTTAGTACTGCCAAGCACTTCATTTCCATTAAAAACGACGGCACTGCGAGACTGACTGTCTGGACGATCCATCTCGGGGATGTTTATACGTAAGGACAGGCTGCAGCTGAGAAAGGCAGAAATCGCCCAGGTCGGCATCTCTGGTGTCTCCCAGGTCAGGCCCCACCCCCTGGCTCTCATTACTGGCTTCCAGTTTCCCCTTAGGGCTACAGGACTGGACTGGGTTCTCCTTGTGCTCACACCACCCACGCCTGGAGCTCAGATTCATCTCTGAATACGACGCTGATGGAGCCACAGTTTGCGCTGACTTCCTCCTCTAATAACCCCTTTTTTTTTTTCTTTTTTTGGTTTTTCGAGACAGGGTTTCTCTGCAGCTTTTTTAGAGCCTGTCCTGGAACTAGCTCTTGTAGACCAGGCTGGCCTCGAACTCACAGAGATCCGCCTGCCTCTGCCTCCCGAGTGCTGGGATTAAAGGCGTGCGCCACCACCGCCCGGCTCTAATAACCCTTTTAACACAGGTCTGTTCATTAAAGAAGCAGCTTCATTTGGTGCAGCATGCCTCTCCCCTCAAAGCAATCACAGGGTCCTGAAGGTTCAAGGCTACTGACAACAGCTGGGGTGGTCTGGAGAAGGCGGCCAGACACCCAATCCCACTGAAAGACTTCAGACACACAGCCTGCCATGTGATGTCTCTGTACACATGGATGGTGACCAAACAGGGGACACGAGGTTTACTCTAAGGTCACTCAGAAAGGAAATAACTGAGTGTGGATTTGAGCTCAGAACTGCCTCAGCTCAAAGCTAAGGACCCCGCTGTCCGGGAGAGAGCCTCCCAAGTGAGCCCTGAGGATGGGGACAGTGACTTCACAGCTCCCGTTTTCCAGAGTCCTCAGAGGAGCATGAGAAACAGCTTCAGAGTGAGAAGAGCCGTGGCTCTAGGTGGCGCAGGCAGCAGTCCGATCTACAGGGCTCTGCTCAGACGTGTTTGCAGCAGCGTCTTTGAAGGTTCTGTGTCTCACAATGTGTCAGGAATTGCTTTCAACTTTGATCTTATTATTATTTTTTAATCCTACAGTTTGTACATCTATTTTATAGCTTCTTAGTCTTGTGTTTTTATGGGATTCCTGAATGTGCAAACTTGTGTGTTTATCAGTTTCTCACGTCTTTTCTTGGACTCTTTTTCTTCCATTCGTTTGGTACCATTCTGATTTGTTTGTTCATGTTTTATCATAGTATAGTATAGTCCCTTAGAAGCTTGTTTTCTAATAAGAAACAGAAATGAGGTGTATCTGGACGGGAGGAGAGAAGGGGAGAAATGGGAAAAGTAGAGAGAAGAAGCCATTATCAGAACATATATTGTATTAAAAAAACTATTTTCAATAAAAGAAAAAAGGTTTCCAAAAGGAAGTCTCTGCTTAGGACTGAGGAGCTAGCTAAGTCTATGGAGTGCTTGCTGTGGACCTGAGTCTTCATCCCCAGCACCCACATAAAAGCAGGGTGTCATGGTATGTACCTGTGATCCAGCGTGGAGGAGGCAGACAAGAGGACCGCTGGGGTTCACTGGCTAGCAGGGAGTAGAAGACCTCCAGGCTCAGGGAAAGCCTGTCTCCAAAAGTAAGGTGGACTGAGGAACACAGCTGACCTCACCCTCTGGCCTTGACATACATGTGTGTATACAATACACACAACACAGCACACATACACACTCACACACACATACACAGGCACATAGACACATACACTATACACCACACATACATATCACACACGTACACACCACGCACTCACACACACCACACATAGAACAGAAGATAGTCAAATCTAGACTTTGACAACAAATCCAACAATAGACAAGCCTTCCCAAGGACCACAAGATGATGCAGGGAGTCTTAGAAACCAACAATGTCCCCACCATGGAAGCCACAGTGACCCAAGAGTGGATGGGAAGGAAGGAAGGCCAAGCAGTAAACCTCAACACTGCCTCCAGCGATTCACTTACCCTCCAGAGGCTCCATCCCTTTTCAGAAGTTTCCATGACTCAGGAAACAAACAGCACCAGCTCGAGATCAGGCTTCAGACAGAGCCTGCGGGGAATATTCTATCCAACCATGGCACACATTTCTCTCTTTGCTTCCAGGTCCTCTGAGATGGGAGGATGTAAGGAGTCCCAGGCTCACGCTCTGGCTGCCAGGGTCCCACTTCCTGCTGCTGAGCCTGCTCCACCATGATGGGCTGCATCCTTGCAAACCACGCATGGGAATGAATCCCTTCTCAAGGTGCTTTGTGGAGTATTAGGATTACAGCCATGAAAAACATGACTCAGCTTGTTAGCAAATCCAAAGCACAGCCAGGTCAGCTGCCAAGGAAGACCCCAACAAGATCCAGAGGGAGGGAGGGCATCCTTCAGTATGGACCACAGCTACCCACAGAGTGGCTGCACAAAGACGCGGAAATTAGCAAAGACCAAACACCTCAGCCTCTTCCCTCCTAAAATCAGGACTGAGATGTGAACATTGAAATGTTATACAAATAAACCGAGAGTGGGCGTAACAGGTGAAAAACGATCTATTAACATTCTGAAAATGAAAATGCAGTCATTAAAAACAATAAATGCACTGCAAAAAAAAAAAAAAGGAATTGGTTCAGTCCTTCAGGATAGCCCTGTTACAACTCAATCAACCTACCACAGACCATTATCGAACACCTGCTGAGTGCAGGATGTGGGGGAGGGGGGTCCCTGCTGGGCACTAAACATGATCAAAACAGACAAAAATCCAGGCCTGTTCCCTCAGGAGAGACGGATGTGAAAGTTATCAAAGACGAAGTTGCTTGTATCAAAGCCAGGAAATGTGGAGAAGAGAACCACACAATGACCAAAGGGACTTGGCCAGAACCCGACGCTTGCACAAAGCCTGAACCCCCACCCCCGCTCACGCCAAAAGTACCACTGTCAAGACACCTTTGTGGAGAAGGATTTACCATATCAACGTATTACAGGCGAGTGCCTCTTTTCATCTCCCTATGTAACACACAGTTCACGAAAACTCACCTACCCCATTGCAGTGCTCTCCCGAGCAAGCTTACAGCATCTCCCTCCGTCTGGTCTCTGGGCTGGCAGAGACCACAGAAAAGACAGGTTAGTCTGTAAGGATGAGGTCAGCGCCCCAAGGCAAAGAAAACAGGCGGTAAACCACATCTATGGCGGTCACTGTGGTGACAAGCTTGAAAGAGGCAGAGACTATGGGGGTGGCAGGTGAAGAGGCAAACGGCTAGGAACGGAACCTCAAAACACACTTACTGTGCTGTGTCAAATCTGAGACAGCATTGGCTGGAAGTGAACCGGATACCCTTGAACCACAGGAAGATGATGCTTGTCACAGCTAAACTGACATGATGCTTGCGATTTGGAGAGTTTATCCTAAGTGCAGGTAAATGGCTTTTTTGAACTTCATTTATTTATTTCTATTTTATGCCTTTGAGTGTTTGGCTGCTCTTATGTTTGTATACCACATGTGTGCAGTGCCCTCAGAAGCCAGCAGGGGGCAGCGGATCCTCTTGGACCCACAATTACTGGTGATGTGAGAGGCCATGTGGATGCTAGGACTCAAATCCCAGTCCTCTACAAAAGCAGCCAATGCTCTTAACTATGGAGTCATCAAAGGCATTGTCCTCCAAGTCTGAGAACATGAATCAAATATTTGGGATCCACACGGGAGAAGAGATTTGACTTCTGCAGTTCTCTGACCTCCACAGCTGTGCAATGACACACACACACACACACACACACATACACACACACTCCTCCCTCCTTATATGGTATGTAAATATGCCATAGGCTGCAGTTTGACCTTTGAGGTCACACAATCTGCCACCAGACTAAACACCATGGTGTGATGGTGTGTGTGTGCATGGGTAATAAAAGTTACTCCACAGTGCTGCCAAGCTGAAAGCTATGTTGTGAGCATCTGTCGTCAGATGCAACCCAAACCCTAACCCACTTAATTGCATAATGCAAATGAAGTATATACGCTCAGATTCAAATGTAATAACAGAGGTTTCAGAATGAGAGAGCACAGGAAGACAGTGTTGGAGAAAAGAGCAGCTAAGTGTCCAGACTTAATGAAAGATGAAAATTTCACAACAGAATAAGTAATATTTTTAAATGTTTTTTTTCTTTTTAATTAGGTGTGTGTGTGTGTGTAGATATATACACACGAGTGTACATACACACAGAGTCCAGAAGTAGTCACCAAATCCCCTGGAACTAAATTATAGGTGGTTGTGAGCTCTCTAGTCCCCAGAATAAACAAGATTAAATTTGCATTTAAACACAAAGCAGTTGCGAATGAAAAACATCTGAAAGGAATAAAGTCTACAAGAAACCATATAATCAGATTACAGCAGACTATTCAGCATCAAAAATTTTAAAAAATTAGAAGCTTGGGGCTAGGGAAATGACTGAGTGGTTAAGAATGCAGATGCACATAATTAAAAATAATAATTCTTAAACACTTTTTTAAAAGTTTTTTTTTAAATGTGAAGGGAAAATACTTGTCAGACTAGAATTTTATACCCAGGTAAACTATCATATATAAGAAAGAGTACAATAAAGAGGTCTTCAGTTGCAAAGAAAATAAAATAACTTGCTTTTACCATTTCCTACTGGACAGGGAGATTTCCAAAGGTTCTATTTGACAATTACTTCATAAGTAAACAAAACAAGCCTAGAAAGTTGTTTTTGTTATTTTGTTATATGTATATTTCTACTCTTGTTTAAGGTATTATGTGTTTGGGTAGCTCATTTAAAAATGTAATGTATAATTAAAATTACAGATTAATAGATAGTCATTTATAATAGTCAAACTTGTAGTCATGTTAGTTAGGTTTTCTAGATGTACAGAGATATATTTCAAATGTATAAGCATTCTTCCAACCTTTCAAAGACCTACAGAATATGGCGTTTAAAACATTTTAAGAATGTAGGTTTTTCTCAATAGTGAGACATGTCTGCTTTAATTACTTCAGAGAGGTTGATGGGCATCAAAGAAACTTGTTATGGAATTCGCCTTCAGTGTGACAAGGCTAGCCATGTGGACAAGAAACTGCTCTTGCCTGTACTGCTTAATGGTATGCTGTATGAACTGGGTATTCAGGACCCACAGAAAAGTGACTGTTGAACTTTCTAAAGGATGGATGGTCCTTCAGGTTCCTGCTTCACAGAAGAAACTGCCAGACATTCTGTAGGACACAGAAGAAAGCAACTAATGAACATTACAAGCCATAACAGGTCTTCAAATTTCCTGCTTCATGGAAAACTCTGTTGGATAATGTGGGCCTGCAGGCTGAATATGGATGCCCCAACATTACAGAAGAACTTTCAGTGACTACCCAGGCAGCAAGACTTCTCTGTCAATTCTAGAGTTTTGGAAGTTGCTTACAATGATTATTCCTGTTAACTTAGGTAATACTAGATCCTTCTGGGATCTTTGATGGTGTTAAAAAATAGATAGTTATAATTATAGTTTTCCTTAGTTTTGATATAAAACTTTAAACTCACAAAGAAAGGATGGATATATAGTATTTTCCTTAATTTGTCAAATGCAAAAGGACTAAATATTGTAACTATAATTCTTGCTTGATAACTGTTTTTTATATGTAATTTTACTATGTTAAAGTTAAAATCTTCCTTTTTAATTAGATTGAAAAGGAGAGATGATGTGAGATGTCCTTCTGTATATTTATTGGTTGACAAATAAAGCTTCTTTAGCCTATGGCATGACAGAACATAGCCAGGCTGGAAGAGCTATATATAAAGAGAGTAGGCAGAGTCAAGGAGATGCCATGTAGCTGCTGAAGGAGACAGACAACAGAACTTACCAGTAGGCCACAGCCTCATGGTGATACACAGATTAATAGAAACTGGATAATTTAACATGTAAGAGCTAGCTAGAAATATGCCTAAACTATTGGCCAAGCAGTGTTGTAATTGATATAGTTTCTGTGTGATTATTCAGGTCTGAGGATCTGGGAAACAATGAGCAATCTCTGCTTACACACCCTGACTCCTGGGAGGGTCCACCTCCCTAACTGGACACTAACATGCTACATGAGGACAGAGCTTCTTCCAAATTTGGATTTCTGAGTCTTTCCAGCTTGTCTGGTGAAGAAAGCAATCTCCCCCAAAAATGAGAAACCTCACTTCCAGAGCAGAAGAGATCCTTCCTTCTCTCTCAGATGTCACTCTCTCTCTGCTTCAGTTTTATTCTGTTGCTATGATAAAGCCGCTTAGGGAGGAAAGGGTTTACTTCACCCAATACTTCCAGGTCATCGCCCATCACTGAGGGAAGTCAGGGCAGCAGCTTCACCATGGAGGAGCATAGCTTACCAGCCACAATCACAGGTTCACACCAGCTCATGCTCAGCTGGTTCTTATACATCTCAGGGCCACCCATGCAGAGAATGGCCCTGCCCACAGTGGAGACAATCCCCTGCAGACGTGCCCACAGACCAGCCTGGTGAAGACAATCACTCAATTAAGATTCTTTTTCTTTTTCTAGATGGCTCTAAGCTGTGTCCGGTTGGCAGTTAATGCTTCTAGGACAGCATCTAATGGAGGAAACTGTGGAGTCCAGAAACAGACACATTGTCCTTTGCAGCAATCACCTATGCCATAGGAGAAAAGCTTGGGGTTGACCATAGCTCCACCAGGGCTTCAGCTGCCCCCTTTCCTGGGTGCTAATTGAATTCCCTCACCTTCTGTGCTTCCTCGGAGGAAGCTTAATAGCAGAGATCTCTTTGGTAAGAATTCCATCTGGAGAGTCCAGCTGGTATACAGGAGGGAAAAAAACTCAAACTCCAAACCATGCCCTTTGCTGCAGACCCAGCATCTAGCATGCTCCCCAAATCAGTTGAGACATGGTAGGGCAGTCCCTCTCTTCCTTCTCCAGAGTAACTGGATCAAAGTCATGAGATGGTGACCTTGGGACTGACCTTGAATGGATACCTCAATTCCATCACTGACAGATTTGGCCAAGTTGTTCAGCTAGGTGGGTGAAGAGGAAAGTTTCGCCCACAGGCTACCCACTTTTGAAAACTGCAAAACAACTCAGCAAGCCACTTGTGTTGATGGACAACTGCATCTGACACCTTTGAGCATTCTGGCTGAGCCCCTGCTCACTCTAGAGGTAAAGAAACTGTCCCCTTTGTGGGATGTACGTGGGTGACAGGTGCTGCCTCAGGGTAACACAGCCAAGCCTGGAAGACACTGTGCTAAAGACGACTAGAGGAGGGTTCTGGGAAGGACCTGAGGAGCCGTGAATCTCTAGCTAGATTTAGGGACGGCCACAGCTACACAAGAGGAGCCTTAAACAGCAGAAGCGGTTGGCCTCATAATTCCATTTGCAGGAATTTATGAAGAGGAAATAATATAAATCTGGAGAAAGATCACAAACACGGTTCATTAAAATGTACACAACAAAAATGGTAAGTGGTCTACTTATCCAGCCTTAAGAGAGTAGGCATGCAAGTACTCAGGGCACAGCTCAGGTTCAGCTGCTTGGGTCAAGCCACTTGGGTCAGCTGTTCAGAACCAGCCCGCATCGCTCCTTAGCAGTGAAAAAGCCTAGGTCCTCCCTTGAGCTATGAAGACCATGACTCCTGTTAATGAAGAATTCCTAAATGGGGAAGCATACTCAAAAGTTTCCTGAGTGGTCTTTTCTCCTGTGGGTTTCTACCATGCACACAAATGCCTGGTCTGGTGTGACCATGTGGCGGTTTGAAAAGCAACGGCCCCACGGGCTCATACATTTGAATGCTCGATCACCAGGGAGTGGCACTGTTGAAAGGGTTAGAAGATGTGATCTTGTTGGACGAAGTGTGTCACTGGGAGTAGGATCTGAGGTCTCAAAAGCCCAAGCCAAACCCAAGGTCTTCCTTCCTGCTTCCTATGGATCTGGGTGTAAACTCTCAGCTCCTCTCCAGCACCATGTCTGCCTGTACACCATCATGCTTCCTGACATGATGATAATGGACTGACCCTCTGAACTGTAAGCCAGCCACAGTTAAATGCTTACTTTTATAAGAGCTGTCACGGTCATGGTGTCTCTTCGCAGCAATGGAACACTAAGACAGACAGTACCTTGCAGCCACGAGACAACATGTTCAAGAAGGAAAACAAAAGAAATCCCACTGTGTTGAGAGAGTGCAGAACTTAGACGACCCCTATGCCTTTGTTAGAATAACTGTTCTCCATGAATGCTGCAGCTCCTGGCCACCATCAGACCTTCTGTTGGAGAACGATGTGCTGATGCTAGTGAGCCCTGTGTGTGTGTGTGTGTGTGTGTGTGTGTGTGTGTGTGTGTGAGAGAGAGAGAGAGAGAGAGAGACAGAGAGCCAGAGACAGAGACACAGAGAGACAGAGAGACAGAGACACAGAGAGACAGAGACACAGAGAGAGAGCGCTGTCATTTGTAGCTGGAAGCATCCTGCAAGCTCTTTGCTGCTGGTTATGCTGAACCCGTTCATTCTTGGGTCCCGGGAGGAAGAGTGTACCTGGGGATCTGGGTGCCTGAGTCAGGAAAGAATTCATGCCTCTTGGTTTAATTGCACTGGATCAGCAGAAGGGGACCATCTGGTGCCATCTTGCTTCCATTGCCAGGGTCTGAGGAGCCCCCAAGGAAAGCCCTGAAGCTCCCCAGTGCCAGGGTAAGTCCTGAATCATTAATCCCTTGGAGCATCCAAGGGTGAGGCCCAGTTTTATCCCATACAACATCAAGGACAAGTCGTCCAAGCCCACAGGGCCATCTATGCCCACCTGGACCACAGAGGGAACTTGGCAGGCTCTGAGTCTATCCCCAAGCTTTACCCTGGAAACCTTGAAGATGCTGAGCACCTGGAGCCCACAAGCCTCCCCTCTAGTAGCCAGCTCTCTGCTCAAGGCAGAATATTCTAGACCTGCTGGAACCTTCTAGAGGAAACTTTGCAGGCTGGAGACTGACCTCCAGAGAGGCAAGGCAGAGGCCTATGACAAAGTGGAGGGGTCTTGTGTAAAACTCCCTCCTCTAGTTTATGATGGGCACAAATGCACACCCAGGGGAAATGGCTGTTGACCAATGATGTGACCACGAATGACAACGGAGAACAGGGCAGAAGAGTGAGGTCCAGAAAACCACTAGTAAACTTACAAAATTTTCAGACAGGAAAAAATATTGTCAAAGATGAAGAATAGAACCCCCAATCCCCCTCACACCTCACCCCTGGCTGAGACACACAAGGATTCTAGGGTGCAGTGTCCCAAGACAACCTGCAGCTTGATGGAGGATTCTCATTGGCTAATAAACAAACTGCCTTGGCCAGCCCTTAGGTGGGTGGAGTAGACAGAACAGGAAGAAGGAAGTCAGGTAGATGGCTCAGTCAGATGCCACACCTCTCCTAAGTTAATAAATCGCCATGCCTCTGGTCTCTGAGCCAGACTGCTGTGCCTCTCCTCAGGGAGACAGATGCGATGAAGCTAGCTGCCAGGTCAGACATGCTGAATCTTTCCCGGTAAGACACCGCTCATGGTGTTACACAGTTTATTAGATATGGGTTAGTCAAGATGTGAGTAAGAGGCTGAAAATAATGGGCCAGGCAGTGTTTAAAAGAATACAGTTTCCATGTAATTATTTTGGGGCATAAACTAGCCAGGCGGCCGAAAACCGGGTGGTGGGAACGCAGCCCACGCCTCCACACTACAGCAGCTCACATGGAGTAACTCACAGCTGTCTGCAACTCCGATTGCAGTGGATCCAGCACTCTCTTCTCACCTCTGACAACACCCACACACAGAGGACTCAGACAGGCACACAGAGACACACAGACCGGCATACACAGACACACATAAATGAAAATAAACTTTAAAAAAAAGAACAGGTTCGTATATGGAGAGATATTTATCCTGTAACGCTATCTTAAAACAAAGCTGAGATCTCGACCAAGAACATAATATCATTTTGGCGTTATGATACTTTATTTCCTAGATACAGAAAGGAACGCACACATAAGATAAACAGAAAATCCTGGCCATTTGAGTTTTACGATGTTTTGTTTCCTAGATACAGAAAAGAACATAGAAGATAAACAGAAAATCCTTGCTACCCTTTGAAATGGAATCAAGGGAAACTTTGATTTTAATCTTTATGTTCCTTTATATACATTACCTCTGTGTTTTACAGCATTCTTGGCAAGACCATAGAATGCTTAAAGATTAGAGAGGGGGAAAAAGCAGTTTCCGTGGCTGCCAGGTTCAGGAAGGGTGTGGCGGAAGCTGCCTCAGTTTCCCACAGTGTGCCACAGCTGTCCTCAACACTGGTCCCCTCCATCCCATGCTGCGGCAGCCCAGCACACATGACCTAGGTCAGGGAGGGGGCTTCTGGAACCAAGGCCTCTTGCTTCTTAGCTGTCCTGTGTCGGACCCTCTGGCTGCACACAGGGAAGTCCCGTTTGCAGGAACAGGATCAGGTGAAATGGTGAGATGGTTCTTCACTGAGGTGTGTGCCCTGCAAGCTAGAGCATCATGCTCCAGCAGGCTCCAGAGCGGGTCTCCTGACATGGACCTCCACATGCTTGCCACAGGCGAGGAAGCCATCCCATGAAATGGAGTCTCTGCCTCTCCTGGAAACTCAGCCCAAGAGGAAGGGTATTTATAGTGTAGCTGGGCCTTGGCCACTCCCAGAAACTCAGCAATGGGATAGGAGTGCCTTTGTAGACAGCCCCACTGGGACAGCTGTGGCCTGTCACCTCTGAGAGGACTCAGCCTTCGGGTGTGGTTGGAGGACAGGACCAGAGAGGCCTGAGCCCCACCCTTTGGGGTCCCCACAGTAAGAGGTCACTACTCAAGGTACTCAAAGAGGCGAGCGCAGAGCGAGGTGTGAAGGGTGGACAGCTAAAGGAGGCCACATGCTCCCAGGACATCTCAACGGAGATGATCAAATGTGACTATATAAGGGCTGCAGCACTGAGCCCTATGAGGCAGGCCCTGCCCTAGGAATCTTCCAGAAAGGAAGATAAGAGGATCTGTGAAGACCTAGTGGCTCCAGGTTGGACTCATACCCAGCAGAGGGCAGCCTCAGTGGGGCAGGGTAACCCTGCACTAGGGTGACTGGGTCTGTCTGTTGAAGTTCAGTAGCCCCAAACAGGAAGCCTCCTGCAGTAGCTCCAGGGCTCGTCTTCAAGATCTCCCACTGTGTTCAGAAAGCAGGCCAGACACTGAAGCAAGAATCCCAGGCTCCTCTCAGAGGCTCCCTGACAATGGGTGAACAGTTGCTAGAAGTTCGTGTTAGAGAGAAAAGAGCGAGAAGCAGGAACAGAGTTACCTTTCAGGGCTGTGTTAGGAGAGAGTCGTGCCCACGGCAGCCTTAATCAGGCCTTGAGCTAGGAGAACCCTAGAAAGGGCAATACACCAGACCAGAGACAGCATGGTGGGGTCTCAAAGAGAAAGAGGGTTCTCTTTAAAACCTGCAGAGGGAGGGGTTCATAAACAGAGATAGAGGGGGTGTGGCCACTTGGTTGTCCCCAAGGGAATAACTTCACACCCACAAACAAGCTGGACTTAAAGAGTTGTTAATAATCGAGGGGGAAAAGGAAGAAGGGAAGATGTGTGGGAAACAGGGTAGGGGAAGGTGGAGGGAGAGAGTGGAGGACACATATGATCAATAGACGTTGTATAAATCTATTAAATTTTCAAAGGACAAATAAAAATATTTTTAAAGGGAATAATTCAATATAAAATGAGACAGATGTCATAAGAAGCGGGGAGGTGTAAAGCAAAGAAAAATCTCTAAAACAAAGAAAAACACTGGACTCTTACATCTTCTCGGGGGTGGCAGGAAGCTCTTCACCCAGTGACCTAGTCTGAGATAGCCTACGTGACAAGGAGCACAGAGGAACCAGGCGCTGGATAGGGCCACAGATTAAGGGCTATGGAGCCACAGGGTGGCTTCTTAACTCTGTTAATGTGAGGGAGACCTGCAGGAGTTGAAGCCTCATTTACTTGGACTGTGGAACCTGGCTGCTTAGAGTGAACACTATCTGAAGGGAAAGATGAGAAAAGAATCAATGCTCACGCTGTACGGGGGCTGAAGCAGCAACTGACCCCACTAATACCTACAACCCATGCATGCTAAGAAGCCAGGTCTGGCAGCACAAGCCTGGAAACCCAATTACTCAGAAAGCTGAGGCCGGAAGATGGCAAGTTCATGGCCTAGTGAGACCCTATCTTGAAATAAAAGGTTTACCAAAGACAGACTGAAGAACGTATCTCAGTAGATGGATGCCTATCTGTTATCCACGAGGCTCTAGGATCAGTTCCTGTATAGTTAGGTTTCTAAGGCTGTGATCGAACACCATGGCCAGAGGCAGCTTGGGGAGGAAAGGGTTCCTTTGGTATATCGCTCACAGTCCGTCATCAAGGGAAGCCAGGGCGGAAACTCAAGGCAGGAGCTGAGGCAGAGGTCATGGAGGAACACCGCTTCCTGTCTTGCTACCCACAGCTTGTTCAGCCTGCTTTCTTACACAGCCAAGGACCACCTGCCCAGAGGTGGCACTGCCCACTGTGAGCTGGGCCCTCCTGCATCAATTATTAACCAAGAAAATGCCCCATCACCTTGCCTACAGGCCAGTCCAGTGGGGACATTTAGTCATTTGAGGTTCCCTCTTCTCAGATGACTCTAACTTGTGTCAAATTGACAAACAGGAAAAATCTAAGGAATGCAGTCCCCAAAACCATGAATAAATAAAAGAATGAATGTTAATCAACTTTGTTTTTGTATATTTTTTTAAAGATTTCAGGCCTAAGTCACTACTGAGCCCAGTCAGTCTGAGAAGGTAATAATATTACAGCCTTCCAAGACTCCCAGATGCCCCCCACCCTAAGATTAGCTCACTGCTCTAACACCAGGGACCCCAGCAGCAAACAGGCACAGAGAAGGATCATTGGGATAAAATTTGGCTCTAACACTCATGTCTCAACCAAGTCCTGAAACAGTCTTTGGCTCTCTTAGCAGCAGTGACCGTACTGTGTCTCAATCTCAGTACACTTCACACCTCTGTTGTGGGCCCTGGTTTACAGGAGTATTAATCAGACATGAGTCACGACGGCAGCCAGCAACAGGAGACAGCTCAGCCTTCCGAGGCACTGGGTATATGGCTGTGGGAGCACCTAGCCAAGCCTTCACCCTTTCACTCAACAAACAGTGTCTGGGCAGACTCCGTGCCTGGTCCTATCCTGAGCCAGTATAATGGACAGAGGTGTCCAAGAACAGATGTGTTGGGTGGCTCAGCCAGATGTTGGAGCCTCAGGACAACAAACCTCATCCTGTCTGTCCCCTACCATCACCCTCCAAAGTCCCTTTTTCCTGGGATCCCTCTTAGCATATTTTCGTGGGACCCCTTTTCTTCTGCCTTCTGATTCTGAGCATTCCTGAAGAGGGTCGCTGGCTGGCATGGGGAGGCCTAAGGATTAGAACCATTGACAACAGCTCATGATGTCACCACAGGTATGTATCTGTGATGCTGGCTACGCCCCTTCCCACCAGACCCTCTGGACAGACTCTGGGGGAGGCCCTCCTTCCCAGAGTTCAAGGAGATGCTTTCGACGGAAGGGCCAGGCACCCTGCCCAGGATTTATTCCTAAGGCACAGTCTCTCCTAATTCCTCTAGTAAGATGAGTGCTCTGTGAATCTGGGCAGCACCCACCTGTCCCATCCATCAGTCAGGCTGCTGCGTCAATGAAACCAGGCAGTCAGTCACAGGAAGACCTCAGAGCATGGCTCCATGCAGCGATCCATCATGGCCATGCTGGGCTCCTCGCTACCATTACATTAGGGCAGGCAGCCTGTCATACCCCTGATCAGAGCCACCAGGAGTCCCGTAGGACCCAGTCTCACTAGAGGACCCTGTTGCAAGGAGAAGATCATCTACGCTGGCATCTCCAGGTGTCCCAGGCACTGACTGGAGTCCCTTGGGGACAGCGCTGTGGACTCCAAGCCCTCACAAAGCCAGGATGGAGCACACTGCCTGTCCGTGAGACATCTGAGGAGTTGGTAAGGCTGAGCTGTAATAAGAGACAGTGGAGAGGAAGGGGTGGCAGGAAGTAGCCTCTGAGCTCACAGGAAGTGTCTGTAGAAAGGACGGGCAGGATCTAACTGTGCAAGATGTCTCTGACTGCTGCGCAAAGCCAGAGAGGAAGGGGTTAATGCACATGCCAGGCAGAGGGAGTCTGGGGGACAGCACTGCTCCTCAGACGGAGGCAGGGCTAAAACCAGGCATGCTCAGTACGGCAAATCATGGATGCCAACTGACCACCAGCCATTGCAAAGCAATACACAACTGCCCCCACTGGGAAGGGAGCATTTTTTTTCCCTAGCTGGGTTCCGATATCAGGGTATGTTCGTGAGAATCATGCCCATGTTTAGTCAGCATTGCTATTTTAAGGTGTCTATAGACAGGTACTCCAGGTTTTTCTCTGTGGCTGGGCACCACAGCCAAACACTTGATGAGATGGAGACGGAAAGTATGAGAAGACTCAGATACCAACGTGAAGGGTGTTGACAGAAGTTTCTGTCCCACCCAGTCCCACAGCCATTCAGTTCCAAAGAAACACAGAGGCTCATATTAATTATAAACTATTTGGCTTATTAGCTCAGGCTTATTATTAACTAGCTCTTACAGCTTAATTTAACCCATGATTCTTACCTATGTTTAGCCACATGACTTGGTACCTTTTCTCAGTAAGGCATTCTCATCTTGCTTCCTCTTCATCTGGCTGGTCTGACTCTCTGCCTTTCCTCTTCCCAGAGTCTGGCTACTGGCCAATCAGTGTTTTATTAAACCAATACAAGTACACAAGAGCATGATCCCACAGCAGAGGGGGGCTGAGGAGGAGCTAGGAAAATCAATGAAGTCTGGGGTCCAACTGGGATCAAGTAAGCAAATACTTGAATCTAAGGAGGAGAGTTTCTCATTCAAGCCACCAGGTAAGGAGAGAAGAGAGAATCACCTCCACAGTGTGGTCCTTGGACCTCCACATCCATACACACACACACACACACACACACACAAGCATTGCTTAATCTCTTTGAATAATTACCAGGTCTGCTTCATGTTGGCTTATTCTGAATGTCTTTTTGGCAGAGCCAAGGAAACCCCAGGGAGTCAAGTTGGTTCATGACAATACCCATGGCACCACATCAGATCATGATCTCCTAGAGCTGGGTCCAGACATGTTGACAGGGGGTGGGCAGTACTGTACTAACCACAGGTCCAGCAAACCCTCTGAGCCCTCCATGTCACGGCACACACATCCACTGGAATACCAGCTACCAATACAAAAGGTCACACTCAGAACGAAAATGGGGAACATGAAGCAGAGGGGTGGGAGACCTGCGCCACCTGCTGCCTCTCGAACTCCTTAGGAACAGGGTCAGCATCTGCAGGGCTTAAGTTTTCCAAAGGCGAGAACAATATTAATAAAGCCAGAGGAGATTAATTTAGCCTATGGTGGCATAATGCTTTACACTGTATGTAAAATACATCACTTTACAGCTGCGTAATAAAAACCCCAGCATTACTCACAAGAGGGCTTGGTGCTGGGCATTGTTCCCAGCTTTTGCCAGGCCATCTGCCAGAGAACTCTTAAGATGATCACAGAGTGGATAGCCACCAGGAGAGAGGCCCGTGGCACTTCCAGAAAAGACAATGAAATGAGCATTTTCCATCAACCTGGGCCTGAGCTCAGGGGACACTGAAGGAGGAGGCAGATGAAGCCCTGCCTTTTCACAGAGGGGGGCAGCGGCGTTCGGACAGCCCTCCATGGGCACTGATTTACTGAACTTCATAAAAGCTGGCATAAAATGTGTGAACCATGCTGTCCATATTGGATTTCAGCTCTACAGAGAGCTAGGAAGCCAATACCCACCCTGAATGCCACCCAGTGGGGTGTGGTGTTGTCACACTGATTTGGTTTCTCCAGTGAAAGTATGAAGACATTGCACACTGCCCTGTCCTTTTCTCTGGGTTCAGAGAGAGTCACTGGTTCCTGCAAATACTAAACACCTCAGGGGCAGAGAGGAGGCCATGCTTCTGGGAATGAGGCACACGTGGCTGCGGTTTCCCGCTTTGGTCCCATCCTGACTCCAGGCAGAGTGTTGGTCCCCGCCTGTGAAAAAAGTGCTCCGGCATGGTCCTTGAAGTGAAGTCAGGACACTACCTGGACATCCCCGACCCTAAGCTCACAGTTGCATCACCACATGTGGCTCCTATGTTGTCTCATCCTCCCAGCGGCATGGGAATCATCAATGCCACCTGCATCTCAACCTCACCTATGGTGAAGCCAGGAAGGAAGCTCACACAATACAGCTAAAACTCAATCCTAGTCTTGTGCATATTGTCATTTGTCCGTATTCCAGTTCCAATCACCCTGGGGAGGATCCTGACTGACTCTGAGGCGTGGCTGTGGGGCGTGGCTCTTGTGCTGCTGATGCTTCAAAATTCTTTGCAAGGAACCTACGTCCCCTGTGTTCAATGGTGTATGTTAAGCACCTACTATGTGCTGTGCATGGTTTTCAGTTCTAGGTAAAATGGAAAACAGAGGGGGCACCTGTCCTCCTGAGAATGATATATCCCGATATTTATCTATGTGTGGGTCCTTCAGCTCTCACATGGCATGTGAGATACTCTGTTGTTGTGGCAAAACGCCTGGCTCCGGAAGCAGCTTGAGAGAGGGAATATCCATTTGGGCTCACAGTTTCAGGAGGATTTCAGTTCATCATGGCGGGGAAGGCAAGGCAGCAGAAGCCATCCATCCATGGCAGTGGGTGAGTGTGGCTACTTATTCATATCACAGCAGGAAGGAAGTAGAAAGGGGAAGGGTGGAAGCAAGGCAGGGCTATGCCCTCAAAGCCCCACCCCCTGCAATCCACTTCTTCCAGTGAATCGCTGGAAGAAGTCCCTTTCTATCCAAGCATGTATATACAGTGAATACTATCGGGTCACTCTTAGACAAGCTGAGTTGCCTAGAAGAGGCTCAGCTCAGACAAGCCAAGATATGAAAGAAGCCAAGAGCAAGCTGCCTAGGAGAAGCAGTAGAGACTGGGCTATCTGGAAGGCTCAGACCAGCAGAGCCACCCACACCCTCCAACCTGTTGAGCTGCCTGCAGGCTGTGCAATGGTCCCCAAGCTTTTATCTTACCCATGAGCTGTCACCCATGCAGGAATGGGTGTTGGTGATGAGGTTGTCTCTAATTCATTTCTTCTCCTCTAATTAACACCTCACCCACACTCCTGTAAGTAACTCCAATAAAACTCATCAGTCCATCAAGTTGGACCTTGGTAGCGTCTGTCCTATGGGTTTGTTGGAACCGACTAAGTCCTGGCCTTCAGCTGCTCTTCCCTGTCTAGAGCCTTCTAATTGAAGTTACTAAAAGCTGTGCTTTGCCTAGAGGATCAGAGGATGGGATTTTCACCTGTTGGCCATTGACTGCAGGGTATTAAAGCCTCCATGGTGCTATTAAAGGAGGGCTTTTGTACCAGTGATTGGAGGTCCGTGTGTTGGTCTGTCTCTGCGTGTGTTTCCTCAACCTCCAGCCCCTTGCCCGAAGCTCGCGAACTGGGTTTTATGCGCGGGGACTCAGTGCGCGGCATGGGTTCTCATCAGTTCCCTCAATGGGGATAGCAGACATTCGTTCATATCCCCCCAGGAATAGTGTCGCCCAACAGAAGACCTAGGGACTGCAGGGGTGCTGGAGAGTTTGGGGGTAGCTACACAATACGCATATGCTTTAGAACATGTCAAAACTTGAACTTAAACTGAGCACATGCTCTCAAATGTGGGTAAACCTTCAATAAATCTGATATTAAAAGTATTCTAGTTTTCCTGGTGCTCCAGAGCCCCGCCCCCATCGGCAGTCTGTGCCTACTGTATCCCCATCAAATAGGTCAGGTTACTCTCCAATTCCATGTCTGGTGCTGTGATAAAATGCAGCTGCAAGAAGAAAGGGTTATTTTAGCTCATAATTGTAGCACGATTAATAAAAACGCAGAAATAGAAATTGGGGTTCAACCCAAAAGACAGAAAAGCAAAAGAATCAGCCATTGGTTCTTACTTCTACCTCAGTCCAAAATGGCAGTCCTGCTTCCAAGAATCTCAGAATGAGACTGAGACCGAGAGTTGTCTCCTCTCATTTTATAATCCTCTCTAATCCTGGGATTATAGGCGTGCACCACTACTGCCCCATTTCTATGGCAAACTAGTGTGGCTACTGGGATTAAAGTTGTGTGTCACCACTGCCTGGACTATAAGGCTGACCAGTGGGACTGTTTTACTTTTTTTGATCTTCAGGCAAGCTCTATTTATTAAAATACAAATGAACTATCACTACACTTAACTCCAGATTATAGCCCTTCAGTACAGGGGACTCACAGCAGGGGGAGCTGGAGGCAGCTGGTCAAGCAGAGAAAAATGGATGCATGCACGCTTGCTTGTTTGCTCTCAGCACAATGTTCCCACTCACACAGTTCAGGACTCCCTGCTAGGGAAGTGGTGCCGCCTGCAGTGGACTGAGACTTCCCGTGTCAATCAAGGCAGGCATGCCCACAGGCCAACTCGAATTAGACATTCCCTCATGGACACTCTCATCTCCGGTGGTTCGAGATTGCGTCAAGTCTGCAACTAAAGCAAACCGGGAACCTGCTGCATTGTCCACGCCATGAGACACCCATGATCACGTATCCATGTGAACACATATCCACGGTGAACACAGTATTGATTCTGCGATAGACACCTCAAAGTGACTGTCCATCAGTCCAGGGCATCCTTCCCAACAGTCATTTCAGTCCCTGGTTGAAGCTCCACATACAATCAGCATTCTACAAGAGAGGCAGCAATGGAGAACTGAAATTATTGACAAGGAAAACTATATTATAGAAAAAGGATGTCTCTAGCCTGGAAAATTCAAGAGCAAACTAAAGATGAGTTTAGATTCTTAACTCCCTCACAGCAGGAGCAAGAGTAAAACTTGTAAACATTCTGAGACATTATACAACCATAGGCCATATTTAACTAAATCTAAACAAACCATAACCCATAGAATAAAATGACCATAGCATAACCCTAACACTAAACTAAATTTATAAAACCCTAACCAAAAATCCAAACCCAAAATCTGACTCTAACCCTTACCCTAACCTTAACCACTAACACCTAATCCTAATGCTAATCTAACC
Organism: Arvicola amphibius; assembly: GCF_903992535.2. NCBI lineage: Eukaryota > Metazoa > Chordata > Mammalia > Rodentia > Cricetidae > Arvicola > Arvicola amphibius. The sequence continues at coordinate 3,514,132 of NC_052052.2, forward strand.
CCAACCCTAAACCCTAGCCCTAACCTTAACCCCAACCCTAACCCCTAACCACAGTCTAACCTTGACTCTAACCCTACTCCAAGCCTAACCTAATCCCTAACCCTAACTCTAACCCTGACCCTGACTTTAACTGTAACCAATAACCCTAAATCTCTAAAGCCTCTGCATTTCCAAGAGACATTATAACCCTGCCCTGAACCCCAAATCCAATCCTAACAAATCAGTAACCTCACCCCCAAACCCTACCTTGACCCTAACTTTAATTCTAACTCTGATATCATAAGCAGCAAGTCTGGGAGGCTGAAGCCAATAGAAGTAAACTCCTTATTCCTTGTTCTCATCCCACATCCCACAGACCCCTGGGTGACAGTCTCTTCGACCAGTCCAGTCGCTGAGGAATGTATTAGCACTTGAGACTCCAGAAGAGAAGGGTTGAATCTTGTAGGGGCCTCTGGGGACAAATGGTAGCATTAAGGAAATTACTGGCAATAATCTCTTTTAACAATGACTGACATGTGGCCTCAAGCAGTGTCAAACCCTGACCATTTCCGTGACTCCGTGGCGAGACAGACTGCATGGCCAGCTCAGGTCTTCCCTGTGCTGGCATCACTTGCTCAGCTCCAGGAGGCAGGAAGGTGCCTGCAATGGCCTCTCTTCTTAACACTCCACCCAGACTGTCTCAGGTCACCATGCAACCACATCTAACTCCTAATTACCTTTTTGCCCCAAATTAGATAACGAGACATGGTGGTGAATGAGAACAGACAGCAGCTGGCCTGTGATGCGCGGGCCCGTCAGAGGGGGCTGCCCTGGCTAATTATGTTTGCTGATCGTTAGCTAATTGCCGGCGTTCAGCAGAAAGGCAACACGCTTCCCTCACTTAGCTCTGACACAGCAACCAGAGGTAGCCGAATGTGACTGGCCAACAGGACACAGTAGCTTCTCCAGCTCTCCAGGATACTAGCAGCATCAGAACACTGAGAGGGACAAGGACTGTCCCCATTGCCCCTTAGCTCTGTCACCCCTAACAGGAGGGGTGGAGTCAGGGCTCTGGAGGGACAGCTATCGTATGTCTGGTGTCTCCGTGCATGGAGGCTAGCTCAGTCTTCCACAGCTATCTCATTTGGTTCTCACACAGGGTACGCATTAGTAAATCTACATGTTCGATTACATGCATGTGCGTGTGTGCTTATACACAGTTTGAGGTATGCATCAAGAAGCTCGTCATTCCAGCTCCTTAAAGATCCCTTTCCCAGCATTGCCCGTGAGCCTAAGCTTTGTCTAGCCTGTCCCGTTCACTTTTCTGGTCTTGCACCCCTAAACAGTATGTTCTTTGACCTTAGTATAAATGTGCCACACCCAATGCTCTCTGGCTAGCTTGCCCTGCTGGGGGCTCACCCACACTGGTCCCTGCACGGGCATCTGTGGCATCTGTACCGGCTGCTCCTGGGTGTTAATGCAGCCGTGATTTCTTTGGTCACACTGCTGTCACAGACTTCTGGGTTATCTGCTTTATTATTTTTCTATTGCAAATAAGAGCACAGCATTGTTAGCACACGTGGAGCCTGGAGTTTCCCTGGGATGACATGTGTGGACTTGGAATGACTGGGCGCGAGATAAATGTGTCTTCCGAGGCAGAGGATGTCAAATTGCCTTCCCCAGTGTGTCTCCTGCCCACACTCCCTACTGAGGTATAATAACTGAATAAAGGCTCCCATCCCTCTATTGTGAGCGTTGACCAGGCCCAGCAGGAAGCAGGATGTCCCATGAAGAGGACTTATTGAATAGAGGGCTTCCCTGATGGGCAAGAAAGGACCAAGATTGGGCAAGGAGGGCATAGATGCCACCCGTGGGGTGAAGGAACAAAGGGCAGGTGTGGGCAGAGATCTCTGTCATTGGAAACATCAGTGAGGGCTCAGGTGAGAGAGGTGGCACCCTGAGGGCGCAGGGGAGTCCCCCAAACTCTCACAGGAGCTGGGGTTATCAAGCTGCAGGTCTGCACTAGTGGTGACTCCCACAGGGCCAGCCTGCGGCAGGGAAGGAGAGCAGAACAGGACAGAGGGCCCCACGTTTTTATTTTAATTTGTATCTCCATGGTAATTTAGCGTTTTCACTTGGGCCCCGCGGACAGTTTAGGAGGGAGCTCTGTGAAACAGCCATTTGTGGCGCTCTCCACTTTCCGTACTGACCCATTGTATTTATCTGCATCTCGCAGGTACTAATCCTTTCTGAGCTTCCCCATCACATTTTACCCCATGTCTTTTTTAAAAATAGAAGGTTAACCAAAGACATGGCTCAGCATGACTGCTCTCCAAAGGTTTTGGTTTCCAGCACCCCTGTTCTTTTCTCTTTTAAGTGCTGGATCCAACACACATGGATAAATGTCACATGAGAAGTGAATAGGTGAGTCCATATTTCCACAAGAATGAACAATTATTCCAACATTGCTAATCAATTAGTTAGTCCTTTTTTTGTCTTGGCCTGTAGGAAGGGGCTGCTTGTTGGTTCCCGGCCACTTAGCCCCAAAATAATCATACAGAAACTGTATTGATTAAATCACTGCTTAGCCCATTAGCTCTAGCTTCTTAATGGCTAACTCTTACATATTAATTTAACCCACTTTTTTACTAATCTGTGTATTGCCACTTGGCTGTGGCTTACTAGCTAAAGTTTCATTTGGCTCCTGCAGGGCTACATGGCTTCTCTCTGACTCTGCCTCCTTTCTCCCAGCATTCAGTTTAGTATTCCTTGCATACCTAAGTTTTGTCCTGCTATAGGTCCAAAGCAGTTTCTTTATTCATTAATGGTAATCACAGCATACAGAGGGAAATCCCACATCATTGGCCATCCATGAAAGTGTGGTAAGTTTTAATTTATCAGAGTGTCTTAAAGAGACCTTCAACAAACTTTGGTAACATTTTGTATAAATATCTTGCATCCATTTGATCAGATTTATTCATGGTTTACCTTTATTGGCATTGATATTTGTACATTTCATTTTGGTAAAACGAAATTGATTGCTTCTATTGTATGCAAATACAATTAACTTACCTATCGATCTTATATCCAGCAAGGTTTCAAAACATTAAATAAGATCAATACAACCTTTAGTGAGGTGCCTCACCTTAGGAGACTGTTCCGTTTGTGCCATTTCCCTCTGGACTCTCGGAAATTATTTTTTCCCAGTCTAGCATCTTGTTCTGCACCTAATGTTTGTTTCTTTTTTTCTTTGTTCTCTGTCTCTTGTTTTGATTCATTTTCTTGTCCTATTGCATTGTTTGCATCCTCTGCACAGTGTTTCCTGGAAGACGCCGGGTGAGTTGCAGAAAGATGGCACCACAACTGTTTTGTCCTGGAATGCAGGGTTTGCTGGAGGTTTGAGAATCTGAGCAGCTGCTCTGGCATTTGGGTAAGAACTTCTGTCATAAATTAACACTGAATGTAAGAAAAGCTTTCTATGTCTACTGAGCCAACTAAACATTTTTTTATTTAAGCTGTTAATGTGGAAGAAATAAATAAGCTAATATATTTTCTAATCTTGTTCTCTAGAAATGAAAACCTCTGTAGTCATATGTTTTACACCTGCACACTGCATTTGGCCAGCATATTTTTAGGACTTTTGAATGTGCATTAATGTTTGAGACTAGCCTGTGATTTCCTTTTCTCGAACTTCCCCTGTTTTGATATCAAGATTATATCCTTCTCATATAGTCATAAAACTATTTTCTGAAATTTTTGAGTGGGAATAATAATAACTATTTTTGGATAGTAAAACCTGAAGGCAAAACTCATAAGGTAAGGTGCATTCACTACAGAAGTATTTTAAACTAAGCTCAACTTCCTCAGCAGTTATATAAATATGGAACATTTTTCCCTCCTCGGGCTACAGTTTTAGCAATTTATATTTTCCAACAGTTTTGTTTCAGCTTTGTCTAAACTTTCAAATTTTGATTTCATATTATTCGCTATGATCGCTTATGATCTTTTTTTTTTTTTTTTGCCAGTGGTGTATCTAACCTCTTCACAGTTTATTACAGAAGACAGTCACTAAAGAAGAAAGAGCCACTTATGGATGAAAAGCCGCAGGTGATGACAGTGGCTGAGAGAGGGAGATCTTCCCGGAGGTGGATGGCCCACTCCCGGGGGATCATCCTGGTCCATGGCCCACTCCCAAGTGGCCAGCTTTAAACTCACATCCATATGAGCAATGAGCTCAGCAGGTTACATTTGTAAATTTACTGGTGTGTATGCATAGTGAAAATAATAACTTAAGAACAAGGGTGATGAATTTGGGGAGTGGGACACAGGAAGAGTTGTAGGGACCAGAGAGAGGGAGTGAATGATGGAAACACAGTACTCACATGAAATTCTTCAAAAAATAAAACAAATATTTTAGAAGCTTGTGAACTAGGCCAGATGATACCTACTATCTTTGTTCATTGCTGAATAATTATTTATGAATAATTAATACTATTTGTTATGGTTTTCACACCTGCCCACGTTTCATACTGGGTCACCTTATCAAGTGTGAAGCAGACAGCCCTGGGGAGCTGTGCCCAAGTGGCACAGAAGGAAGAAAGGCAGATGCCGGAGGGAAACCAGGAGACCTGGGGCAGGTGGTGACCAGGGAGGGCATGAGGAAAGGTGCTTAGTTCTAGACTTAATTTAAAGACAATGGGACAGAGAAGAGCCCAGGATGACCCCCAAACTGTCACCCGAGCTAGGAAGGTACGGTAAAGAGACAGTGGCTCAGTCTAGTATAGGATGAACCTTAAATGTCTCAGGTACCCAAGAATTCTCAGTGTCAATCCATTCCCCTTGAGGGGTCTCCTCCCAGCTTCCACATCCACAAACGAATCCCCAGTACCCACGATGCCTGCGGTGCCAGACCTTCAATTCATCCCCCGGTGTCTCCCAGAGAATGCCTTGGTCCTTAGCATTCATTTAGGGGTATGGATGTGCTTGACACCACCGTGCCAGCTCAGGACAACAAGGGAGAGTTGGCGGGAGGAGCACCTCATCTCCAGCTATCAAAAGCAGATTTTTGAGCCCAGACTGTCCTCAAACAACAAGAAATTCTTCAGCCCTCTCCAGGATGGCAAGGCTGACACATCACATGGTACTTAATGGGTTTGAAGGTTTTCCCCTCAGAAATGTGTCCCTGGTATCTGTGAATGTGACCTTATTAAATAAGACGTCACCACATTAACATGAGGCCACACTAAATCAGGGAGAAACTGAACCCCAATCACTGCTTCCCTGACAAACAGGGAAGGGGACGAAAAATGTGAAGGAGAGCAGGACACATAGAAAGGAGCCCGGGGGCCACCAGGGAAGCAACCAGAATGATCTACAAGCCATGGGATGCCAAGGTGTACTGGCAGCCACCCAGAGCAGGTGATCCCTCCCTGAAGCCCTCAGAGGGATTGTAACCCTGCCAATGGCGTGATTGTGGACAAGGCAGCCTATGGCAGAGGGAAGCTCCACCGCTTGAAACCACACAGTTTAAACCTGCTGCTGGAACTCTAGAAAGCAGATTCAGGGCAGATTCATGTGATGTGGTGTGAGTGTGTGTGTATGGTATCTCTGCCTGCCTGCCTATCTGTATTTGTGTGTGTGTGTGTGTGTCTGTGCGGTGTTTCTGTGTGCTTGTGTGTGTATGTGTGTATGTATATGTGTGTATGGTGTCTGTATGTGTGTGTAGTGTCTGTGTGTGTGTGTGTGTGTGTGTGGTGCCTCTGTGTGTGTATGTGTGTGGTATCTGTGGGTGTCTCTGTGTGTGTGGTATCTGTATGTTATGTAAATGCATGTGTACTGCACACACACAGACACACACACACACACACACACACAGAGAGAGAGAGACAGAGAGAGAGACAGAGAGGGAGGGAGGGAGAGAGGCCAGAGGAGGGTGTCAGGTGTCCTGCTGCCTAACTCTAATTATTCTCTTGGGACAAGACCTCTTGCTGAAACTGGAGTCAGGCAAAACTGGATCCTCCCATTTCTGTCTCCCACAGCTCAAGTGGGACAGATGTGGATTTGAACTCATGTCCTCACGTGAAGTGACTCTTACACACTGAGTCATCTCCCCTACAGCATGCATGATTTAAAGACTACGAGGCCTGCCCTCCCCGCACCATGTTTACAATGAACTGTGTTCCTGCTCCTTGGTTTTCTGCCCTACACTTGCTCCCTGAGACACTAGAGGTTTTTAGGCTGTTTACGACAGAAATTAGCAAAGTCTGGAAGCTTCCATCTTACTTTGAAGCTAGTCCTGAGGGATCTGGGGTCTGGCTCTATCTACATGAGTCTGTAGACAGCATAGGGTGCTGGGTGTTCTCCTGGTCTTAAGTACGGAGCTAAATTAGAGTGAAGCAGGCCATGTTCTGGATCCGATGCCAGCAGCTGCCTCTGTAATTGGGTTCCAAGGAGGATACGATCGTCCAGGCAGCCAGAGGCCGCAAGTTCTCCCACAGTTCTGCCCCAGTTTTGAGGTTCCCTTCTCTGCTGATCACTGCCCTGTGTTTCTCATGAGAGACTTGGTAAAGGTGTGAAGTCAGCTGACAGAGGAGCTAATATTCAGCAGATGGAGCCTCTGGGGTGATTGCCATTGCTCTGCATCTGCTTGCCTTGCGTTTCTGCCTGCTGAAACAGGCTCTCACAGCAAGGCGGGACAGCAGCCCTGAGGTTAGCACCATGCCTGCTGCTGAATGATTGGAGGGCTGATTCCGACGCTCCTCCGCTGTGACTCATTTTGCAGAGCAGAAAAAGACTCAACTCACTTCTCAAGTTTTTAAATCATTTACATTGTGTGTCCCATGTGTCTGTCAGTATGGTCCCTCCCACTCTATATCTGCTCCACAGAGCATCGCGCTTCATATCAGAGTAGCCTTACATAGCCACACGCTACAGGCCACTTCACGTCCAGCCCGGGGTACCTCCTGCCTTCCATCCCTCTCTGTGGTTGCTAATGGCCCAGCTACTCTCCCTTCCTTAGGCTGTGAGAATGTACTGTCCAATGCCTGGGCAGCTCAGGGGTGACCAGCTGGCCATCAGCTTCCCAACCTTCCTCGCAGCTTAAATAGGACAAGGTGACTGAGCACATAGACGAAGAGGTGGCTGAGCTGTGCTGCTCCTCAGGCAAAGATTCCCTTTGGTTTTTCCTCCTTCCTTCTGCCCATTGGCTCGGAAACAATGACCTCTTTAACTCGGAGCTTTTCTGACACCTCAGCATTACTAGAGAGAGTGGGGGGGGGGCACATAACTTTCAGCCACTCTGTGTCAGGATCACTGTGTGAATGACTCTTTGTCCCCTGTTGCATCCCGGGGCCCTCTCACTCTGCTCAAGGCTAAGCATCCCTTTGTACACAGAGTTCTTGGATGGAGCAGAGAGATCAGAAACTGACTCATTAGAAATCAGCTACACATGAGCACACAAAAGCGTGAGTACATACACGTGTGAGCACACACAATGTTACACAGGGCACAGGTGCTTTCAAAGTCAGTAGAGAAGTGAAGGAGCGGGTCTTAAAATGGACAGAAGCGAAGACATCATGGAGCAACAGGCAGGAAAGGCCTGACTAGGGTAACAGGCCCTCCGTTGCCTCTCTTGAGAAGATAGTAATCTCTGCCCCCCATCCCCCATGTCTCTCTCTGTAGTCCAGAGAGCTGAAGATAGAATGGAGGGGGGAGGGGCAGAGAGCAGCCGCTTCCCTCCAGAATCACACAGTGCCTTCTCCACAAAGGAAGTCAGGACTCAGAAAGGAACAATCCAAGAGCTCCTCACCAAGGACAGGGACGAGCTCAACGGGGTGACATCACCTGGCCATAGACAGGGAAATTCCAATATGGCTGAACTTCAAGAACCTTAGGTCAAGTGTTAGAAACTAGACATGAAAAGCCACAATTTGTATAAACCTAGAGGGGGCCACAGAGGCAGAGAGTAGATCCACGGTGCCTTCGTCACTGTCCTGCCGCTACGAGAAGACACCATGACCAAGGCAACTCTTATAAAAGAAACACTTAATTGGGGCTGGCTTACAGTTTCTGGGGCTTAGTTCATTATTATCATGGCAAGAAGCATGGTGGCACGCAGGCAGAGGCTGGAGCAGTAGCTGAGAGCTACATGCTGATACACAGGGCGAGAGAAAGCCCAGGCTGGGATGGGCTCCGAAAACCCAAAACCTATCCCTAGTGGCATACTCCTCTGACAAGGTCACACCTACTCCAACAAGACCACCATCCTTATCCTCCTAATCCTTTCAAAGAGCCCCATTCTCTGGTGACTAAGCATTCAAAAATGTGAGTCTATGGTGCCTTCTTCTTAAACCGCCACACATGGCATCCAGGGCTGAGGGAGAAAGAATGGGCATGGGGATGACTTCATGCCAGGAGTTTCCATGGCAGGTGATGAGGATGCTTCAGGACCAAAGGGAGTGATGGCTGCACCATGCTGTGAGTGTGGTGCACTGGCTACCGAGCTGTTCGCTGTTAAGTGGTCCATGCTGTATTATGTCACTTCGACTCCATTTCAAAAGCAAAGAAGACAAACTGTACATGACAGGACGTGGAGCCACTTGGCACATGCAAGACTTCTTAGGAAAAGCTGTCCTGGAGGATGGAACAAAGGCAGGAGGCAGGGCCCACAGCATGGACTAAGTTGGAGGATAGAGCCAGGAGTCCTGTTCAGGGAAGAGCCAGGCACAGAGGACAGTACGGCTAAAAGGACTCTGAAGGGCCATCTTTCCAGCCAGCAAGGCAAGCTGTGATGTCCTTGAAGGACGGTATGAGGCAGGGAACACCGGTCAGACCACCACTGTGGTACCGCAGAGTTCAGCCTGCAGTCTGACCTGGAGGGGCCTCTGAGGACAACCTGGGGCTGTCCTAGTTACCCTCAGCAGTCAACACAGCCTGGCGTCACCACAGATGAAAGCCTCCTTTAAGGAACTGCCTAGGTCAGACTGGCCTGTGGATGTGTGGGTATGTCTGTGGGAGACTGGCGGGAAACTGAGGCAGGAGGGCCCCCCCCCCAGTCCACTATGGGAAGAATTCTTCCTAGGCATATTGTCCTGGGTTATATAGGAAATATAGCTAAGCATAAACCTGGAGTGAGCCTGACAGAAAGCCAGTAAGCCAAATTCCTTTGTAGTTTCTGCTTGAATTCCTGCCATGACTTCCCTCAGTGGTGGACTATGACCTGGAAGTGTAACCCAAGCAAGCCCTTTCCTCTCCTGAGGTGCTTCTGGTAAGAGGGTTTTATCATAGCAATAGAAAAGGAAACTTGAACAGGAGGTAAATGACGGGACATCAGGGTTGGGCCTCATCCAGCTGAGGTACAGTGGCCATGTTCTAAAGCCTTGAACCTTAGCCCCTTAGGTATCAAGGGGTGAGGACTGTGGGCGTGATTGGATCAGCGGATGGGGCTTCCTGCTGGATCAGAAGGATACAATGTCTCAACTTCCTCCTGCTGTATCAGATGGATACAATGTCTCTACTTCCTGCTGGAGCAGAAGGATACAATGTCTCTACTTTCTGATGTATCAGATGGATACAATGTCTCTACTTCCTGCTGGAGCAGAAGGATACAATGTCTCAACTTCCTGCTGTATCAGATGGATACAATGTCTCTACTTTCTGCTGGAGCAGAAGGATACAATGTCTCTACTTCCTGCTGGAGCAGAAGGATACAATGTCTCTACTTCCTGCTGGATCAGAAGAATACAATGTCTCTACTTCCTATGGAACAGAGAGAGGAGAGCAGGCTGCTGTGCTGGCTGGTTTTATGCTGATCTGATACATGCTGAAGTCATCTGAAAGGAGGGAGCCTCAATTAAGAAAATGCCTCTGTAAGATCGGGCTGTAGACAAGCCTGCAGAGCATTTTCTTAATTAGTGATTGATGGGGGAGGTCGAGCACATGGTGGGTGGTGCCGTCTCTGGGTTGTTGGTCCTGGATTCTATAAGAAAGCAGGCTGAGCAAGCCATGGGGATGGGGGGTGGGACAAGCCAGTAAGCAGTACCCCTCCATGGCCTCTGCATCAGCTCCTGCTTCAAGGTTCCTGCCCTGCTTGAGTTTCTGTCCTGACTTCCTCTGATGATGGACTACAGTGTGGAAGTGTAAGCCAAATAAGCCCTTTGCTTTCCAACTTGCCTTTTGGCTGCAGTGTTTCAATACAGCAATAGGAAGTGACCTCACCATATTACGGAGTCTGCCACCTCCTTGGCCTAAGACATCAGCTCGGTGTGTATGACGTCCAGCCATGGGGATTGGTCTCCACAGCCAAACCTGACACCATTGTTTAAGCCCACACAATAGCAACCAGCACTGAAGCAAAGACAGGAGAAAACACTTGATGTGTTTGCCACATGTAGATATGTGACCAAGGGGCCTGCAGAGACAGCTCAGCATGTAAAGTATCTGCCGCTTGACTTCAATCCCCAGAACCCACATAGAAAGCCATGCATCCCCTTTCCCCCAAGGGCTCAGGAACCACTGAGGGAGAGAGAAGGACAGAGAATTTGTGAAAACCAGAATGTTAGAGAGAAGCAGAGGAAAGCAATGCCTTCTGGACGTGACAAAACCCATGTACTTGGAGACTCGGCAGCTGTGGTTGCTTATTCAAGACCCGGACAAGAGCAAACCAGTCAGCATTCTAGCCCAGAGAAGGAAGATCTCATGAAGACACCTGCGGCTAAGGCCCTAAGGACATGCTGTAGTGGCAGTTCACCTGTGTTTTAATAAATAAAGCTTGCCTGAGGATCAGAAAAGTAAAACAGTCACACTGGCCAGCCTTACAGACCAGGCAGCAATAACACACACCTTTAATCCTGGTAGACACACTAGTTTGCCATAGAAATCAGACAGTAGTGGTACACACCTTTAATCCCAGAACTAGAGAGGATTATAAAATGGTCGGAGACAGCTCTCATACACAACACAGTCTCATTCTGAGATTCCTGGGGGCAGGATCGCCATTTTGGACAAGGTCAAGGTAAGAGCCAGTGGCTGGTTGCTTTGCTTTTTAGATCTTCAGGTTGAACCCCAGTATCAGTTACTGAGTTTTTATTAATTGTGCTCCAACAGTTACTGCCTTCTAGGGGAGGGAGAGCCAGGTTTCTTCAAGGATATGGCAGCCGGTAGATGGCCATGCTTCAGCGGAGGAGAAATGGGCAGCACAAACTGGACTGCGGGGATTATAGGAGCAAAAACGGGGCACGAAGTCAGGAGGGATGAAAGGTAGGGCTGGATCTGGAAGAACTGAGGAGTGGAAGTGCACATAATTAAAAATATATCCATGCATGAAATTTTCAAAGCATTAGTTAAAATACTATACTTTCTTAAAATTGGTCATGGCAGCATGCATCTGTAACCCCAGTGCTGGGAAAGCAGAGAGGTGGATACCCAGGGCTCATAGATGCCAGTCTAGCCTGCTTAGTAGGTGAGGCTGTTGGTACCCAGGGCTCGTGGATGTCAGCCTAGCCTGCTTGGTACGTGAGGCTGTGGGCACCTGGGGTTTGTGAATACCAGTCTAGCCTGCTTGGTAGGTGAGGCTGTGGATACTTGGGAATCATGGATGCCAGTCTAGCCTGCTTAGTAGGTGAGGCTGTGGATACTTGGGGCTCGTGGATGTCAGTCTAGCCTGCTTGGTAGGTGAGGATGTGGGTACCCAGGGCTTGTGAATGCCAGTCTAGCCTGCTTGGTAGGTGAGGCTGTGGATACTTGGGGCTCGTGGATGTCAGTCTAGCCTGTTTAGTAGGTGAGGCTGTGGGTACCCAGGGCTCATGGATGCCAGTCTAGCTTGCTTGGTAGGTGAGGCTGTGGATACTTAGGAATCATGGATTCCAGTCTAGCCTGCTTGGTACGTGAGGCTGTGGGTACCGGGGCTTGTGAATGCCAGTCTAGCCTGCTTGGTAGGTGGACTGAATGACACCCCAAGGGAAAAATTGCAATGTGATCTATGCTGTTGGTCCTGACAAGGACCTGAGAGGAAATTTGGTCCTAACTCCCCCCCTTTCCACCTAAGAAATTCTCTGGGGCTCGTTCAAGGCCACACCTTGAAGTTGGCTTCTCTGCGTGGCTCCAGACCAGACTGTAAAGCCTGTGTGCACCACTCCAGTCTCCATCATGGTGCCATGATGAACACATGCTCAGACCAAGACCTGAAACACACCCTCCCTTCCGTAAGTTCCTTTAGTAAGGTTTTACAGCCTCAAGAAAAGCAAGGAGTGGGGGCCCTAAGTACAGTCACAACCATTCTTACAAGACAAAGGCAGAGGGCTATCAGACACAGGGACAGAGATGCTCATGACAACAGAGATGGAGATTGGAATGGTGAAGCCACAAGCCAAGGAGACTAAGAGCCACCAGAAGCTGCAGACAGTCATGAGCAGATTGCCCCTAGAACTTCCAGAAGGTACCATAGACTCAAGTCAGATTTCTGTTCTCCATGAATGTCCTAAGTCATTGCTTTTCAGGCATGTTATCCCAGCAGCCATGGAAACCAAGACCATGGAATCCCAACTCCAACTGCCAACACAACTACAGGAAGTGTCCTCGGGACCTGTGGTTTATCTGCCCACACTGGTCCACGAATCAGCAGATGCTGAATGAGGTGGAGCCTGGGATGCCACGAGAATAGCTGTTCTTCAGCTCACGGGTGCACAGAGACATGACATGAGATGAATTGCTTTTAGACAGGGGATGGATTTGAGGGGAGCAGCATGAAGACACATGGAAAACATAGCCGCCCCCTTCCCAGAGCTCTGCCAGCACCAGCTCCATCCTGAGCGCCTACCCCGTCCCTTGCAAGTCCAAGTCATCTGAAGGCATTTCTCTGCCCTTTTCATTCAGCTTTTCTTGTTAGTTAAGGAAATAAGAATGGTCACTGTGGGCTGAGCCTGCAGCCCATCCAGCCCAGGAACTCGTCTCCAAAATTGGTGCCCAGGGATGTTTTGAAATGGTCATCCTCTTTAGAGGAATTATCGATTCCTCCCTTGAGGCCAGCTGGTTGAAATATTAGCATTTGTATCACAGAAAATTGTCTAAGACAATCCCGACGGCCTCCAGCTCTCTCTAGCTGGGCTCCATTAGTGGAGACAAATCACCAGGTGCCTCTCTCCCTGGACTCCAGGTTTGAGCTGAACCAAATCCAGAGGCTTTGGCGGGGCTGGCGCCTGAGGCTCCCAGGGTGTAGATCTTCTGGAAGCAGGGAAGAGTCCAGAAAGAAGGCTGCTGGGTAGACATAGGGCAGACATCCTGCTGCAACCTCAGAAAGGCCCTGGTGGAGGGTAACCAGGGCATGTAGCTTAAATTCTAATTAGTCTTAATAATAAAAACCTGAAGTCAGTTAAAGGGGTTAATGGTAGAAGATCAGAGGTGATGCAGGATATCCTTCTGTATATGTGTTGCATTTATTGGTTGATGACTAAGGCTATTCTGGCCAATGGATTAGCAGAGCAAATCCAGGTGAGAAATCTGAACACACACATAGATAGATAGATAGATAGATAGATAGATAGATAGATAGATAGATAGATAGATAGAGATAGATAGATAGATAGATAGAGTATGCAGAGAGACGCCATGTAGCTACCGAAGGAAAACAATGCCAGCTAGAACCTTTCTGGGTAAGTCACTGCCTCTTGGAGATACAAAGATTAATAGAAATGGGTTAATTCAAGATTTAAGAGCTAGCTAGAAATATGCCTGAATCATTGGTTGAACAGTGTAATTAACATAGTTTCTATGTTGAGTATTCGGGTCTGAGAGGCCAGGAAACAAATAAGCAGTCTCCTTCTACACAAAGAAGCAGAGTAGCCAGCCACTAGTTCTTATCTCTACTGAATCCTCAGACCAAAGGGGTGATCCTGTTCCTATGGATCCTCAGAGCTCCTGTCTCCTCCTGCCTTATATTCCTCTCTCCACCCAGCCATATTCTTTCCTGTCTCCACCTTCCTAGTGCTGGGATTAAAGGTGTGTGACTCCCCAGTTCTGGCATTAAAGTTGTGAGCCACCACCACCTGGTTCTGTTTCTCTCTTAGACTGGATCAATTTTGTGTAGCCCAGGGTGGCCTTGAACTCACAGAGATCCATCTGCCTCTGTCTCCTGAGTGCTGGGATTAAAGGTCTGTGCCACCACTGCCTGGCCTCTATGGCTAACTAGTGTGGCTAGCTCTGCTCTCTGAGCCTCAGGCAAGCTTCATTTGTTACAGCACAAACAAAATCTCAGCACAAGGGCACCACATGGAATGGGCTCGAGATACCTACATTAGTGAGCTCAGGCTGGCAAAGACCCAGAGGCCAGGTGCCTTCCACAGAACAAGCCTACATTCTCATAATTCTGAGACCTGTGAGGAAGTCTGTGATCATGGTGTCAGAGTCTTCTGATGCTTCTGTCATTAGTTTTCCAGTGGTCCCCTTCACAGTGTGTCTCATGTGGTCTTTCCGTGGAAGGAGAACATCCTACTGACTGTCCCTTCTACTTTCTGTAAGGATATTAACCATTGGGTTGGGGACCCACACCTACAACCTTTCAACTTTGACCTATGACCTTATCAATCTTGGCTTCCAAATACAGAAATGAGGACTTCTAAATAACAAATGTCAGGAGGTGAAAGTCGACCGTCCGAGGGCTCAGATGTCGTGTTTCAGACTCTGTACCCCAAACGGAGAACCCAGTGGTTTTCTTTCCTTCCACCACACTGGGCCAGTCCTTTCTCACACCTTCACTGTCTCTCAGAAGAAGGGAAAAGGAAGCTCAAACGAACATGTGTGGTGATTACTCTTGATGAATTAATCTTGGTTGGATCAAGATTAATCCTCCTGGATTCAGAGTTACCTGGGATATGAGCACTTCCAGGAGTGTCCCTGAGGGAGTTTCCGTGGGTAATTATATTATGAGCTTCTGACTTAATCAAAAGATTCACCCCTTGATGGATTCAAGGGAAGGTGTCGTTATAAGGGTGTGATAAAGAGTTAGAGGTAGGAGCAAATTGGGGTGTCTCCTTGAGGACTGTATCTTCCTGTGTGGTCCCCTCTCTCTGCTTCCTAGCTACCATGATGTAAACAGCTCTCCTCTCTGCTTTTTCAGCCTCTTCTATGATGGTAAAGCACTCCTTAGAACACAGGCCAGCACAAGTCCCCGCCCCTTCCCACCCTTAAGTTATCAGGTTTGCTGTCCACAGTGAGGCTAACGTAACTAACAGGACCTGAAAACTGCAAAGCTCCAAACACCGGGATCCAGCTGGTAATGTTCCTGGACTACCTAGGAGTGCCTGACCCCTGACTGCTTCAGGGAGAGAGGGACAGCTGCCAGCAAAAGCTGTCCAGCCACACAGGACTGGCTGGAAAGGGACAATGTCCCCACATCGTCCGTGAAGAACCAGGACCCCACGTCGTCAATGGAGAAGCAGGATGACTCAGATGACTCACCAGGCATCTCTCACTTACTCTCCCATTTCAAATGCAAGGAGGGGCCATGGCGGCTCAGAATGTTGACTGTGGAATCCGAGAGCCTTCCTTCCCCTAGTTAATACCCAAACAACCAGGCAGCTAATGAGGGAGAAGCGCCTGTGCCCTGGGCATTCCAGGGGCAGAGGCTGAGCTCTGTATGAGGAGAGACAACAGGAGACACGGGATTAGCCGTGTCTATTGATTCAGCTCCCCCTATCCCCTCCCCTCCCCTGAGAGTCTTTGACTCTGCTCTTGATTCTTCTCTAAGCAGCTCCTGACTGGGGCCCCAGCCTTTGTCCAACTCACTGGCATCTTTCTCAGAAAGAAGCCAAAGATTACCTCATGTTTGCAGTAGACAAAGCTTCCTCCAGATAAACACAAACAGCATTCTGCCCCTGCCCGCATGCGATCCAGTTGCAATACCGTGGTGTCACCTCTGAGACTCCTAGGAACAGCTGGAAGACAGCATTGCATAGAGCCTGCAATTCCAACTCCCTCCAGAGCCCAGAGCTCTCTCTGAAGAAAGAGGCTCACCTGGAGCACACAGGACCCTGGAGGGAGGACACTAAGCCCAGTGGGTGTCCTTCCAGTGTCTAGCAAGTGCAGCCGAGGTTGTTACCTGCAAGTGCCATTCTGCCCATGCGGCCCTGGTGGGTAGTCCAGGAAGAAAGGAGAGGAGGCCCTGGAAATTAGAGGTTCCTATGGTACCTCCCATCAGACCATCAGGCGCATGGAGTCCAAGGGAAAGAAGACCACGGAGAACTAGAAAGAGCACAGCCGTTCTTCCATGGTCCTAAGTTCAATCCCCAGCACCCAGGGGGTGGCTTACAACCATCCATAAGTCCAGATTCAGGGGATCTGGCACCCTCTTCTGGCCTCCAAACATACCAGGCATCTGGTGCACAGACATCCCATGCAGGCACAAACATCGTACACATGAAATAAAAATAAACAGGCAAAAGCACACATGTCATGAACTTGCGTGTGTCATTCCTTTCCTCTGTAAACCTCCAGTGTCAGCAGGCCCAAGGCAAGAGGAGAAGCAGAATCCACAGAAAAATAACAGGGTCCCGTTACCAAAGGAAGCACTCCATCCCCCGACCTGGACAAGCATACTTCCTAACAGCTCAGAAGGCCAGAATCAAGTTTATAATCCTGACTCCCCGGAATTCAGTATCAGACCTGAGTAGCACTCCAGAGAGCTGGTTCAGATGCCACGTGGCTGCCCTGTTTGTCCTAAGAGGATGAACTCAGGTGGACCTTGAAAAGTCCTGGGACTCCCTCTGCTCTGGGTGCCATCATGTGAGCACCAGGCTTTCTTGAGGATGTCCTGTCTCCCGACCATGCAGACTTCTCTCTGAGCTGCGGGGCATCTAGAGGACCTTCTGAGTCGGCAGTCCTAAGGCTAACCACAGCTGCCTCGTTTGCTGTAGCCTCCAAGCCGAGACACAGCCAGAGACTCAGGCATAGCTGACTCAACTCCCCACTGCAAACCCTTTGGGTACAAAGTGAGATATAAACAAATTAATGAGAATAATGAAAATAACAGCCCCATGTTTCCTTGATGTTAAGACACGTGTTCTCGTTTCTCTTTTTATCTTGTCTAGAATTGGGACACATCTTATAATTATGATGAGTGCTGAGCACAAGGGGACTTCACAGGCTGTCCCTTCACTGTTGTTAGGTCGATGGTGCCCCCTACAGTCGAAGACATCCTACAGCCAGGAGCTTTAGTGATGGAAATCAAATCCAGGCAATCTCTGAGGAGGGTCAGACTGAACCGGGTACCAACTGTGTTCCTCCCAACCTCGCTTCCACCCTCCTCATTCCTCCCACTCAGCATGGGATGGGCCTGTGCATTGGGCCAAGTCATATGTTTTTACAGCCATATTTTCCCCGATATCATTATCACAGATAGGAGCTGGGGGCAGGAGAAAGAAGGACAGAGGAAGGGCAGCTCCCATCCATCCTTCCACTCCTGGATCAGCAGTGACTCCCGGCAAGCACCCTTCAGTCTGACCAGTAAATATACGAGGACTTGAAGAAGTTCATTTCCTCGGGAGTAAGCTGGAGCCACAGCTCACCTCTTCAGTCAATAACTGATTATCTTGCTTGCAAATTCAATTCTCTGCCTGCAGCCTGCCTTGCGTGATGGGTCCTGACAAGTCTGGTTGTTTTGGTGGCGTCTGTCAAGAGGGAAAGGCGGCTGGAGCTGGATTTGCTCAGACTTGGCTTTGTGGGTACCAGGAGATGGGGGCAGTCTGCTCCACAGTTCCCAGCGCTGGATTTGCTCAGACTTGGCTTTGTGGGTACCAGGAGATGGGGGCAGTCTGCTCCACAGTTTCCAGCGATGGATTTGCTCAGACTCGGCTTTGTGGGTACCAGGAGATGGGGGCAGTCTGCGCCACAGTTTCCAGCCTCCCAGATCTTCCAATGACGAGATCCCTGGCCCTGAGGCAGTTTGAATGAGCCGTCCCCTGTAACCTACAGCATTTGACTTCTTAGTTTCCTGTGGGTGACTCTGTTGGGGAGGCTTACTTAGGAGGCATGGCCTTGGTGGAGTTGTGTCACGGATGGAAGCCTTTGAGAGTTCAGACTCCTGATATTTAGTTCATTCTCTCTGCCTCCTACTTCAAGCTCCAGCCGCCACTCCTCTGCCCCACTATAACGGACTCTTACCCACTTAGAACCATAAGCCCAAATAACCTTCCTATTCTATGTACTGCCTGGGACATGGCATTTTGCCACGTCAAGAGAAAAGTAAATGATAAAAGCCCCATTTTTGAAATGCAATGGTGGCAGCAATAGCTTCATCTAAACTCAGTTTTCAGTTCCAACGCACGGGTCATAGGCTTGAGCAATGTGGTGCCCTGGCAGGTAAGGGAATAGGGGAGGAACTTATCACTTGGACAGACGTGGGAAGAATGGATGTATTTGGGATGTTAGAAACAGAATACTCTGGATTGTCACTTAAAGCCAAGGACCAGGCAATCTGAGGACAGCACCAACTTCCTTTTCTTTGTTGGGATGGCCTTGGGAGGTGAGAGCCTTTTCTATCTATCTATTACCCACCCATCTGCCTACCCATCTATCATCCACCTATCCACCCATGAACCCATCTATTCATGCAACTATCCATCCCATGTATACATTCAACTACATATCCATCCATCTAATCCAATGCATCCATTCATCCACCACCCACCCATCTACCCAACCACCCATCCACCTATCTAGCCATTCACCCATCTACCCAATCACCCATTTACCCATCCATCCATCTACCCATCCACCTATCTGTCCAACCAGTACCCATCCATCCATCTACCCAACTACCCATCTACCCCACCATCTATCCACTCAACTACTCATCTACCCATGCATTTATCTACCCAACAACACCTCCATCTACCTATACATATATTTACCCATTTATCCATCTACCCATCCACCCATCAATTTGGTCACTATCTCTCGGCTCTTACACAGGATCCCATGGATACAAAGAAATAGCAATTTCTTCTCCTTAAGGGATAGGCATGTATTTATTTGTTTATCCCCAAATATCAGTTACATGGCCCTAGAATTTTACACAGCAAAATTTAAGAATAAGTCTTTGTTCTCACCTCTTGAATGATTCCTGAAGCCTAACCAGAATTTCAGGAAGAAAAACAATAAGAGTCCCAAGAGGGATTTCAATGGTAAGCTTTCAAACCATGCAGCTCCAAATCCTTCAGAATTCATTCGAGGATGCCAGAAATTATCATACAAACGTCACTGTAATCATATTTAAACAATTTCTTGGGTAATGAAAACAACACATCGACAAGGTGTTAAATGGAAAGCTTCACACGCAGCAGACCAGCAGTCTGCTTCTCGACCGCTGGCCTCCTCATTCTCCAGGAGAACTGGAAACTGTCTCCTCTAGGCGCTCTGTGGGCGTACGAGTGACTGGGTGTGTCGCTGATTCAGAGGGTCCCGGGCACACCACAACAGCACTTGCGAACTGGGATATGTGAGAGACTGTGGGGAATGCAACAGGTGCAAACACAGGATGCAGAGGCACCTGAGCAGAGAGGCTTCAGTGAGAGATGCAGGAAATGCTCACACAGGCTTATGCAGATGCCTTTGTGGGTGCAGGAAGCACAGCTTGGGATGCAGGAGACTGAACACAAGGTGTAGGATGCACAGCCTGGGAGGCAGAGATGTGCCTGGACACAGATGATGCTGACATGCTAGGGATGGCTTCAACACTTGCTACAGCCTGAAGTGGGGACTGGAAGGTGGTTTAGCAAGTGAAGATGCTTGACACCAAGCCCAACGGTCTGAGTTCCATTCAGGAAGTTGCAAGGTAGACAATTAAAACATTGTCATGTTGGTAACTACAACCTCAGGTGTCTTAGTTAGGGTTTCTATTGCTGTGAAGAGGCACCATGACCACAGCCACTCTTATAAAGGAAAACATTTCATTGGGACTGGCTTATATTTTCAGAGGTTTAATCCATTAGCAAATCAGAGTGGAACACGGCAGTGTGCAGGCAGACATGGTGCTGGAGAAGGAGCTGAGGGTTCTTCATCTTAATCTGCAGGCAGCAGAAGTCTGTGTGCTGGGCGTAGTTGGAGTATATATGAGACCTCAGAATCCGCCCCTACAGGAAAACACTTCCTTCAACAAGGCCACACCTACTCTAACAAGGTCAAACCTTCTAATAGTGCCACTCCCTATGGGTCAAACATTCAAATACATGAGTCTATGGGGCCATACCTATTCCCACCACCACACCAGGAGAATCAAGACTCTCTTGGCATAATCCAACTGAGAGATTAAAATCAGCCTATCTGACCATCTTTCATAGTCTCATCTTAAAAGTTACATGTGTTACAAAGTGTCTTTGATTTGATGTATGTGTTTCCACCATTAAAATTAATTAGAATACCAGGAAAATTATTTAATCTCTTACTCATTGTCTCTTTTTTATGAAAAAAAATTTAAACATATATAAAAATACAGCCGTCAGTATAATAAGTACACAGATCCTATTGCAGTCCCATTTCTGTTGCTATAATTTAAAAATGGGAAAAAAGCAATGTAGCAAGGGAAAAGCTTTGGGAAGACAAGGCAAGAACATAAAGCAGCTCGTCACATCACACCACCATCAAGAACAGAGAGTAAACATGGATTCTTGATTGCTTGTTCCTTAGATTTGTTCAACTGCTTTCTCTCTCCTGCCTTATGTTTCAGGGCCCAGACAAGGGAATGGTGCTGCCCACAGTGGGCAGTCAAGACGATTCTCCAACAGACATGCTTACGGGCCAACCTGACTGAATGATTCTTGTAGCACAATTCTCATTGGTCTTAATAATAAAAACTCAGAGTCAGCTCTCAGGAGATGAAAGTTGAAGGATCAGAGAAGCAGAGCGGCCAACCACTAGAGAGTTCTTACCTCTACCAATGCTCCTCAGACTGGCTGCTTCAGACTGATGTTCAGACTACATGCGAGCTCCTGTCTCCTCTCACCTTATAGTCCTCTCTCTGCCCAGCCATATCACTCCTGTCTCCACCTCCCTAGTGCTGGGATTAAAGGTGTGATATCCCAAGTGCTGGGATCACCTTTGTGTGAGCTCTGTTTCTCTTTTAGTTAGATTCAATCTCGTGGAGCCCAGGGTGGCCTTGAACTCACAAAGATCCATCTGCCTCTGTCTTCCGAGCCCTGGGATTAAAAGTGTATGCCACCACTGCCTGGCCTCTAGTACCTTAGCTCCACACTCTGCTCTTCAGGCAGGCTTTATTTGTTAAACATAAACAAAATATTACTCCAGAGTCTGTGACATCTTCTCCATCGCCTGTCCAGGTTGGTGGCCTCTGGACGACTGCTTTTTCTTTTTTTTAATCCCTTATGGTATTGTGTTCTCTTCATCCTTCATCAGTTTTGTTAGGGATCCACCAACCTCATTGACCTCAGACAAAACATTTTTTTGCTCCCTTTTTTTATGGCATTTTCACATTCTGTATTTATTTTTGTTATCATTTATTTCATTCTGTTTCATTGGACATTGGCTCCATATTCTATGTGTGTGCACAGGTGTGTATATACACACACACACAAGTGCAGACCATGGTGATTGTGTAAAAGTCAGAGGACAGCTTATAGGAGTCAGGTCTCTCCTTATACAGAGTGGGTTCCTGGGATTGAACTCATATCATCGGGCTTGGCCGCAATCATTTGTACCCATTGAGCCATATCACCAGCCCTTAAATGTGTTTTTCCTGCTTCTTGAAACAAAAGCTTTAAAATATTTTCAGCCTTTCTTTGCATACTACATCTTTACGTAGCTGCAAACAGAGAGGAGGCTACAAGTCTCTAGACACTAGGTTAGCCATTGCCTACAGATACAATGTTACACCTTGGTTGGCTTCTAAGTCAACAATGTTTTGTAATCTCTACCTTGCCCTTCAGGTTCCTTCTCTGAAGCAGAGGCCAGTTAGTAGGTTGAGGCTTATAAACCCAGCAGCCAGAGATTTTTCTGCTTAGCTTTTCCTACTGGTTTCTGCTGTAATTGTGCTGGGGCCAGTGAACACGTTCTGCATTATTTTGAAAATGGTCAAGACTTGTTTTTATGAACTACTGTGTTGTCAGTTTTGGTAAATGTCCCGTGTCCCCTGCTAGAGTTAAGGAAGACAGTGCTGGCTCCTGTTTCATACACGTCAATTAAGTCTGTTTGATTTATGGTACATTGTTAAGTGCCTCTGCTTCCCACTGGGTAGTTTGCCCGCTTGGGGGATCTGCTGTGGAGGAATTGTCTAAACTCCCTTACCAAGATGAAGCGGGAACGCTCCCATTTTCATATTCTCCCAGTGTTTGTTCTGCATCTGAAGCATAAGCTTACATCCGGCCGGAACACCACTCTGTTCTGGAAAAGCTGTAGAAGGACAGCAGCTTTGAAATATTTCATTTGGAAAAATAACTCCAATGCCGATAAAGAAAAGAATCTGAATATTGCCAGGGAGGGACGCTGACCAGTGGCTCTTCCAAGATGACAAAACTCTTGTCCCCCCACCCACCTAGTGTTTCAACCCCAGGAAACACACACTCAGCCCACCCACAACCCAGAGCTGGGATCCCCCTTTTCAAGCTCCTGGAACCTTGAGTTTAAACGCCAGTGGCCCTATAACCAAGCATACAAGAGGCAGAGGCGGGCAATCTTGAGTTCAAGACCATCCCTGACTACACAGTCATTTTAAGGACAACAACCTAGACTACATAGCAAACAGCATCTCAGAAACTGTATACAAATGAAACCACAAGTGTGGTTCACGCCTGTGATCTCAGGTGGGGGTATTAGGTGTCATGTGTATTAAGGCTCGCCTGGGCTACATAGTGAATTCTAAGCCCAGATACGAGATAGAGAGAGAGATTCCTCTGTTAAATTGATATTTTCTTTGAGTCAACTGAAACAGAAATAAAATCTGATGGGAGTCCAGGAAACAGGGCAGAAAATGGCATAGGGAGAATAATAGGATGTAGATGCTGTAGGCTTTCGGGTCGCAGGCTCCATGGGACAGAAACCTGCAAACTCTACACTGATCTTGCTGGCCCCTGGGCATCTCAGTCCACCACACACAGTACTTAAGGTCTCCGTGCATCGGGATGCTCTTTGATACAGCAGGGGCATCTCTGAGAAGTGGCCCTGACTCAAAGTGACCTGGGGGATGCTAACCCATGGCTCAGTGACTGCCTCGGGTGAGGTGTAGCTGGGATGTCTCCCTTCCAGTGTGGCTGTGGGTCAGATCACCAAAAACACATGGAGTGGGCCAGTGTGATGGCTCAGTCAATAAAGTGCTGGCCTTGAAAGCATGAGGCCGTGATTTCAATGCCCAGAATATATATATATATATATATATATATATATATATATATATATATTACTATTTTTAAAAAAATTCTTGGCATAGTAGAGTATGCTTGTAATCCCAGGCCTGTAGTGGTAGACAGGCAGGTCCCTGGAGACCACTGGCTACTGACTTAGATTAGTTGGTGAGTTCCAGGCCTATCTCAAAAACCATGGTAGACAGCACCTGAGGATGTGCCCTGGCATGTGATGTGAATCCACGAGAGTCTGGTAAATGTCCTCAAGAATGTATTTAGGTATAAAATAGGGGTAAACGCTCACTGATGCAGAATGTGTTAGATGCTACCACTGACCCAGTTGCCTTTGTCCAGTCGGTCTGCCCAGGGGGTGAAGAGCACCAACAGCAAGCCACTTACTCCACTCCGACCACCCAAGAGAGAGCAAGAGCAAGAGGGCAAGAGACTCTTTCCCTCAGCTATAGGTTGTCACTTATGCAGGCAAGACCACACCCTAGGGCTTGCTGCCCCCAAAGTCATTGTCTAAACAGATCAAGATCCTACAGCACTGGCATATGCATTCAAAGATAGAAATCAACTTAATGGAGGAATCATGCATACACACACGTGCACACACATGCACACACACATGTGCAAGACACACACTGCACACATAGCACATGGCACCACCTGCATGCACAGCTTTCAGTTGGCTCCACAGGGCTACAGTCCAACAGAGAAGGAAAATGACCACAGACTCAAGGACTAGACTCCTCTTGCTAGTTCAGGATGGACTTCAGCATGTAAAGAGCTGAGTATGGCCAAACCCTCAGAAAATGGTCAGGACACAAACACAAATGGTCCCCTGAGCAGCTGCAGAAATAGTGCAAGCAGAACACCATGGGCCAAAGCAGCCAGAAACCACTTGCGCCAGGCCTGGGGCCACCAGGTCAGAACCTACAAAGAAAACACAGCTGTGTTCACATGTTTGAGAGTTTCCCCCACAGCTTTATCAAGCTGCAATCCATAGACCACACACTCACCGACCTAACCATTGCATCTCAGCATGGCTTAGGGCAACCTCAGAGTGCCATCAGCATCACCACGCCATGATGTTAGCGATGTTAGCGTACTTCTATCGGCTCTCCAGAACTCACCAGCCACTCCACTGTCGGCTCTCCCATCCTGAGCAGCTGCTGGTCTACCTGCTGCTGCAGATCTGCATGCATGGAAGTTGCATGTGGATGGCATCGGTCACAGGTAATCTCAATGGTCAGCTAGATGGGATCAAGGAATGCCTAGAAGAGTCAAGAACAGCTCCGGGTCATCGGTGGGAACTTAGCAGAGAACTTCACTAAGGGGAGGGAACCTGCCCTGTTTGTGGGTGGCACCATCTCATGGACTGAGTGCCCGGGTGAAATAAAGAAACAGGAAGCCCTCAAGCACGGGTCTTAGCCTTCTCTCTCTCTCCCTCTTGCCCCTCCCTCTCCGTTCCTGTCCATCATAAGATCCGATGCTCTTCACCATGATAAATAAAAACCTCCAAAACCATGATCCAAAATAAGCCTATTTTTTTTAATCTCTTTAATGTTCCTGAAAGGCATTTTGTCACAGAAAATATGAAGCCAGACAAACTCGATGTCACCTCATCACACACACCAGTACCACATCCCTCTGTACAAATCACACTTCTGTGTTTGGATGGCTACATTGCTTTGACCAAGTGTGGCGCTGGACACTTGGGATGTTTCCATGAGGGAGCTACTATGAGAAATCTTGTCTTAGATGGCGTGTACGAGTTTTGGGGTGGCTCTGTGTTGTCAGGCTTATGAAGTCTATGCCTAGGCTTAGAACTGCTAGGCCTCATGGGTAAGCCACAGTGATTGCTACAGCGGACCCGCCATAGGATACTCCTACCAGCCAGTCACATGGGTTCCAGTTTCTGCATCCTGTCAACACTTGAAGCTGTCTCTCTTAATTACAGCCACCTCCACCCTCATGGGTGTGAAGCGCCATTCAAGAATCTTTCCCATATCTGACAGCTGGACTACACAGCAGCCATGAGTTCTCAGCCATTCCATGCCCCTCACAACCATAACAAAACATCCCTTCATATCGAACATCACCTTTCTCAAGCCCTCAGATCTTCTGCCACCTGAGGAAACACCATGCTGACACAGCATCACACGGCCTCACCCTGGGTCCTGGGGCCCTGGGCGGCCCCGGCATTTGGGGTGTGGGTGGGGGAAATGGATCTTACTGGCTGAGCCTCACCGCTCTCCTTGGAGTTGTCATGGAAACCGCTGTAGCCACTGCTCCCTTCTGCCTGTTCCATGTTAATAAACAGCCTCATTATTTTGCAGAAAGCATTTTGGAAAATCACCAGGCCCATGGCTTCATCGTGGCCCAAATTAATGAGGAAAGATTGTGGGGATATTTTTATTGACCATGAAAGGAGGGAAAGTTATGGCTCATTTGTGCGCTTTGGCTGTATTTATGTTTTATGCATTAAAAAGTGATTTCCACCTCCATCGCCCATCACTAATGCCCTCGTTACATCAAAGGTGCGGACCCGGAATAGTGTCTGCCCATCAAGCCACCAGCAAATCGGTGGGAGAAATGAGGACGGATAATGCTCCAAGCCAGCTGGACTAGGCCACTCAGGGAAAGAGAGAGCTCACCCTTACCCAGGGATGGGGTGGGGGGCAGCAGGAACTCAGTCAGGGCTATGGTGGCTCACAAACTTATCTCTCAGGAAGGGTCAGGCTGTGAAACGCCTGTCCCAAGTCAGTCAAGCAGGTTCGGAGCGACAAGAGAAGCTGAGATCACTAAGTGTGACGGGTGAAATCACTACCTGTGAGGGCTCCATGTAGCGGGGAGTGGCAAGCTCGCATGGAGGGAAGAGGCCCTGGCTTCAGGGAGCTTCTGATCAGTTGTCCCTAAGACACATCACTGCGAGGACCCAGCATGGAGATCTGCTTACAGCTGTGAAGGTCATTGGCCAGACTGAGTGAGAGAAAGCCTGCCTTGGGCTTGCACTGGCAACTGTCAGGACGCCGAAGAAGTGCTAAGGGACAGCGTCTGCAATGACCTGGCAGCAGGGATGCAGGTGTGTGGCAGGAGGAGAGAAAACTGGGGACCCACCACCAGTCCCAGCCTCTGAAGAGGCTACCACAGAAATGCTGCCCCATCCGTATTCCCTGAAGCTGCCCTCTGGATCTGCCTTTCCCAGGTCCTGCTGGGGTGGAACTCTAAAGAAGAAGGAAACGACCCATGGTGGAGGTGAGAAGTGATTCCGAGCCAGGAATCGGGACTGTCTTGGCTACCTTTCTATGGTTGTGATTAACACTGTGGTCAAAAGGAACTCGGCAAGCAAAGAGATTTCATCCCGGCTTACAGCGCTCAGGTCACACACCATCACGGAGGGAAACCAAGGGAGGACTCAGCCAGGACCCTGGAACTGGGACCTCAAGCAGAGGCCGTGGAGGATGCTGCTCACTGGCTTGCTCCTCATGACTTGCTCGGCCTGCTTCCCTACGGCACTCAGAACCACTCACAGTGGGGTTGGCCCTCTCCTCCCACATCAACCATCAATCAAGTAGACATAACTCTAGCTTGTATCAAGTTGACCTGAAACCAGCCAGTACAGGAGCATGCTGTGAAGGCCCTTGGTCCCCCTCTAGGACCCAGGCTTTTCCCTAAGACCTTTGTCGATGCCTGTTTCCAGTGGCTCCTAGACCAAGTTCACACACAATACACAGCCACTTCTGCCTGGAGCCAGAAGTCCTGAGTCAAGGTCAAGGCAGGGTCTTTCCATCCACAGGCCCTGGGAGGCCCCTCCCACCTCTTCAGCTCCCAGTGGCCCAACATCCTTGGTTTGTGGCTGAGTCACACTGGCACCTGCCTCCCTCATTTAAATCTGTGAGTACTGGTCTCTCCTGAGAGGACACAGGGCACTGGTTTGGGGCCACTAAGCCAGCAAGGCCAGATCACAATCCTTAACACACCCATCAAGACTTCATTTCCAAGTGTTGTTGGATTCTGAGGGTCCAGGTAGATGTGGGCTTTGGACAAACACCATCCAGTCCTCTGGGCAGAGACACCAGATGGTGGAGAGAAAAGGTGGGGTACAATGTAACTTGGGTTCAGAGGGTTTCTGTGGCTGGACTGAGAGTGAGCACAGTGAGCATGTGGGCGGGGCAGTAACCAAGCAGGTATGGGGAGCAGGTGGGTTCTGGATCAATCTTCTGGGTGGAGCTGAGAGGGCTCACTGACAGATGGGACTTCTTCCCTAGCACCCAGGCTCACACAAACCAATTGCTCTGCTCAGGTCTGGAATCACTCCCTCCTTCTGCCCGGCCCTCCTCTGCGCACACATGGCAATACCATTAGATCTCAATCCATCAACAGGCTGCGGAGACACTATGCCTCAGTCCGGGGGAGCTGTCTCCATCCCCACAGCCAGTGACCCACAAGACTGCCTTTACTCTCCTGAGTGGCAGGAGCAGCATTTATTACCCAGCCCAGGAAAGGAAGCCAATGAGAGTCTTGGGCTGCAGAAGGT
Source organism: Arvicola amphibius (assembly GCF_903992535.2). Classification (NCBI taxonomy): domain Eukaryota; kingdom Metazoa; phylum Chordata; class Mammalia; order Rodentia; family Cricetidae; genus Arvicola; species Arvicola amphibius. The sequence goes on from NC_052052.2 coordinate 3,541,993, forward strand.
CAAGCTGCTGGACTCCACCTACCTGCTGTTCTTTCTAATGACACAGAGAATAGCCAGCTGCAGATGGAAATAGCAATCCCCGTGGGGACAGTCAGGTGGGCATAGCAACCCCAGTGGGGACATTCAGGTGTTCATAACAACCCCAATGGGGACAGTCAGGTGAGCATAGCAACCCCAGTGGGGACAGTCAGGTGGGCATAGCAACCCCAGTGGGGACAGTCAGGTGGGCATAGCAACCCCAGTGGGGACAGTCAGGTGGGCATAGCAACCCCAGTGGTGACAGTCAGGTGGGCATAGCAACCCCAGTGGGGACAGTCAGGTGGGCATAGCAACCGCAGCGTAGGCAGAGATCCCTCCCCTTAGCATCCTCATCAACCCTAAGAGCTTTGTTCTGATGTTCCTGTCTGTTAACTGCATGTCAAAAACGGAAAGCAATATGTTCCAAGGTTCTGAGCCGGCTAGTTTGATGTCATCTCGACACAAGCTAGAGTCATTTTGGAAGAGGGAATTTCAGTTGAGAAACTGTCTCCGCCCAATTGGCCAATGAGCAATACACAGTGGATTGCTGGCTGATGGGCTGTGCTGAGAAAGTGCTGAGAAGCAAGGCTATAAGTGGCCCTCTTCCACCTCGGGACTCCAGGTTTCTGCCTCTAGTTCCTGCCTGGCTTCCTCAGATGAGAGGATAGACTGGGATGTGGAACTGCCAACTGAAATAAACTCCACCTCCAAGTTGCTTTGGGTTCTTGTGTGGTTTTTTTTTGTTTTTTTTTTTTGGTTTTTTTTCGAGACAGGGTTTCTCTGTAGCTTTGGAGCCTGTCCTGGAACTAGCTCTTGTAGACCAGGCTGGTCTCGAACTCACAGAGATCCGCCTGCCTCTGCCTCCCGAGTGCTGGGATTAAAGGCGTGTGCCACCGCCGCCCGGCTGGGTTCTTGTGTTTTATCACAGCAACAGAAAGCTTGACTTTACAGTCTTCATGAAGTCTTGGTGTCTGGGACTGAAATCCCATGTAGGGTGTGCTGGAGTGCGGGAAACTCTTAGGGCCTTCTAAGGACTTCTGGGTAAACTGTTAGTCCCACTGGCCCCGCCCCTGCCCCACCCCCCCCTCCACCCCCCATCCTGCCCCGCTGGCCCCGCCCCTTTGGGCCCTGCCCTGCCCCATGCAGGAGGGAGGCGGGGAAAGCGGGGGAGGGGAGGCAGGAGACATGTACCCGCCCTGATGTCCTCCCACTCTATCTCGGATAGGTCCCTGTCCTGCGGAACTTTGGATAAGCAACTACACCTCAGAAGACATAGATGAGAGGTTCCCTTGAGAAGGGCACTGGTTTCTCTTCAGAAGGAAACGCCACAGCACCCAGTACATCGGCAGAAGGAGTGTAGAACCACTGTGGGAACAGTGAGCCTAGTGGGCCTCAGGAGTGAAGCAAACTGAATAAACAGCCCTGTCTGCACCTTCTCTAGAGTCAGCCTCTCTGCACACTTTGCTCTCTGGCTCTGCCTGCAATCTTCCCTCCAGTGCCGGAATGGACAGGGACCTGTCCCCAGGGCAGCCCTGCTGAGATCTGGTGAAGCAACTCCGGGGAACTACGGGGCCTTTCCACATCACTCTCCTTCTGCCATCTGATGACATCTCTGAAAATGGAGCCTCCACCTCAAAAGCAGCGACCAGGTCCCTTACCAGATGTGGGACCAATCAGTGCCTTGAGCTTGAACTTCCAGACTCCTGAATTGCAGAAACAGTATCTATTGTTTGTCAGTTTCCCTGCCTGGGGTCTACCGCTACATCAGCAAACACAGACAAAGACAAACCTCCCGTGGGTGCACCGCCCATGTGAACCTCAAGGTTCTCAGCGAGGAATGAATCTGCAGCCTCATCCCAGGGCAGGGTGGAGTGGAACTCATCCACCACTGGCTGTTCCAACATCGTCACCCACAGGGAAAGCTGGGGTACCTCCAGGAAACAACAAAGAGAAACCCTGTGCAGGGGTGTGTGGGGTGGAGGCAGGTTGTGCCTGCTGCTAGGTAACTCAACCCAGAACCAGAAGCCAAGTGGAGACTTGGTCCCGCAGTTAAGCCCTGCCTGTTCGAGCATGAGGACTGGAGTTTGGATCCCCAGAACCCACATAAAGGGTGTGACAAGCTCATCTCTATTTCCAGTCTCCAAAGACTGAGAGCAGGGGTCCCTGGAGCAAGGGGGCTAGCAAGACTAGCTATATCTGTGAGCTCTGGGTTTGAGTGAGAGACCCTGCCTCAGTGAGTAAGATGGAAGAGTGGCTCTCAGTATCAGCCCGAGGTCTCCACATGCAGACATACACATCACATACACACAACACAATCACACGCATACACACCCACACATATGCAAAAAATGCACATACTCACACGCACACCACACACAGAAAAGGAAAAATAAAAACAATCAGAAGTCCATGCCCTTCCCCCTGAGGGCCATGATCAGCTCAGCCACTCCTCTCTGGAGAAACGCCCATAAGTGACACGGGACAGGATCAAGATGGAGTGCAGGTCCCCAGGGACACAAACCCTGTCACTGACAAACCCAGAGCTGCCATCACAGCAGACAGCCTTACAGTCTTACAGTCACTCAGGCAGACATGGACTCCGGGTGTCCCCTCTGCTTTCTCGTGGCTGTGGACAGTGAAGCCTCACCCAAAAGGCCAATGCTGCCCTCTCCCTGAAGCCACTGGTAAGGAAGAAGCAAGCAGTGTGTGGATCCGGACTCCTCAGAGCTGCATGACTTCATACATATCTGCGCTGTTTATGCTTGTCCTTGGAGCAAGGTGGCATGTGGTGTGTACATGAGTAAGGAAATGATCACACACCTGGCTCCTGAGCATCATAGGTGGCCTGTTTTGTCACACAGCCTCTCATTTACTATTATGGTCCACATGACTTCTGTATTACTATGGACTCCTAAACCTAATATTTAATAACTGCTGTGTTTCTTCCATTGCAATAGTTTATCAAAACCTTTTTCTGCAGTTGTCATTGATTCCCAGGCTTGTAAATATTTGGGGACATGGGAGCCCAGTTTGCTCCTCATCAAGGCGCTCACACTGCCTGCTTGCCCAGAACCTTGTCACTGAGCGCGAAGATGGGAAACCAGCATCACTCTGCCTTTGAGGAAACTGTGTTGTGTCTGTCGTGAGGAAAAAGAAGCTGTTATCAAACAGTGGGCAGAGAGAGATGCTCACCAATATGGGAAAGGGGCAGTGGGACAACATTCAAATGCACAGGTCTAACGCTAAGTAAGTGTGTATACATCACATGTGTCTAAATGTGTATATGCATGTATTGTGTATCCATGGGTATATGAGTGTGTATGTGTGCATATGTGTACATATGTGTATGCATGGACATATATGTGCATATGTGTGAGCATGCGCGTATGTGCACATGTATATGTACATGTATATGTTTGTGAATTATATCTGTCTATATGCATATATGTTTGTGTATCTATGTATATACATGTGTCTATATGTGTACCCATGTAGATATGAGTGTTATTTGTGTATATGGGTGTATATGTGTGCATATGTATGTGCATGTGTATATAGTGCATATATGTGTACTTGTACATGTGTATGTACACATATATATTGCATTACATGTGTCTATATGCATATACATGTTCGGGTATGTGTGTATCCACATATATACATGTGTGTATATATATGGGTGGTAAATGTGCAAGCATGTCAGCATATATATGTATGAGTATATGTGTTTATGCCTATATATATGCTTGTGCATGTATGTGTGTGTATGTGCATGTGTGTATAACATGGCTGAGAGGCACTGATCTATTACCACACTAGTAACAACAGAGACACTGGGAACATCCTCTTCTTCCTTCCTTGCAGTGCTCTGGGAGAACCAGGCTCCACCTTTGCTGCCAAGAAGGAATTGAGTTCAGAGACAATGGTGGAGAGCTGACAGGAAGACAGTCTCCCTCCCCTCCTGCAGCCCCAGCTTCAGGAGCTAAGCCATTCGTGGCAGCCAGTGCTCCCGCGGAGCTGGGCACGCTAATCTGCACCATGCGGGGGCAGCTTGCCCTCTTGGCTGTTAAGATTCACAGCTGTACATGGGGCACAACAGACTGTGAAAAGCTAATAAATCTAGGGTCGCCTCTCCATTTCACCAATAATAATTAGCAAATTAAAATGGAAATGTCACCACCAACCCATAAACGTCCTTAAGTGCAGCACGGAAAACCTCTCAGGAGCAGAAATGACATTTGTCCATGCCACATCCACGGCAGGCTTGCTGTCGGATGTCGTTCAGGATGGCTCCGGCACCCAGGGAGCCTGGCTTGGAGCAGACGGATCATGGGATCAGCTGTTTGTGTGTCAGCAGGCAAATGCAACTGTCACCCAGCCTGCTTTATGTGGCCCGAAATGCATGGACCGGGGTGGCAGGCATCACGCCAGAGAGACACCGGGAAGAGGGATGAACGTTAACCACACAGTCACTTCATACCTGGTGTCTGGACCACGGAGCATCTGCCAAGCCAAATACAGGAAAGACTGGGAAATGATGACCAAATAAGACACCGCCAGGTTCCCCTTGAGGGGCAGGAACTGAAAAGTGGCATGTCTCTTCACAGGGCCCAAGTGTTCCAGTCTACTCGGCAGCTGCCTCTCCTGCTCTCGGACCCTAAGGATCCCCCTAAAGGTGGCCTTGAGTCACATCCACATATGACACCAAGCTTGTGTTAGCCCCATCTTTCCCAACCAATGAATGAAGGGGAAATTGTCTATGGAAAAAAAGAATCTGTGGCAAAGAAGCTAGGCTTGCCTTTCTTAGGAGATAGGAAGAAGGAAAAGAGAGAAAGAGAGAGAGAGAGAGAGAGAGAGAGAGAGAGAGAGAGAGAGAGAGAGAGAGAGAGAATACATAAACACATTCTCCAGAGGAGTAGAAAAGTGTGTCACGAGGAACTGACTCGCTTTCATGGAGTCTGACCATTCCTGGGATTGGTGCAGCAAGTCGGCAACGCCTCAAGAGAGCCTGGAGGTTAGACCAAGCAAATGAAAGCCTGAGAGGAGAGACCATGGCAGGAAGACCTAGTATACAGCTTCTGCCTGGCATGCACAGGTCCCTAGCACCCCCCAAAACCATGCTCAAGACCTGGATGGGACAGTGATAACCAACGATCCCTGGGACATGGGAGATGCACCCTGAAATTGCTCATCTGACCACATCGAGTTTCCAGGCCGTGGCCTGGACACAGCACATAGACTCCTTGAACCAAGAAGGTTTGGCTCGGAGTTTGGGGAGACGGGGGCAGAAAGCATATGCAAGGGTTTTGGAGGGTGGCAGATGGTCCCAAAAGTACCAAGCCAGTGCACATGTGTAAGGAGTGACTGAGAGCACAGAGGCCACTATGGGATTCAAGGGAACGGAGTCCACTCTGTAGACACAGGGAGTGTAGATGTCAGCTGCCTACACCAGCTGCATGGCGAACCCCACCATTCAAGCGACCTCAGAAAGAAACTCGTGCTGGTCTTTGGGAATAATTAGCCCAGATTCCACATAAGTCAGTGGTTTCAGGCCCATCTTAATGAGCTCATAAAGGAAGAGGAATTAGAGCTGGAAGAAAGTGGGGTGGGGGGAGACAATAGGAATCAGAATCGATGGAGTCGGGAGGAAGTGGAAGTTGATCTTTAAGGAAAACACTATGTCTGCTCAGGCTCTCATTAGACTGAGTTAAGTGGAAAAACAGAAAAGAAACTAGTCCCCAATGGGGGGAATGAGACCACTGTGTGGCTGCAGGTGCTTCAGGCTGACACATGTGCTTAACAAGGTCACAGGAGATTAACTTACAGAACTTAATTGTGTTTCTACATAGGAGTGATCAGCAAAACTTGAAATTGAAACTGAGAAACAATTCTCTTTGCCATGGCATTAAAAAAAAAAACCTTCAAATCAAACTTCTAAGAGATGTATGATGTCTTCACGCAAACTACAAAACACCTCTGAGGGGAATTTAGGAAGTCCTCAAGGCCAGGGAGATCACTCTAGTTGGCCAAGCACTTCCTCGAAAGCCTGAAGACCTAAGTTCAGATCCCCAACGCAAACATAAAGATCCAGACGTAGTAGCACATGTCTGTAATCCCTGCAGTGAAGAAATGAGAGGCAGAGACAGAGGGCCCCTGGGAGATCGCTGGCCATCAGTCAAGCCTGCTTGGTGAAGCTCCAGGCCAATGAGAGACCCTGTCTCAAATAGAAATGTGGGCAGCACCTAAGGAAAAATATTCAAGACTGTCCTCTGATTTCTGCAGGTACACACTCACGAGCACGCACACACACACACAAACACAAATACACATACACACAGAAATATTTGGAAAGATATTGTCATAGGGTTTCTGTTGCTGTGAAGAGACACTATGACCTCAACAACTCTTATAAATGGCAAATATTTAATTAGGGTGGCTTACATTTTTCAGAGGTTTAGTCCATTATCATCATGGTCTTACATGCTGACATGCAGGCAGAAATGGTGCTGGAGAATATATGAGAGTCCTACATCATGACTTGCAGGCAACAGGAAGTGGTCTGAGACATTGGGTGTGACTTGAGCACATATGAGACCTCATAGCCCACCCCCACAGTGACATACAAGGCCACAACCACTCCCACAAAGCCACACCTTCTAATAGTGCCTCTCACTCTTTGGGGGCCATTTTCTCTCAGCCACCACAGTTGTACTGTGTTAGTGGATTACAAGATGAATGGGAGCTAGCACATTGCTTACTAAAGTTGGTCTAGAGGACCATTGCAACCCTATTCAAAATACAGTGATGTTTTTTATTAAACTGCATCTAGTTATTACATATTTGTGAACATGCACGTGTCCCTCTTCTGCCTTTTGCAGGCACCTGAATGCACGTATTACACGAATGTATGCAGATACACAAAAATACACATAATTAAAACTTTTTCAAAAGATCAAGTGTTTCTGGGTTGGTCCCCCCTACAGCCTCTCTCCCTCTGGGATAATTGATTGATTTCTTCTTTCTTGTATCTTCACATCTTCTCCTTTTCCTGAGTCTTGGCCCTCATCTCTACTTCTGAGGATAACAGTAAGATTGCATGAGGTCCATCCAAATGACCTCATAGCAACCCAGGGACTTCTTTAAGGACTTTGTCTCCAAGCATGGTCATATCCTGAGGTGCTGGGTCCTAGGGCTTCAACACGAGAATCTGGTGGAGCAGAGACATGAGAGAGTTACATCTTAAACATATGTGTTTTATAATATGCTGGCTACACCTCAATTAGGGGGACTCCTTTTGGTCTTGTTTTTCAGAAGATTGCTCTCAGATTATTGTGCTTATCTGTTTAATCGCAAACATGTCCATCATGTGGGATCTATTTCATCCAAGTACACACAATGGAGTAAATGATTTCCATGGCCATCCCCACGTCTTGTTTTTCTAAGAAAGCCTGCCTCGCTGGGTTGCTGACTAGTTTTATGTCAACTTGACACAAACTAGATTCATTTGAGAAGAGAAAATATCATTTGAAAAATGCCCCACTGGATTGGTCTGTGGCCAAGCCTATGGTACATATTCTTGATTGATGATTGATATGAAAGGACCCAGACCATTGTGAATTGTGCCACCCCTGGGCAGCGTGAGCAAGACATACAGAGCAACCCAACAAGCAGCATTCCTTCATGGCCCTTACTTCCATTTCTGCCCTGCGTGAGTTCCTTCCCTGACTTCTCTCTGTAGTAGACTGTGGTGTAGAATCAAAGCTATAGTAAACCCTTCCCTCCATAAGGCGTGTTAGACATGGTGTTTATCAGTGTCTTAAACACTCTTCTACTGCTGGGAAGAGCACCATAACCAAGGCAACTCTTAGGAAAGAAAGCATTTTATTGGGAGCTTGCTTACAGCTTCAGAGGCTTAGGCCATTCTCATCATGGTGGGGAGCCTGACAACGGAGCTGTGAGGGCTACATCTTGATCTGCAGGCCAAGAAGGAGAGAACTTGGCCTAGCATGGTATTTTGAAACCTCAAAACCCACCCCAGTGACACACTTCCTCCAAGGAAGCCACATCTACTTCAGCAAGGCCTCACCTCCTAATCCTTCTAATCCTATCAAAGAGCTCGACTCCCTGGTGACTAAACATTCAAATATCTGAGCCTGAGGAGTCCACTCTCATTCAAACTACAACACACAGCAATAGAAACCCCAACAAAGACACTGGACTTTTCTTCATTGCTTTATTGTACAAAATAATAGGTGAACGGGGAATTAGCTCAGTCAGTAAAGTGTTTGCCTTGCATTTAAACATCAGAACCCACATAGAAAGTCAGGTATGGGCCAGCAACGTGGTTCAGTGAGTAAAAGCATTTGTTGCCAAGATGGGTCCCAAGGAGACACGTGGTAGAAGGAGAGAACCAACTCCTGAAAGTTGTTGTCTCCTGTGTGAGCTGTGGAACACACACACACACACACACACACACAGAGAGAGAGAGAGAGAGAGAGAGAGAGAGAGAGAGAGAGAGAGAGAGAGAGAGAGAGAGAGATTATAATTCAAGTGCTGAGGTCGTGGAGGCAGTAGCGTCCCTAGAATTTGGTGACCAGACATCTTAGCTTACTTGACATGCTCCAAACCAGCAAGAGAGCATGTCTCAAAAGACAATGTAGGTGATGCCAGAACAACACTTGAGTTGACCTCTGACCTCCACATGCACATACGTCTACACATACACGTGTCTACACACACAGCATGTGCAGACTGAGTTTTATTTTGACATCTTCATATGTGTAAACTTCAGTCCTAATCACCCCTATAACCCTTTCTTATCCCCACTACCAAAACAGCCTCTCTTTTACTTTCACATATACTCAAAGTCTAAACTCTGCATACAAGAGGAAAACATGGGATAGTGTCTGTTCTGTCTTAGTCCTGGACCCTGGACCCTGAACCCGTCCACAGACTTTTGAGCTGCAGTGGAGCTCTCCATGGTCCTGAGAAACTCAGCAGAGGAAGTGTTGGGCTGTGGAGAGCTCTCAACCTCCTTACCAGGCTCTCGGGATGCTGACTAATATCCAAAGGTTGCTCTTGAGTCTATGTCAAGGATGTAGTGCCCCCTGTAGGTGACTCTGAGTCCTAGCCCAGAGCTTAAATGTCTACCTACAAACATCCAGAGGAGCCCCAATGTCCCTGGCTGAGTTTTCTACCTCTATTAACCCCCTCCCACCTTGAGTCTCTCAGGAATCCTAGTAAATTTGAGGGCCTCTTTCCAGGCAGCGGTGGGGCTCAGAAACAAAGTTAGAGCCCGAGAGGCAAGGGTAGTATTCAATCCAGGTACATAGCCAATGAAGACATAGCATCCCACACCTGCCATTCTAGCCCAAACCTTGTGTCTCCTGCTCTGCATGTGGTGTGGTACCAAGACCACACATCTACAGAATCTTGACTTTGTTTTGCTTATGTGTTACCAAGTCCTGGCATAGGGTGGATGCCCAGTAAAATGTTAGCTAAATGAATAAACTGGGCTGTAAACACTTATGGGAAGTCTTGGCCACTAGAACACTGCAGCCCAGAATGATCCACTCAGTCTTCCCTCAAATTGCAGCAATGGAATCAACAGCGGCTTCAGGGCCACTTCTGTGCCCAGGGTTGAACACTTGGACTCTTGCCACAGCCTCCAACAGAACAACTCATTTCTGCATGTTTGGCACATTGGTGTTTCCAAGAAAAGTAGTTATAGGACAAATTATATTACTCATTTCTACATGTCTGAATTCCATTCTATTTAAAAGGTTCAAGTTACAGTGTCCTTCCTGGCAGGCATATTCTTCAATAAGCAAATGCCGTCAGTAAGTACTTCCATCATCCCATACTAAGAAAGGTCTGGCAGCTGGAGAGACAGTTTGGTTAGTAAGGTATCTACCACAGAAGCACCAGAACCTGAGTTTGGATCCCCAAACCCATGTGAAAAGTAGGGTGTGTTTACAGATGTCTGTAGTCCCATGTTTACACAAGTCTGCAGTCCCAGAAGCAGGAAAACAGACAAGGAATCCTTGGGGCTTACTGGTCAGCTAGTCTACCCAAACTGGTAAGCTCCAGATTCAATGAGAGAGGCTGTCTTTTAAAAACTAAGATGGGGCTGTGGTTTAGAGCACAGACTGCTCTTTCAGAGGACCCAGGTTCAATTCCCAGCACCCGCATGGCAACTCACAGCTGCCTGTAACTTCAGGATCCAAAGCCCTCATACAGGCTTACATGCAGGCAAAACACCAATGCACATAAAATATAGATAGATAGATAGATAGATAGATAGATAGATAGATAGATAGATAGATCAATATAAATAAAGAACATTTTAAAAACCTAAGATGGAGACTCATTGAGGAAGACACCAATGTTGACCTTTGGTCTTCACATACATGAACATGCAAGGACATGTGCACAGAGAGGGGGGAGAAAGAGGGAGGGGAGGCAGAGAGGGAGAAAAGAGAGAGAGAGAG